>NW_004567104.1:74951114-74951826 GCF_000260355.1 Condylura cristata
GTCAGGGTGTGGGTCACTGTGTGCACGGTGCCACCCCCGTTACCTGTTAAGTGGTCACGTGACCCTGTCAGGGTGTGGGTCACTGCACAGTGCCACCCCCGTTACCTGTTAAATGGTCACGTGACGCTGTCAGGGTGTGGGTCACTGTGTGCACAGTGCCACCCCGTGTTACCTGTTAAATGGTCACGTGACGCCGTCAGGGTGTGGGCCACTGTGTGCACGGTGCCACTCCGCGTTACCTGTTTAGTGGTCACGTGACGCCGTCAGGGTGTGGGTCACTGTGTGCACGGTGCCACCCCGCGTTACCTGTTAAGTGGTCACGTGACGTCCGCGTTACAGCTAATGCAGGATCTGATCAGCTGAAGATTTCGAGTGTTTCAGTGTTGTGAAGTTTGGCATCTGACATTTCCTGACGCTAATGAGCCCCGATCCCCCTCTTTTTCTCCTCAAGGAGAATAAACTTAGTGCCTTTAAAGATGGACACGTCCCCAAATTCTGCACCGACCGGCGTCGCTTCCACCCCTTCCACAGAAGAAGTGCAGGCAGGTAAGTGACTGTTTCTAGCTTCTGTAGCCCGAGGCAGAACATCTTTTGTCCTGAGAAAACTGAGATCTCCTGTCTCACTGGACCCATCATTTAAATTCATCAGCTGTTTCTTTTCAGCAGGGAGACCCCCTCAGTGCAGCCCCCCACTGTGGGGTAGCTGGTGGGT
>NW_004567104.1:74952322-74981125 GCF_000260355.1 Condylura cristata
GTAGTCCAGGCTCTGGCCTGGTGCCCTGCGGGCGGGGAGTCCTTTGTTGTGGAGGCCTCCTGTGATTGTGGGGTGTTGAACAGCCTCCTGGACGCCGGTGCTCCCTCCACTTGGGATACCCTGTTATTGGGCATTGTCCTCTGCCCCTTGGGAAGCAGAATTGCCCCTGGTTGAGATCCTGGGGACAGACCCTTTTACACTGACCTCGGGTGGGAGACCTGCCAGGGCCGTCACCCGTCTGGGCACGTCTACCCTGTCAGCGTGGGCGCTGAGTCCCCCCACTTCAGACCCGCAGGGCGCTCCAGAGCTCAAGCGGCCGAGACACAGTGAGCTCAGCGTCAGCAGCCCCAGCATGGATGCCTGACGCACCGCCCACCCCAGCCGAGGCTGACCGCTCCCGTCGGGGCTCCGGGACCCGGGGTACATGGGCTGGCCTTTCCCCAGAAAGGCGTGGGCCCTGTGCCCGCTGTGCCTGTCACCTTGGAGACGTGGACGTGGCCTCAGACTCAGCCTTGCCCCGCGCTCCTGGCCCGGGCGCTGCAGCTCGCCTGGGGTGGGCCCAGCGAGCCAGCCCGCGAGACCCCACCCGGCGGACTCCCTCTGGAGCTGGGCGCAGCAAGGGGAGAAGCCACGCGCGAAGGTTGATTCTGCTGAACTTGGAATGTTTGACTATTAGATTTAGCTTTTAAATAGTTGCTCAATTTTAGAAGTTTATGTTCATTTTCTGATTTTAACGTTGCCCATTCTAGCAGGTTCGTGAACTAGAGTACAGCCCAAGAAACAGCTTGCCTGGGATCCCCATTATCCCACCAGCAGGAGGGTCCCTTATTAGTGTTCTGGCATATTTCCTTCTAACATTAGATCTTCTATTTTTTTTGTTTTAAGAGAGAACTGAGATTTTGTTTTAAATACAATTTGGTATCCAAATACACTGAATTTTTAGGTTGATTTTTCAGAGCAGAATCACTTTCCTCAGCAGTGGGTCTCTGCCCTTGCTTCCTGGGTGAGGACTTGCTCTCTCTGTGTTGGAAGGAACCGACGGTCCCAGGCTGAGCTGTGGCTGCAGGCGGGGGTCAGCGTGGCCTCTCTCAGAGCCCTCGGAGGCAGAGGCCTGACCAGTGAAGGCCGGAGCCTGTGGCCACAGCAGGCAGAACTACCTCGGCTGCCTCACGCCGGGAGGAACTGCGTGAAGCTCGGTGCCTGCTGCTTTGGCACCAGGCGCCTGAGGACCGTGCCGAGGCCTCCACCCTGGCTGCCTGCCCAGCGGAAGGGGGCGAAGGGGGATTCAGGACCCACCTCTCGGGCTGCCATGGGCTCCTCCAGCTCAAACCCGCGGAACAGGAGCGTGGAAGCAAGTGCCTAGGGCCAGTGTGTGCCCACCCTGGGGCCAGAGAAGGGGGCGTGGCCAACGGGTTCCTGGGGTTCTCGAAATGGCGCTGAGCAAGTGCGGCCCGCCTGGCGAGGCAGGGCCAGGTCTCTCTAGGTGAGGATCTTTCAGTGTCACCTAGGAGCTGGGTCTCCCCTGGATGCCCAGAGAGCTCGCGAAGGCACTGGCGCCTGGACCCCTCCCGAGGGCTGTGGCCGGCACGGCTCACCTGGGCTTGTGGGGAGGAGGGAGGTGGAACAGACAGTCTGCTCCCGGACTCTGAGCAGCCACGGGGAGGCACCTTCAGCCTGCAGTGTGTGTCAGGACCACGACATCCGCCCTGTCACCCTTGAGTGTTAAAGGCAGAATCGGCCATAAAGGCCCAGGTGAACTTACTCAGTGAAGCGGTCTCAGCCACCTGCCTCCATCCAGGGTTTGCTGGAGAAGCTTCTACAAAGGAGCCTGGCCTGAGGGTCAGCACTCCCTCTCGGGGGTTCGAGGTGCGTGAGGGCCTTCTCCCCTGTGGCCAGATGGATGTTTTCGGGTCAGTGACCGACAGCGGTGAGGTGTGGATCCCTGCTGCATAGGAGCTGAGAGGAGGGTCCCACAGGAGAAGGATCCTCATGCTACGTCTCGTCTAAGACCCTGTGTGGGGGGTGGGTGGCCCCATGAGGCTGGGAGCCCCACCGGTGCCGGGACCCAGCGCATGAGACCCCAGGGTGCGTGTGTGAGGGGCGGGGCTGCGGCATTAGTCTTGGACGCCCAGGGCCCGTCACGTGTCCTGCTTGGTGTTAGCAGCTCACCGGGCAGGGTGGTGGCTCTGCTTCTACCCCAAAGTTACAGCGCGAGAGACGCTGCCGTGTGCTCTGCCCCCCAAAGGCAGGGCTCCCCCGGCTCCTGCCTGGCGGGCCCCTGGCTGGGCCTGGTGGGTTCCGGCAGTACTGGGATGGGCCGCGGGGGCGATGTGCCAGCCCTTGGCGCTGCTGTCAGATTTGCGGATTGATTGTAGGTTTCCCTGAAGGACTTGCAGCGCGAGCATGTACCACCTAGTACAATACATTTCCGCGCTCACTGCCTTAGAAATAATTAAATGGAATTTTATTTTTCCAAAAAGTTCTGTAGACGCGGTCCACAGGGGAGCAAGTCACAGCCTCACGGCTCAGCCTGCCCGGGACAGGCTCCGCCCTGACTCACTGGCTATTTTCACTCCCACCACCAGCGCTCTGGCTTCACTGGCCCCGGTCTGCTGGCTTCGGGGGTACACGGAGGAGCAGGATCCTGCCGCCCAGAGCGGCCTGAGCAAAAAGGGCAGCGGCCTAGGCAGGCTCAGCCTGACCTGCCCGGGCGGCCCTTTCCCGCCGCTTCCCGTCCTCTGGCGAGTGCCATGGGGGGTGTGCAGCAGTTTCCTTTCTGGTGCAACACGGGCTGCTGTGTTGGGCTTATCTAATGAGGAAGCTGAAAGAGAGCCTTAGCCAAGACTCCCTGGAAGCGCTGACACTCAAGATACAGTCGGTCTGGTCTGCTCCATACCGCTCTGGCAGCAGGACCCTGGGGGCTGAGGACAGAAGGCTCTGGGAGGGAGCTCAGAAGCCCTCTTCTCTTGAGCCCTTGGTCACTCCCCTGATGGAAGAGGAAGCCATGGCCACTCCTGACGCCCCTTCTCATGTGGCATCCCCCTCCCCTCTCTTCCACACCCGGCCCTATTGGTGGGGGGTTTCCGCCTTCTCCCCAGTGGGTGGGACCTGGGCGTTCCTTCCTGCTCCTGGTCGTTTTCCCTCTGCCAGCTCATCTCATGCTGTTGTGATGACTCAACCTACCCAAGAAGAACCCAGAGGCGTGGGGAATTTTCCCCTGTGCCTGACGTCCCCAAACCAGCCTGTGAGTCCGGACAGTCTCCCCCTGCCCTGTGAAGCTGTTGGGGAGACTGCCTGTCAGTACTCCTCCTCCCCACCCCCAAACTGACCAAGGAGTCAGATAAAGTCTCACAGCGGACCCAGCCCATGCGTCTTGCAGGGCACCCCCAGAAAATGGGGACGTGTGTGAGCCCAGCCTCTGGCCGCCTTGGCACGCAGGTGCACAGGGTTTCTCCAGGTTGAGATAAGTTGGGAAATGGAAAGTTCTACACCTCTAGAAGAAAACCAGGACCCCACCAAGAATAATTAACTTTCGGGCCCTCCCTGCTGGCGCAGCAGGTGAAAGGGCAGCTCTATGAAGCTGTGACAGCCACCGCAGCGCGAGTTCCACCCCTGGCCACAGGGCGCAGCCGACCCCTCCTGTCTCCCTGCTGCTCCCCTCAGCAGTGTGTCAGTGAATCTGCCGTTTCTGCTCCCCACTCTTTGGTGAGTCCTCTCACCTGCACCTCTGGCCTGTACCCCAGTTCTCTGCATAAATAAATCTTTAAAAAAAGAATACTCTGCGCTAGCGAGTCACTGGTGCCTTCTGCACCGATGCTGCTCTGTAGTCAGTATGTAAACTGAACTCCAGCGTGTGACGGCAGGGACAGCTCAGACTCAGGCTGTCGGATTGCTTCTTGCGCTCCATCTCACTTTGATTCTCTTCTAAATTCTTTGTCTAACTATCCGTGAGGCATTTATTTACATCAGCGACCACCGGCAGAGTTTCCACAGGCACCTGGAAGCCACCTCCTCCAGCCCTGCCAGGCGGATGCCCCCAGCCAACATCCCACCGGGAGCATTTCTGTTCTTTCTTTTTTTTTTTTTTTAAGTTTTATTTGTTTATGCATCAGAACTGGGGCACTAGCCAGAGGTGTGGGGTGTGAGGGGATTCACCGAGACAGAGTGGGAACAGGAGGCAGAAGTACACTGCTGAGGTGAGCAGCAGGGAGACAGGTGAGGTCTGCTGCACCCTAGGGGTCACCTCCCTGGTGGGGGTGGGGGTGGTGGAGCTCCTGCCGCAGTGGCTGGGACAGCTTCATAGTGGGCTTTAACCCCTGGCACCCCGGGAGGCATTTCTGAAGGAGAAGCAGCTGCTCTGCCACTCCTTTTGCCCACCACACCCATTGCTGCCACCAGAGGGAGCTCAAGGAAGCAGAGAGCGAGCGTTTCTCAAAGCCCCGGTCAGGTATCAAGGAATGTTTCAGTCAATGACAGACCGCGCCCCTGTGACATCTCAGTGGATGTGGTAGCTGCCAGAGGAGGTCTCCAGCAACACGGGGGTGTTCCCGCAAGGGCAAGTTCTCCAAAACATGCATTTCTCAGGATGTTTCCCTGTTAGGTGAAACAAGACTTTAAAACATAACACATGCCCTTTTAACTATTTTTTAAAACTTAAAAAAAAAGATTTATTTATTTATTCATACAGAACAACTGGGGTGTAGCCGAGAGGTGTGTGAGGGGGTGAGATGATTCACCAGAGACAGAGTGGGGAGCAGAATGGGCAGATCCACTGAAACGCACTGCTGAGGAGAGCGGCGGGGAGACAGGAGAGGTCTGCTGCGCCCTGGGGGTCACTCCCTGCCGGGGGTTGAACTCATGTTGCAGCGCTGTGGGCAGTGCTGGGCTTCAACCTGTTGCGCCCCCAGGGAGGGCCCCCTTTTAACTATTTCTGAATGTACAACTCAGTGGCATTAATTCCTCTCATTATGCTATACATTTTTCATTGTCCATCTGCAGATTTTTTTCATGGCCCACCTAAATCCTGAACCCATTGCAGTAGCTGCTTCTCCAGCCCCTGGTAGCCCATATTTTGCTCTTTGTCTCTGTGAATTTGTCTATTCTAGATATTCCATCCAACAGCTGTCCTTTGGTGACTGGCTTATTTCACTTAGCATAATGTTTCTGAGGTTCAGGATGTGTGAGAATTCAACTCATTTTTCATAGCTACATAATATTCCCTTGCGTGTATAACCTACATTTTATTTCTCCATTCATATGTTGATGAACTCTTGGGTTGTTTCGGCTTTTGAGCCACACTGACTAGTGCTGCTACAGTGCTGTGCGTGTGTCATCTATGTCCCTGTTTTGGCATACCGGCATAGAGGAGGAACGGCAGTCACGTGCGACTTAGTGACATTTCGTGTGTAGGATGGTGGTCCCAACAGGCTATGTCATCTGGCGTGTGACAGGCTGTGCCATCAAGTTTTGTGTAACTACACTCTGTGAGTTCACACAATGACAAAATTGCCTAACAACGTATTTCTCAGAAAGTCCCCGTTATTAAGTCATGCATGACTGTAATAGGCTCAGTTGTATAGCTCCTGAAGTATGCTGAAGTCTTAACTTCCCCCCACTGCACCTCAGAATGTAGTTTTATTTGGAAAGAGAGTCTTTACAGAATGAAGCAAGTTAAAATGGGATCATTAGGACTACAAGCAGACCATAAACTTTCAAAACCATTAGAAGTGGGAGGGAAGAAACTGGGTAACTAAAACGGAAAGAGAAGGAGGCAGTGAGGAAGAAAGGAGAGGAGGAGACCTTCAGCAGAAGCCAGGAAGAATTCTCCCAGCTGGAGTTTGGCCTACAGCCACGCAGTGCCTGGAGAGGAGTCACCAGAGACAGTGGGGAGCAGAACAGGTGGACCCACTGGAACACACTGCTGAGGGGAGCGGCGGGGAGGCAGGAGAGGTCTGCTGCACCCTGTGGGTCCCTGGCGGGGATCGAACTCGTGCCGCAGTGGCTGTGGACAGCTTCACCGTGCGGCGCTTTCCCCCGTTGTGCCACCAGGAGGCCCAGATGTTAGCTTTTCGGTTCAGTCTCCACGGACCTTGCTTTCTGGCTGAGACCGACCTGTCATTCTTTATCATTACTCCACACTCATTTTTCTTCATAATATTGGCCACAGCTTATGAGAATAAATTCATTTGCTAGTATGCTTTTCATTTGTTTTCTCCAGACTGTGCCTCTTTATTTTTCTTAGAAAAAATAGAACCGTCACATTGTGTGGCGCCTGACGAAAGCTAGACAATGAAGAAATAGTTGCTGAGTGAATGACTTACCCAGGGAGGTGAGACAGGTGTTGTCAGGTGACTCTACACGTGGGGAATGATGACATTTGAAGACTCAGGTTCTAGGAAGAGGGAACCCACACAGTGGGAAATATTAAGGCCAAGAGAACCTGCCTCTTAGGCTGGTTTAGGGCATCATCGCCAGTCACTGTAAACGCCGTAACAGCTATCACGAAACTCTCAGCTCTCTTGGAGCTGTTCACTCATCTACTCAACTGTTCGCCCTCCGCCCACCGCCACTCACCCAGCAGAGCAACTCCTGTGTGGAGGGAAGAAAAGCTCTGTCCTCAGCGGGGCCTCCTGGGGCTAAGGCGCAGCCCTATGAAGCTGTCAGCAGACCCCACGGCACAGCTCCACCGGCCAGGGAGTGGCCCAGTGGCCGCAGGCTGTCCTGTCTCCCTGCTGCTGCCCTCAGCGGTAGACTTCATCCACCTGCCTGTTGTGCTCCCCGCTCTGGCTCTGGTGAAGCCTCTCACCCTGCACCTGTGCGCCCCAGCTCTTGTGGGCATAAATCAGTAAATCTTTAAACCAAATAAAAGGTTACAGTGAGGCAAACGCGCTCCAGAAACAGCACATTTGTTTTCTGGGCGCCTGTTCGTTTTCCAACAGTTGGATATGCTCACTGTTAACTGAGGGCGCTCTAGCTTCGTGGCAGCTGCATTCTGTGTGTGAGGAAGGAAGGAACTTTGAAAGAAAAATCTACCCCAAGGAGACTTCCTTTGGTTGAATGCAGAGGACGTTCTGTCAGTGAAGGGGGAGGGCTCCGCGCTTCCCGCAGGAAAGTCAGTGATTCTCCTGATAGATGGTGACAGAACTGGTGTCGGGGTCCCTCCCAGCAGGTCTGATCTGCTGCCTCAGCCTCTGCCAGTCTGCTTCCTCCGCGTTCACACAGTAGCACCTGCCCTTCTGTGTACCACCCACCTGTCAGACTGTCCACGCACCCTGAGCAGACTTCTCACCCCCACTCACCCGTGTGCACCCCCGCACCCCCTACCCGCTGACTCTGCCCAGCACCCGCCCTCCACCCCCGTCGCCCCTCCCTGCTGCTCTTCTGGTCACAGGGCCTCGGGCCTCTGGACATTGCTGTGGGAACCTGGTGCAGGTCACGGCACCCAAAGGTGAGACTGTGCACATGCAGAGAGCGAGGCGATGTCTGGGCTTTCCTGCAGGCGCCACTGATTTGGGGGTGCAGGGAAGTGCGGACCCGGTGCAGGCTTGGATTTCATGAGATCGGCCCGCGCATCATTTTCAGCTGGGCCCCGAGATCCTGTGCTCTCTTCTATCCCCAGAGATCAGGACTTCCTAAGGGCCCCCCGAAACTTCTTCCTCTCTCCCAATGCCTGCCCCCCTGCCCCCGCTTCTCTTCTCTATAGAGCGTGAAGTAGAACATGTTTGAAGCCACATAAGGTGGAGTCGGCTGGGACCCAGAGTCTCCCGGTAGGACCCCTCGTTTGAGAGGGCGAAAGCTGAGCCCCGCGCCTCGCCTCGTGTCCACCTGAGCCGGGAACTGCTGCCCCCCTGGGGGACCCCGCCAGGAAGAAATACAGCCCTGGAGAGGCTGCCTTGTGCTGTCGGGGTCTTCCCCTTCTCCTGTAGCACTCAGATAAGAGCGCTGAGCTCACACGCCTGGAGCTGGGCTGATTTCTTTGCATCTTAAGCACAACGTGACATCTGTAAAGCGGTCACATTGATGCCACCTGCGGCTTTCACGTGCATGGGCTTATCTTCTCCCTGGATACCCCCTTCTGGGATAGCCCATGTCCAGTGGCAGCCAAGGCTCTGGTTCAGGATAGAGGTTTCCAAGACAGAGCCAGGTGGCTTAAGGGCCTGACGAGTCCCAGACAGTAATATATCGCACGGGCTTCCCCTGCAGCCTCTCAGTGTATCACTGACACCTTCTAGGCCGCCCTGTGGAGATTTGCATCTGCATCAAAGCAACCCACAGAGAGCGGGCTGCTGAGTGTTATTCCTCCTGTCAGACCATCTAGGGCTGTCTCCCAAATTTGCAAGCACTCCTCCAAAGAGAGAGTGCTTCATCGACTCCCTGCCTTCACGTCTCCCATATCCTGCTACGATTTGGCCTTTCACAGACTTATTTATTTAGTACACTTAGAAAAACTGCACCTTTGTGGAGACATAGAAAGCGGAGTAAAGAGGCTATAATGTTGAAAATGCACAAAGGAAGGCAGCCCCGCATCTGTTCAGCTGCTATTGGAAGGGTCTTCCTGTGTTTCCTTTTCCTTGTAGCAACTTCAAAGAATAGAGCGAGAACCTCACTCTTGGCAGTGCTAATGCTCAGTGGAAAAGTGTTTTGAGAAGTGGGCCCCATTTGCAATGACGTTTTGAAACAAGAAACAAGTCTCTGGGTGCCTGTGGTGCTTATTTATGGGCTTCATAACCAGTTGCAGTTGAGGGGTCTCCTGCAAACATCCCCAGCCTGGGGGTCAGGAGTGGTGTGAACTGTTGGAAGGTCACGGGACAGCTCTTGGATTTATTAATTTTTGTTTCTAAGCTGCTTTGCAACAGAACAGCATTGGGAAGATTAAAGAGACAGAAAAGGATCACACGGCTTACTGGATTCTGGGGACATCTGAGTCTATTGGCAGCTAATTTTCAATTGAGGAGGAGATAGAAGTCAGACTGGGAATGCTGAAACTTCAGGATGGTTAACTATGGTTTTCTGAATCAAATCAAACATTGTGGCATCACAAAAGGTCACCTCCCTATGCATATAACAATGGGTGCTAGATAGCTGAAGATTAAAAACAAAACAAAAATAACGAAACTGAGTCCGATGCTGCCTCATGTGCACAAAGTGGCTGCCCACCTCCACCATCACACTTGTGTTCCAGACGTCGATTAAAAAGCAGCTGAAGTGACTCCCTTGAAGGCTTAGCAACTTCCATGTATATTTACAGGACACAAATCTAACTGTGAAGACTAGGAAATAAGCACAGTGACATCTACCACCAGACAAACAAAACAAAATACAACTAGAGTTCTGATAGTAGGGAGTGACGGAAACGATGACAGGCTCTCACAAGCAGTATTTTACTGATGTAAGAAAAGAGCAATGAAGGGTTGAGGGACCAAGAAGTCAGTGATACCATGGACTGAGATGAGGGAATCTTGGGTCACCCTCCTCCCAGTTATGGGGTAGTTTCTCTGTTTCCTCAAATCATCATTAATTTCTCTTAAGAGAATTTAAAGATCTTCATACAGGTCCTGTTTAGTTCTCAAGTTTACTCCATGACTATTTTTTTAACCAATAGATTTATTTTTCAAGAACAATTCTGGGTTTACGGAAATAGTGGGGGCTACATACAGATTCTGGCATCCCCCTCCCTCCCCTGCTTGGTTCCCCTGTTACCATCATCTCATATGAAAGTGATCATTGGCTGCAAATGATGAGCAATATGATACAGTATTTTTTAAAAAATTTATTTATTTATGCACACAAGAACTGGGGTACAGGCCAGGGGTGCGGGGAGTGACAGGATTCACCAGAGACAGAGTGGGGAGCAGAACAGGTGGATCCACTGAAACACACTGCTGAGGGGAGGGGAGCAGCGGGGAGACCGGAGAGGTCTGCTACGCTCTGTGGGTCAGTCAGCTCCCTGGTCGGGGAATCTGTGCAGTGGCTGCGGAGAGCTTCATAGTGCTGTGTTTTAACCTGTCGCGCCACCAGGGAGGGCCCAGTGTTGTTAACTTAAGTGTCTAGTTCTCTTCACTGTGTTGTACATTCTATGGGTTTTGAGCAATGTATCCAAGGGCCCAGCCCCACAGTATCTCACAGAAGAGTCTCACTGGCCTAAACCCCTGGTTCTGCAATGCCCCCCCCCTTCCCAGCCCTTGGCAAACTCAGATGGGTTTCCTGTCTCCACGTTTTTGCTTCTTGCAGAACCTTGCCTGCGGAGATCCTACAACATGTAACCTTTAAAGATGCTCCCTGTCTTTTGTGGCTTTATGGATCGTTTCTTTTTACCACTGAATATGATTCCACTGCACGGATGAGCCACCACAGTTTGTTTATTCTTTCCTGGGGATTGTAAAATATATTTTTATGTTGGAATTACGAGTGAAAAATGTCTTCAATAGAATGATTTCTAAGCTGCTGTGCCAGTTATTCACGGCTGTCTCTTAGATCCACAGGTTTCCCCTTAAAAGCGGTTCTGAACCGTTTTTGATGTGTGGGGCGATTCCCCACGCCCAAGCAACGCAGTTCTGACACTCTCCACCCAGAGGTGGCATCAGATCCCACCGGCAAAGGGCTCAGCCCCACAAGACCATCCTCTGACTCAGAGGCCAGTTGCTAGCCCAAGTTGTCACAGGAACTCTGGCCACCTGGCTGTAAATCAAGGGCCCCCACAGCCCCCCCCCCCTTGGGTTTGCTTAATTTGCAAGAATTGCTCACAGGACTCAGGAAGCCCATTTACTCACCATATTACTGGCTTTGGTTTACACATGATGTAACAGGGTGACACCAGGTGATGTCCAGAGATGAGGAGGTCTCCCACCAGGGTGTCCCCTCCTGGTGAATCTGGGCCTGGCACAGGGAAACACTTTTCACTGACTTTGTTGACAGTGTTTGTAAGAGTCAGCCAAACAGTCTCCCTAGGCACGCCAAATGCAGAGATTGAATGCAGGGAGTTGCTGAGTGTAGGGGCTGGACAAACTAGGGACATCAAGTCCCCCCAGAACTAATAACTTCAGGAAGCAGCTTCCACTGCCAGAGTGAAGAGATGAAAGGGGACTGGGTGCAGGAGGGTCCCTGGGTGTTAGCACCTGGATCCAAGAAGGCTGCAGTGAGACCAGGGCAAGGGGTGCCATCCACCCACTAGCACCTCCTGCTGGAATCTGTGTGGCGAATAATCCCAGTTTTTATTTAAAATGTGATTAAATTAGTTTGTGTCCTTTCTACTTTGTTTTTCAAAAAAGAGCTAAATCTTGCATTCGTTATCATTTCTTTCCCCCATATTTTTAAGCTTTGTATTAATTTTCCTAGAACCGCCCCCCCCAGCATGCATGCTTAGTTTTTGTGACCCATGATTATTACTTTGCTTTCTGCTTTAACCCTATCCCATGAGGTTTGATATATAATTCCCTCATTATTGTAATTTCCTAGATAGACTGCAGTTCTTGTTTGATTTCCTCTTTGAAACAGGGAAAACCAAGACTTTAAAACATTTACAATAAGTTGGGTATTAATTTTTTTTTTGCTTCGACTTTATTAGTTTTAGTTTATTATAACTTTAGAATGTGGTTTCTATTTCACTTCTTGGGGTTTATTGAATTTTGCTTTGTGATCTAATATATTATAAAATGGTGTAAGTTTTCTGTTGTTTTTGAAAAGATGGTGTACCATGTTTTTCTTTCAGGACACAGAATTAGATAAAGCCTATTCATGGATGAATTTTGAGGACATGATGCAATTTCATACAGATGCAATTAAAGAATAAGTGACTGTGACTGGCTTTTTCACTTAGCATTCTTTTTTTTTTTTTTTTTGAGGCTTACTCGCCTGGTGTTTATTTAGCACCTTATTAATTTTTATGATTGAGTAATATTCCATTGTTTGGAGTTAATATTCTTTGTTCTGGACTCTGATTTATCTGAAATTATTATAACCATGAAATTACTATAACCAAAATTAGTGTCAATGTTGTATATTTTTCAACCCTTTTACTTTCAACTTATTTTGTTTTTTATTCTTAAAGTGGAATTCTGTATGACTGCATATAGTTAGGTGTGGTCTGCTTCTTCATCTTGTTTAACAGCATCTGTCTTTTAGTTGAGATATCCAGACTAGTTGAGATATCCAGACTATTGACAACAGTGTGAGTGTCGACATGGTTAAGTTTCCACCACCAGGACATAATTCTAGTTTGTGTATGTAACAAAGTTTCAAAATACATGAAACAAAAACTTACAGAACTGCAAGGACAAAGAGACCCTCAGAATGTAGTCAGCATGTTAGTACTCCTCTTTTGATAAGGGATAGAAAGTGAGTATATCAAAGCATTCAACAGTTCAGGAAAGAGGAATGTTCAAGGACTCAGTCTAGAGAAGTCTCAAGGGGTCAGGACCCTAATTTGTGTGGAGAAGCCTTTTGAGAAGGAGAGGAAGCAGGAGAAATGGAAGTAGAAGTAAATCTGAGGATTTGGAGATGATAAGTTGCAGAGAGGGCTAAACCTTTCCTTCAAATATGGGTAGAAGAGCTTTGCTTTTATTAAATGTATTCTGTGCCGGGAAGACCAGATGTACAGATGCGATATGGTATCTAGACTTGCTTCTCCCCAGAGACTCTGGCTACGTTCAAAACTTGTAGGAGATTTGTTTCTGCTGTTATTAACTCTCCTGGGGAAATCCAGTTCAGCCCCCATGTAGGAGCGGGCGTGGGTTCTTGGGCATACACAAAATGCTGCCCCTGCACGTTCACCGCCGTGAAGCCCTTCACCCCGAAGCTAACCCCTGTGGCTGCGGTGCCTACAGTCTGCCTTTCACACAGTGTGGCCCGCAGAAGCTCTGTTCAAATGGATTCTTAAAGTAAATGAAATAATAGTATAGACCAGAGGAGTTGCATGTGGGGTTCAGGGGTGCCACTCTTGGAAAGCACGAGGTCATTGCATCCCATCACCAGCCTCTTCCTAGAGGGCTAAGTCTTGGGAATGAAAACTGATCAAAGAGGAAGGTTCAGTGGGGAATTGTGACGAGCACCAGGGGGTAGGAAGGAAATAGCACCCAGACCCACATACCCCATTTATGAGCCTTCACCTGGTTGATGGCTGGAGAATGACCACAGCTGCGTAATTTTCACCCAGTGTGTGTGTGTTGGGGGGTGGAGGGCGGACGGGACATCACCAGCACTCAGAGTCTCCCCCAAGGGCCCCTCCTTCCTGGAAATACAAGCTGGAGTTGCTTATCTCCCTGTCAACACTTGCTATTGTCAATCTTTCAACTTCTGGCTAGTCTAGTGAGTACTGGCGATTTCTCATGGTGGTTTTAACCAGAACCAGATTCGATTTTAGAGAAATAAAGGCATTCGACAGTCTGAGGCCTGGGTGTTACAGAGCCAGTCATGGTCCCGACAAAGGTGGGTGGACAACGACTGCATCTCGGGTCATCTCGGGCCGCGGGTGCCAGGGGAGGCCACCCCTCCCAGGGTGGGAGTCGGCCCTCCTAGGCTCCAGGACCCCCCCTGGGGCGTGGGGCTGAGTCTCCAGCTCCCCTCCGGACCGCCACCCTCTGCCCTGTGCCGTCCTCCCACACCAGTGCTCAGCAAGGCCCGGGGCTCCCTCCCCAGTCAGTCAGGCCCCAGCTCCCCGGGGGTCAGCTGAAGCCACTAGACCAAAACGCCCCTCGGCTCCCGCCCCTATATCCTGCCTTCTTGCTATTTATTATGCCGGGTGGGAAAGCTGTGCAAGCTTTGTTCTGGAAAACTGCCTGAGATGACTAATATATCTGTGGACCTCCCCAGAGCAAGAGGCAGCTGATGCTCCAGCTGCCTGTGGGACGGGAAGCTTGGGAGAATGGATCACACCGGCCGGCCGGGAGGGTGGCGGCTTCGAAACAGAGACGCCTCAGAGCCTGGCTGGAGTGTGTCCTGCTGGCTTTCCCGGGCAAAGCTGGCGGGGCCGGAGCTGGAGGAGGACAGGACACAGGTGATTCAGCCCAGGAGATGGGTGCTCCCTGATTTATGGGCGACCTCATCTGGCCTTTCTCGGGCAGGAGACAGACTGTGGACCAATGCCTTCCCCGGCACACACACCTGCGAAAGCCAGGGGTAGTATTTTAAAATAACTTACTAGAATGAGATGTCTGTGTTTTCCTTTGCATCACTGCCCAGTTAATTGGCTCTGTGCCGTTTTGTTACAGGGTAGCCCAGAGTGGACGGGGCCTCACCCGCACACTCACAATTCGGTTATACTGCAGGGACACAAGAAGGTCAGTAACGGGTTTATTTACAAAAGGGGAAAGGAGCAGGAAACAACCCAGGGAAAGAGAGCGGGAGGTGGTGTGCAGGAGGAAGTGTGGATTTCTGCTCATGACACGTTCCTCCGGTGGCGAGCGAGCCCCGTCGCAATTACTGACTCGCTCACTTTGCTGTTTAATATTTATCTCTGGGAGCTCACAGGTATAGTCACACCAGATGACACTTGTCACGCGGGCCAAACCATCCTTTGTATTTATGCTGTTTTGAAATGGCCCTGGAACATTATAGAGCCCGAGGGTTGCACTGCAGACTTCTAGTTCATTTTGATAACGTGTTTCAGTAACATTCGCTTTCTCTTGCAACCACCTTGTCCTCCTTTCTTTATGGTTGCGATTCCGAACCTGACGTGGAGACCCAGGTCTGGGGCGCCTGTGTGGGCGGGTGGACTTCTGCCTCTCTGCTGCCGCGTGGGGACGGTCCCTTGGATCAGTGGCCGCGACTGTCTGGGAGAACAGAGCTTTGTCTTCAGCGATGAGCACCCCTGGAGAAAGGGCAGAGGGAGCTGTGACCTGCTGCTCCCCACCCTCCCCAGCGGTCAGTGGTGACGGGTAGGTGCAGCAGGAAAATCACAAAGGGACAAAGTGATGGTCCCCAAAGCAGCCAGTGGTGATTTTATTTCTTTTTTTCCCCAAAGATTTATTTGTGCATACAGAACTGGGGAACAGGCCAGAGGTGTGGGAGGTGAGAGGCTTCCCCAGAGACAGAGTGGGGAGCAGAACAGGCAGATCGACGAAGTACACTGCTGAGGGGAGCAGTGGGCGGGTCAGGAGAGGTCTGCCGCGCCCTGTGGTCACCTCCGGGGCAGGCGGGAATCAAACCCATGTGGAAGTGGCTTCAGCTTCTTAGTGCTGTGCTTTAACCCGCTGCGCCACCAGGGAGGGCCCGATAAATCTTTTTTTAAAAAAGGATGTCTCCTCTGGTGTGGGTATCTGGGTCTCCTATTTCCTGTGTGGAAGCAGCATGAGGGTGTGGCCAGGGCCTCAGGGGGGCACAGTGGGTGCTTTTGATCTCTAGGCCATTTATTCTCTGTGCCCCCTTCCCCCCTTTTTTTTAAAGACAAAGGACATTTTCTCCAGGGTGCAGCAGGGAGGAAGAGCCCAGTGTGGCCAAGGCGGGGCTGGACACAGTGGCCATGGTGGGGGGGGCAGGCTGCGGGCTCAGAGGAGCCTTGGGGGTCATGGGCTGTGAAGCTATTGGCCTCTGGGTGTTAGCAGTGACCCCCAAGGCCAGGCCTCACCCCCTCCCAAGATAGGCCCTCCTAAAGGTGGAGCAGGGAGTGGGGGTGGAAGAAAACACGGCTGGCTTGAGACTGCTCTGACCCAGAGACACACTTCACTTGATTTAGACAAGTGAACATCAACGCCTGACTCTGTCTCTCTTTTATTCTAAATTTGGGGTTGTGTGCGATACTATTTCAAAGCCACCTCCATGAAGACCACCTAGATTCAATGATCTGGGCAGAAAGGGGCATCTACTTGATGGCTGTGGCGGGAAAGTGACAAAAGGGACTGGAAGGAATTAAAGTATTAGTTACCTGAGGTACTTGCTTACCTGAGGTACTCACATATCTGAACTTGCTTACCTGAGGTACTCACCTGAGATACTTACATACCCGAAGGATTTACTCACCTGAGGTGCTCACCTGAGATACTTACATACCCGAAGGATTTACTTACCTGAGCTACTTGTATTGGAAGTGAGCAAGGACAGGAATGGGAAGCCTTCCTGCACTCTGAACAGCGACTTCCTGTCTCAGCTGGGGACACAGCCTCACCTGTCACCTTGTGCTGTCTAGAAGGACTCAAACTTGGCCCTCAGGATCTGACATCTTGTTTCAGCTGCAACCCAGGTGACAGAAGCTCTGTGGAGTGATGGTCCTGGGAAGCACCAGTCCGGTCATGCAGCCGCCATTACAGTTGTCTGGCACGAAGGTCACTGGGCTCCAGGCGGCCTCGACCCACTGTGCCCCTCCCCTCCCGTCACTTTCACTTACAGGGTCACTCTGTGGCTCTGGACAAATGATGTAATTTCCTCCTCAGTAAAATGGGGTTCGCTCTGCTTATCTCTTTGGGTTCTCAAGTGTCTCCTGCACTACTGTAGTAAATAAAACATATGCCTGGCTCATAGCAAGTCTTCAATAAATTATGCTCACTACTATTCTTAGCCTTTCCCCTGAGTAGGAGAGACGTGTTTTATCTAAGTAGTGACAGAATTCAGAAAAAAATTTGAACAACGCGATTTTATATCGTCTTAAAATTTAATAGGGCTATTAGGTAGAATAACGTCACTAAACACTTTCGATTGTGACCATCAAGTAGAGACTAATAAATCATTTTGGTTTTAGAAGATTCTTTTCTTCTTCATTACTGATTTGGAATGGCTTATTTTTATAATTTAAAGATAGGTTACAATTGCTCATTTCATCATAAATAAATGACTCAGGTTTGACCGAGTCCCCCACACCTTAGATTCTGTGAGGTCAGACAAAGCAGAAGTGTCCCCTGTTCCCTGGAGTCTAGAGGTCAGCTGAGAACAGAAACATGTTTCTTCAGGTCTGCTACCAGGCCTGGGGTCCGCCCGGCCCGGGGTCCGCCCGGCCCGGGGTCCGCCCGGCCCGGGGTCTGCCCGGCCAGAGGTCTGCCTGGCCTGGGGTCTGCCAGGACACGAGTTCAGGCCTCCTGTGAGGCCTGTGGGTTAGAACAGGCTTGCTTAGTGTTAGCCTGGTCTGGGCCTGGGGAACTTGGTCAAGGGGAAGCATGAGATCAGGAGAGCAGAAAGCTACCGCCGGGGGTGCTGGGTAGCACCACCTGGCCTCCCAACACTCCCCAGGGAGCTCCCCTTCCACATCCCTGGGCCTGGGGCCAGAGTCACCCCGGACAGCAGCAGCCCGGCCAGCTGACCCCATCCCCACTGTGACCCAGCACAGGCCTTGTGCACAGTGAAGACGGGCGGCCTAACCATGAGGTGTCCAGCTCCGCCGGGGAGGGGGCTCCTCAAAGCTCAGAGAGGTTGGACTCAGAGGTCTGAGTGGGGCCATCCGGACCCAGTGCAGGCACAAAGGCAGGGCGCAGGTCAGGGGTGGGCAGGGGCCGAGCGGGAGTGAGTGTGAGTGTGTGGGAGAGACCTCACCTGCTCTCTGGCCCTCATCACAGCCAGGAAGCATCACCTGGCCACCTTGTCTCCGACCCCGTGGGGCTCCCAGTGAGGGAAGGTCACCAGACCTCCCGCCACCACACGTGGGTCCCCAGACTGGAGGCCAGTGTGTCCCCCCAGGCGGGGGCAAAGTGGCGCCCCAGCTGGGCTTCGGGGGGGGGGTGCAGCGGGCCGCCCCAGGCACAGTCCGAGTTTTGGGTTTTCCTCTCTGACTTGCTTCCCTGGATGGAGGGGGGTGCGGCTTTCGCTCACCACCCGCCCCTTGTTCTTATTTTGGGACTTACGGGCTTCCCTTCCTGCCGCCCCGCACCTTCCTTGGCTCCAGCCAGGGGCCAGCGCCGACGTGGGCGACACGCATGGGTGGTGGCTGCTGGCTGCGTGTCCGGCTTGGCGCGTGGGGGCCCCGAGCGTGACACTGGCCACCGGCTCCCCAGGGCTGGGTGCCTGGGTGCAGCGACCCCTACGCCCCTTCCAGAAGCAAGCGGCCCCCAGGCGACTCCTGCATTGCAAACACACCCAGGGGCAGCTCCCGGCTTTTATTCAGCAGTTATTAAATCACCCGCATAAATACATACAACGAATACAAAACCAGCAAGGGCTGTTTCTAGTCTTTGGTCTGAAGAGCTTTTCTCCTGGTTCTCTGCCCGCCGTCCCTGTGTTCTCAGCCCCTTTCTTCTCGTTCCGTCCGGTCCCGAGGGGTCCCGCCAGCAAGCGGGGCGCCGCGGGGGGGGCACGGGGCGCCCGGGGCCGCTCCCGGGCGGTGGGGGCCGGGACTCACACGTAGTCGTTCAGCCGGTACCCGCTGTGCGCGGCGGAGGCGGCCGAGGGGGCGCGGTTGTCCTTGTAGGCGGCGGGGGGCCGGTAGGCGGGGGCGCTGGCCGGGGCGGCCCTCGAGGGGCCCTGGGGGGGCCGGGAGGGCGCCTCGTCCTGGCAGGACAGGCAGAGCAGGGTGCCGCCGATGAGCGAGAGCGACGCGGAGATGAAGCCGAGGTACAGAGCCTGCCCGAGCTCGAACTTCATGCCGCTGGGCAGCAGCGGGTTGTAGAAGTTCTGCACCACGTCGTGGGTGGTCCAGGCCACGGCCACCAGGCAGAGCAGGCCGGCCAGCAGGAAGAGCGCGCCGCCCACCGCGGCGGCCGGGGCCTTGGCCGGGCTGCTCTTGGCGCAGCGCGTGCACTTCATGCCCACGACCGCGCAGGCGCAGGCCGCGCCGGCCAGCAGGCAGGAGATGACCATGAGCGCGCGGGCCGCCTGCAGGTCGCGGGGCAGCGCCAGCAGCGAGCGGTAGAGCTGGCACTGGTAGATGCCGGTGCTGTGCCACACGCACTCCATCCACAGCCCCTTCAGGTAGGACACGGCCGTCAGGATGTTGGTGCCCACGTGCGCCGTGCGGCGCCAGTGCGGCAGCAGGGTGGTGATGAGCGTGCCCACCAGGCCCAGGAAGCTGAGCAGAAAGCCCAGCAGCTGCACCGCCGAGCTGGCCATGGCCTAATGGGGCCGGCGCGGCCGCGGGAGAGAAAGGAGATGGGTTAAATATTATCCCACCGGCCCTGCCCCGGCAATTACCATTTTTAAAAATAGCGTGGGAGGGTTGACTGGGCATAAGAATAAGCTGCCGGGCACACAGTGGCCCTGGGAGGCCAGGAGGAGGGGGCAGGGGAACTGGGCTGGATGGCCCTGGGCCCTCGCTTCGCTTCGGGGCACTTCCTGGCCTCGGGGAGATTCTACCACAGCTCAAGCCTCAAGCCGCAGCAGTGGACGCTGGAGTCTGCCTTGTCACTAACCAGCAAGTGGACCGACAGGTGTCAGGACCTAGAGCACAGCCCGGGTTGTCCCTCAGGATGAGGGAGGGGGCTCTCCACCCCGTGGGGGATGGGCTCAGCCTTCATGGCCGGCAGAGGCTGCCCTCCAGCTCGCCAGGGCTGGGATGACCCTGGAAGCTGCCCACGGGCAGGGATGCCCCAGGTCACAGGTCCCTAACCTTCCCTCCCCGCACCTGTGGTCTCCCTTCACCCCACCTGCAGCGTGGGGTGTTGTTGCAGAGCAAAGGCTGCCACCCAACTTTCCGGGCTCCTGGGATTTCAGGGGCTTACAAAAACTTTAAGCACAGCACAACCCAGAACACTTCTCAAGGCAAGGACCCAGCACTCTCAGGGGGCCAGGTGTGCAGGGAGGGAGGGGGCTGGGAGAGGCAGGGGGAGGGGGGAGGGGAGAGCAGGGAGAGAGCCAGCAAGAGGAGGGGAAAGAGTGGCTGTGTCCCCCTCGCCCGCCCCAGCAAAGTGCAAGTCAGAGGACCAGGGGTCCTGCCACCAGCCGCCCACTACTGGGTAACTTGGGGCCTCTCTATGGGGCCTCAGTTTCCTCTGAAATGCAGGAGTCGGACCTCAAGGCCGCACAATGCCCTCTGGTCCTGAGGGAGGCCGAGAGGCTGGTCTGCTGATGCCAGTTCTCCCCCAGCGGAGCGGTGAAGTGTGGCCCCAGGGGTGAAGGGTGTCCCCAGCCCTGCAGTGTCGGGGCTCTCCCCGGGGCCTGCAGGCCTTCCTGGGTCGCTGCTTCCACACCCATTTCCTCCTCCACGTCCACTTGGTGCCCACGGCTTCTGCGTCTGGCCAGGATGCTGCTGTGCGTGGGCCTTTCCCAGTGCTCCCCAGCCTGGGCAGTGCTGGATGAGGACTGGGGACCCCTTCTCTATCCTGCTGCCCAGGGGAGGGTGACCTGGCTGCCCTGCCATCACTGTCCCCACGGAGGGGAGCCAGAGCTGCCACACCCCTGGTCCAGTGCTCTGTCGCCGGGATCCCCAGGACACCAGGTTCCGGGCAGAGTAC
The DNA here is from genome assembly GCF_000260355.1 of Condylura cristata. NCBI lineage: Eukaryota > Metazoa > Chordata > Mammalia > Eulipotyphla > Talpidae > Condylura > Condylura cristata. The sequence continues at coordinate 74,972,623 of NW_004567104.1, forward strand.
GACACAAGGCGGCGTTTCTCCCCACAGCGACCAGGGAAGCGCCCAGCTGCCATCGCTCGGGCGAGAGCCCTCTGCCTGACCCATGGTGATATCCACCCTCAGTTCCTCCTGCAAACGCGCCTTTCGTAGCCCAGCAGGATCCGCTGGCTCCAGGCCCGGGGTGGCGGCTCCTGGGTGCTTTCTGGGCAGTTGAGCCTGCTCCCCACAGGTACTCGAGAAGACTGACCGGGTCTTTTCTGGGCAGCGGTTCAGGTCACAGGTGACTGGCTGTGCTGCTTTGCTGGGGACTTGAGGGTGCCGGCCCTCACAGTGCTCGTCAGGGCAGCCCCCGGCCAGCCAGGAAGGGTAGCTCCGGGGTGGCGAGGGCCCAGGCTCCCTCCCAGCCCGGCCTGTGCCGCTGTCCCCGCCTCACATTCCTGCTGGTCAAGGTCAGGCGTGAAGCACAGCAGCCCCGAAGCCTGTGGTGCAGGGCGCAGCCTGCTGACCCCATTCATCTGGGGGTGGACGGGGCCCTGCTGGAGTTCTAGCTGTTTATGGAGACCAACGCCTGCTAATTTTAGAAACCACTAGGTTGCTATTTTTAAACCAGTGCTAGAAAGACTGGCTAATTTAAGAACCAGTGTTAATGAGCCTCCACTTCCGGGCAGGAGCCCGCCAGCTGCTCCTGGCATTTGGTCCCAACTCAGCTCCAGCAACCACCCGGGGCCATTTGGTGGAAAAACAAATTCAGGGGAGAGCATCTCTCGTCTACCTGCCCCTCATCCCCGAGGGAAGTGCTGGAGGCCTCCCAGGAGGGGCTTGCCTGTGGGCACCTTGGTGCAGACCTGGGCCTGCTTGTGGCAGCGACTGGGAGAGAAACGCGCCCCGGGGCAAATATGGTTCCAAATCTAAAGATCCACAAGAGCCCGACAGGAGGGGTGGGTGGGCCGAAGTCACAGGTGCTGGAAGGTCCCTCCTGCGTTGGGGTTCCGGGGCCCCCGAAGCTCAGGCCAGAGCGGGCAGAGGCCCTTGGCTGCGTGGCCAGCGTTTGCTGCAGATGCTTCCTGGGAGGCCGTGTCTGCAGGGCGCCTCGCGGGAGGCGGCAGGGCAGGCAGGTCTGAGGAGGCGTCAGGCCCCCCACCAATGCTGTCTCAGCCACCCCCAGAAGGGTCTCTGAGCGCGTTTCGAAGCTCACCGGCCTAGAGACACCCTCCCTCCGCGTTTCCAAGGCACAGCAGGCGGTGAAGTCCCTTGGGCACATGCTCTCGAGACATCTGACCTTCTGGGGCAGTGGAGGCTCGGTGGGGCACTAGGGCCGCTTAAAAAGAGGGGTGGGGGCCCTCCCTGGGGGCGCAGCGGGTTGAAGCGCTGCACTGAGAGACTGAAGCCGCTTCCGCATGAGTTCGATCCCCGCCTGCCCCGGAGGTGACCACAGGGCGCGGCAGACCTCTCCTGACCGCCCGCTGCTCCCCTCAGCAGTGTACTTCGTCCATCTGCCTGTTCTGCTCCCCACTCTGTCTCTGGTGAAGCCTGTCACCCTCCGCATCTCTGGCCTGTACCCCAGTTCTGTATGTGCAAATAAATATTTAAAAAAAAAAGAGGGGTGGGGTGAAGGGGAGCAAGTGGGGGGCGGTAGGACAGTTCCCTGCGCTCGCAGCAGACCCAGAAAACCAAAGGAATGTGGAAACCTGTGCAGGGCGGCATGGAAAATTCCAGCACCGCTTCAGCCCCTCACGCCGGACCTGGCTTTATGAGCACCAGATTGGACAGATGAAGCTCTTTTTCCATATAAAGTTTTATGTTGTCTCCTTCCTTTGTGGTCTGTGAGCTACGTTTTTTTGAAGGAAAGAATTAGAAAATAAATAACAGGCAGGCACCTACTGTGCGTGGGGGGAGCCCCCGCTCCCCTCCCAGCCGGCCTGGACCCCGGCTGTGTCAACTCTGGCGTCTCATCTCCCGTCCGGTGTCATTTCAGGAGCAGTGTCCGGTGGGACAGCCTGGTGGGGGAGGGGGAGGTGCATCACCGCGGGGCCTGGGGCACCAGTCCACTCGCACTGGGCCTGCCCTCCAGCAAACCTGTCTGAATGGGCTCAGGCGCCGCCCCCCCCAGGCAGGCTTGTGGTGGGGGTGGGCTGGCAGGACGTGGAGCCACACCCCCTCGCCACCCCTACAGTCTCCCTTTCAGCCCCCCCCACCCTTCGAAGTCTCACCTGCAGCTACCTGCCGCTGCGACCTCATCCCTTCCCACCTGGGCCCGTAAGAACAGTTTCCTGAGGACCCAGAGGTCTCCTTTGCCCTCTTCCGGCCACACCGCTGAAATGAAGGAACAGTGTGGGTTGTGCGTGGGCGAGTATGAGCCAGAGAGCTGGGAGCTACCCAGAAACACCGGGGGCCCCCAGTCTGGGCAAAACCTGGACGAAGCGGCTGAGGCCCGTTTCAGCTTTTGACTGCTCCACAGGCAGAGTGGCGCTGCAGTTTCTGGGGACAGCATCACCGCCATGTCCTCACCAAGGGCAGGGGTGGGTGCCATAGTGGACTTGAGAGCTGCATTGACTGGGATGGAAGCAGTTCCAGGAAATGCCTGCTTCAAGTAACCATATGCCACCCTGACGAGACCTCCTTGTTCTTGTTTAACTATTTATAAGTGCTAGACCTTGGCAGCTACAGTAAGCTCAAGGGAGAGTTGGAGTCATCTCAAGGAGATAAATTAGCAGAACTGCCCAGCACCAAAAGGGAAAATAACTTTTTATGTTATGGCAAAGTGAAATAACTCCAACTGGTATTTCCTAAGTACGTGTTGACCTTGCGCGAAGCCAGTGGCTCTCTGTACTTGCGAGAACTATTTCAGTACATCCTCCTGCACAAAAATATAAGAATCATGAGAAAGTGATCGAGTACTACCTTGGAAAAACCATTCCATATTCATCTAGGATGGGCCGTGCTGTGGGTTGGCTCTTAACACAACGTTTCCTGCATTACTATTCCAAAGTTTCTGGAACTTTCCTTGGGTTACTCTGCAGACTGGCAGGCATCTACCTTTAAAATTTATGAGGAGGTCTATGCCATCCGCAAATGTACGGAACCACTGCCGTCCTTTCAAGAGAGACAGAGCCAGTCCCGTGACTGATGGACATATGGTAGTCAGGCCTCACCAGTGTTACTCAGGAATGCCAGCGAGAAACATCTTGACCAAATCCGATAGAACCGACGAGTTATAGATAAATTCCCCCCTCTCGTTTTTCGGTTGAATAGAGAAAAGTATTTTTCATAACAAGAGCTGGTTTTGGGTAGCCTGTGTTAATACACGTGGAAATCACAGCATGTGGTCAAAAGCTTGGAGAGGCCATTTTCAACTCAGCAAGACCGAACAAGCTCTTGATTTAGTGAAAACTAAGAGCTTAAGTTACCACGCCATAAAAATTCTAAACCATTTCCCTGGAGACATTATCTCTCTAATTTCAACTCCCCAGTTTCATTAGAATTGATTAAAAATGCAGTAGATCAGCATTTTAAAATGAAATGATTGAATTGCATGGGATAAAGCACATTGCTGCCTTTTCCTAGTTGTTTTTCCTGACAAGATAGTTAGATGGATTGGCTATGTCATCTGTTACTCATTTTTCAAGGTACAGTTGACTGAAAGCCTCATTTACAAGAAAAATACTAGGAAAGTAAACAAACAAACAAACAAACAAAAAACCAAAACAAAACCTCAAACCACAGGGTAAAAAGATATTTTCTAAAGCATTAAGTGATGAGTAAGTGACTAATAGTTTAAGTGTTCTGTGGAAAAGCTTTATATAGGGATATCAGAGTTGAATTTTGTCCCCACACACAACCTGCAAAAGTTTGTTGAAATCCTTACTCCTAGGACTTCAGAATTGACCTTGTTTGGAAATAGGGTCCTGGAAGACATAACTAGTTAACATGACTGGAACAGGATAAGTCTTACTAGCCTATATGACCATGTCGCTATAACAAGATGTGAAGACACAGGGGAAGGCTGTGTGAAGACAGGCAGATGTTGCAGTGAGGAGGTCAAGGCAAGGAGTGGCCAAGGTCGCCAGCAACACCAGAAGCTAGAAGACAGGAGCGGGACAGTGTCTCTCACAGCCTTCAGAAGGAACCAGCTCTATGGACAGCTTGCTTTTTGGATTTCTGGCCTCCAGAACTGTGAGTGAATACGCTTCTGTTGTTTAAAACCATGTACTTTGAGGTATTTTGTTATGGAAGCCCCAGAAAACCAGTACAAGGGGCCAGCTGAATGACTGATTGGGGAGCTACAGAAAAAGCACTTATATGCCCCAAAGTATGGAGGACAGAATCCAGGGAGAGGTTAGAGAATACAGAGAAGGGAGAATTTGAAGGCCCTCTGGAGTTGTGAAAACTCAGAAGCGAATGCCAAGTGCAGTAAGCAACCCATACGGTAATCAGATCACTCAGCGTCTCTGAACTAAAAAAAAAGTATGAATCCATTGATTCTCTCAAAGGGTATGGGGGTGTAATTTGCTGGGCCATGCCCAGACACATAGCTGACCTTTTCAGGCTGGATGACTGATTTTCTTAAATCAATGTGTCTTGGTTACATAAACCATAGAAAACCGAATTTGGGGAATAGGCCAGGTGTGCACAGGGCAACTCAGAGAATTGCCATGACTTTACCTTGGAAATTCAGAAGAACACGGCAGGGCAACCCTTGGGACTTATGTCAAAATCAAAGTGGAAACAAGCAACAGGACCTTGTCCTAGCTGGGTTGGCAACCTCCATGAATAAAATAAATCCATGAATGTTGTCAGACTGTGAAAATGATTTATTTCTATGTTGAACTGGGAATATATTGCAGTGACGAAAAAGTGTGGTGTCAAATAAAAACATAAGACTGGTACTTAACTAAAATACAGTTAAAATGATTACCACTCATTTTCTGCAAATCCAGCTTTTTGAGTCCCGGTTCACAGAGTTGTTAGTTCTTAGGAAAGAGTACAAGTAATAAGCGCAGCTAAGTTTACTGGATGCTTACAAGGCGCCAAACATGCTCCAGGAGTTTCTGAAGGCTTATTTAATCCTTCAGTAAATCTGCAACGGGCATGTTGTTGTCCTCATTTACAGATGGGGAAAGGGAGGCTTAGAGAAGTTACGTAACTTGTCCAGGGTCACCCTTGGGCTGAATCAGGGAGACGGAATAGGAGACTCCTGGATCACCCAGCTCAGAGATGCTGGCCGTGACAGAGGTGGTACTGAGAGACCTGGCTGAAGGTGAGGCTGGCAGGGTTTGCTGACAGTTTTGAGTGGGGTGTGAAGTAGGTGTGAGACAGGAGTCACACAGGACTCTGAGCTTCTGTCTTGAGCAACTGGCAGCTTGGAGTTGCCGGTGATGAGAGGGGAGGACAGTGAGGCGTGGGAGCGTGAGGGCAGAAGAGAGGAGCTTGCATGTGGGGCGGCTTCCTCTGCCCACATGGGCTAGCCACACGGAACTGCAGCGTTCATGGAGGCGCCCGGACTGGGGAAGCCCGCCCAGGCCTCAGCAGCATGGCGGTGGGGTGAACAGCTAGACTGGATGAGAATTCTCAGGGTGTCTCCGTGGCCAGGGAGGAGCAGGACTGATTCCAGGAACCTTCCAACGTCAGAGGTTGGGGGGAGGAGGAGGAGCCAGCCAGGGGGGCGAGACCGGAGCAGGGGCAGGGGACAGCCCAGGGGGAGCGTGGTGAGGGAGAACAGAGTTCCAAGTTGGAGTAAGTGACTCAGGGAGTCAAGTTATCAGACAGATGAAGTAATCTGAGCACTGAGAAGCAGTGGTTGGCTGAGCAACACGCAGCGGGCTGGAGACCTCGAGCAGTTTCGGGGGAGTCACTGGGGTGGGTTCGGGAGTCAGGATCAGGGTGCAGGAGAGAACAAACCCAGAGAATCTGTTCAAGGACTTGGCCCACTGGGGGAGCTGGGGCACAATGATAGGTTCTGAGTCTGGGGTCCGGCGCCCTTGGAACTCAGGGTGCCTGTCAGTGTGGATGGGGGGAATCTGCACCTCTCATCCTGTTAGCCTGTCAGTGACAGCGAGCACATCCTTGCCGAAGGGACAGAGGAGCCACCTATGGCAGGCGACCCTGAGAGACCGCGCACGGGCAGGAACCAGGGCAGTGAAAGCTATGGAACAGGTGTTTCGGCTACCTGGAAAGATCCTCTTCCCCCCCAGGTCTTGTAACGTGAGACGTTGACAGAGAAGCATATACAGGACCGGGAACAAGATGATTTTAAGGTAGTTTGACTGTTCAATACATTGGCTTCCTTCATCATCCAGTGCGTTATTTTATATGGTGAAAAGCATTGCTTCGTTCCATAGCTAAAGGGGCCATCACAGTAACCAGTTCCCTAAACATCAGCAATAAAACACAGTCAGAAGATGAAGAGCCTCAGCAGGGCGACGGGCCCAGAGAGGCTCCCAGTTTGCTTGTCTGAAGCTGAGATGAAGCTGAAGCCTATTTGTGGGCCTCTGGCAGTGATCTGGTGAGAAGGGAGACAGGCATGGGGTGGAAGGGGTGGCCTGGAGCCCAGGGCAGCAGGGTGCCTGGTGGACATTCAGAACAGGAGGAGCGGGCCCCCCTCCCCACAGGGGAGGAGGGGGAGGGAGGGAGGCCGGGAGCGACCTTGTTCCCCAGGGGAAGAGACGCAGGAGTGGACTAGGGTGAGGGAGGTCAGCGCCAGGTGTCCATGGAGGGGAGGGGCCTAGGGCAGGCAGCAGTGACCAGCAGCTGTGGCACAGCCCTCCCCGCCTGGCCAGTAGCACCCTGTGGCCACGAGCACACAGGCTGCACTGAACTCAGCCAAGATGTGATGGGGGAGAGGGAAAGAGAGGGAACGGGGTGCGTGCAGTGTCAGGGCAGACGGGAGGGAGCAGGGAGGGGAGAAGGTGTGGGCTGGTGGCTGGAGATGGGGAGCCTCAGAGTAAGGGCATGGGAGAGGGAGCAAAGGGCTGCAGGTGGGGGGCAGGGGGGTGGAGAGGAGGAAGAGGAGGACCGAGGAAGGCCCACTTGGGTCTGGAACCCGGGAAGTGACTTAGAGTGACGGGTCCCGGCTTGTCTTCCTGCCGAGGGGGCATGTCCCTGGCCACTGGCTTGGCCATGTCCCTGGCCACTGGCTTGGCCTCTCCTGCAGAGGTAAGCGGGAGAGAACGCCGGCGAGGAGGGGTCGGCGTGGGCCTGTGCAGTGGTGCTCCGCAGTCTGGGCCAGCCGGCCTGACTGACGTGTCCGGGCTCTGCTCCCTGGTGTTTGAGTCCGCAGAGAAACAGTGTTCCCAGGCTGCAGCTACAGCCTCGTTTTTGGGGAGCTGGTCCTCATCCTGCCCCTGGCCCCTGCTCCTCCCGGTCAGCAGGAGGGTGTGCTGACCAAGGCCTGCAGCTTGGCCCCTGGGTGGGCAGGACCCAACATAGGGGTGAGGCGGTGACATCTGCCCTGAGTCACTTGCCAGGCGCTCGCCTGGGACCCCAGGGAGCTCAGAGACGTCAGTTGCGACCTAGATGCGTCATGGAGTTAGAAGAGGCCATTACCCCTGCCAGCCCAGAGCGCAGGTGCACCACGGAGGGTCCACACTGGACTGGCCGGGAGGCGGGGCTGTGCGGCGGGTGTGAGAGCCACGCCCCAGCTGACATGATGTGATGTGACATGTGACCCATCTGAACTGACGTGACATGTGACGGTGCAGCGATCAGGCGTTTGAAGAGGCCTGGTGGAGTCGGCCAGTGCCCGGCCCAGTCTCTGGTTCTGCCTGGCGAGCAGGGCCTCCAGAGATGGGCGGCTGGTCCCCTCCTGTCCTCCCGAGGGCCCTCTGGTCCCTCTCACACGGTGTCTGCCTCACCCTCACCTCCAGCCACATCCTCTCCTGCTGGCACCCTGCATCCTCTCCACCCCACAGACTTCCACCCCCCTCATTCTCCCTTGACAGCAAGCATCTAGAAGAAGGTGGTTTCCCTATTAACCGCTTAGTCTCGTGCTCCCGGCAGGTCCCCTTTGTCCCCCCAAACCTGCTCTTACCACCCTGCCCCTCATGGGTGCTCAGTGCAGCTTTTGTGCCAGATTCCAAGAAGTGACCCCACCTAGAATTTCCATTTCCCGGGACGGTCCCTCCTGGCCTTGGCCCCACAGAATGACGCAGCCAGTGTTCAGAACGGGGGTCCTGGAGGGATGGGGGGAGGTTAGTGGGACCCCAATTAATTTTTTTTTAACATTTATTTATCTGTACATACAGAACTGGGGTACAGGCCAGAGGCTCAGGGGCTGTGAGAGGCTTCACCAGAGACAGAGTGGGGAGCATAACAGGCAGATGGACGAAGGCCACTGCTGAGGGGAGCAGCGGGCGGGTCAGGAGAGGTCTGCCGCGCCATGTGGGTCACCTCCCTGGCTGGGGATCGAACTCGTGCAGAAGTAGCTACCTATAGCTTTGCAGTGTAGCTTTGCAGTGCTGCACGAGTTCGACCTGTGCGCCACCAGCGAGGGGCCTGGGGCCATTTTTAACAGTGAAGCCACCAAGGA
>NW_004567104.1:74981579-74988416 GCF_000260355.1 Condylura cristata
TCCTGACCTCCCCGCCAATCCCCTCAGCAGTATACTTCATCGATCTGCCTGTTCTGTTCCCCACTCTGTCTCTGGGGAAGCCTCTCACCGCCCCTGAGCCTCTGGCCTGTACCACAGTTCTGTATGCACAAATAAATAAATCTTTAAAAAAAAATACGGGTTCGTATGTTTAGTTTTTCCTCGTTTGAGTGTAGCCCGGATGCTCTCAATCCCTGCCAGGTGGGGCCTTTAGAAAAGGGGCCGGCTGCCTGCGCCCAGCGGGGTGCCAGGGGCATCAGGCCTGGTTCTAAGCCGCAGCTCTGACGGCCCTCCCTCGCCTTCTGGGCCCGAGGGGCGCGGGCTGGGGCGCCGTCCAGGCCTAGGCGGGAGCAGCGCCTCTGCTGGTGGGCTGCCGCCAGAGGCTGCTCCAGGGGCCAGGCCCCAGGTGGCCTCTGTTTTCTTAGGCACCCCCAGAGCAGGCTGCTTGGGAGCCCTGGGTGCCCCCCAACTTCGCCCCCCAGCAGGGCTGCTGCGGCGCCTCCGGCCAGCGGTGCCAGTCCAGAGCCGCAGGTCAGCTGGCGGGAGGAACGGCGTCCGGCCAGGAGTCACCCCTGAGCGGCCCCTCAGCCCCTGCGTTGGAGAACGACACGGAGGGAGCCCTGGGAAACAGCTTTCACGCTTCCCGTCTGGTGGGACGGAAACTGTTCTCTGATAGAAGCAAGACCATGATTTTTAAAGTAAAACGTCGATGCTTCTTTTTTTGTTGTTTTTTAAAGATTTATTTATTTGTGCATACAGAGGTGGTGAGAGGCTTCACCAGAGACAGAGTGGGGAGCAGAACAGGCAGATGGACAGAGGACACTGCTGAGGGGAGCAGCGGGCGGGTCAGGAGAGGTCTGCCGCGCCCTGTGGTCACCTCCGGGGCAGGCGGGGATCGAAAGCGGCTTTAGATTCTCAATGCAGTGCCTTAACCCGCTGCACCACCAGGGAGGGCCGGATGTTTCCTTTTTATTGATATTTATCTAATTAAAAAAAAAAGGCCCTCCCTGGTGGCACACCGACTTAAAGTGCAGCGCTATGAAGCTGCAGCCGCTGCAGCACAGGTTCGATCCCGGCCAGGGAGTGACCCACCTGGTGCGGCAGACCGCTCCTGACCTGCCCGCTGCTCCCCTCAGCAGTGGCCTTCGTCCATCTGCCTGTTCTGCTCCCCGCTCTGTCTCGGGTGAAGCCTCTCACCGCCCCCGCACCTCTGGCCTGTACCCAGTTCTGTATGCAGAAATAAATACATCTTTTTCAAAAGCCTCACCAGAAAGCGAAAGAAAATATAGCAACCTGTCATGGCTCCAGCAGAGCTGTGTCTTCCCCTTGGCAGATTTCTCTGCGGAGAAGGCTCAGGAAGGCTTGATCCCATCACACAGACAGGCCAGTAGAGCCTGGGCGATGGAGCCAGATAAGCTCGGAAGCCGACGTCAGGTCTGGCAGACACCGCAGCCTCCCTGACTCACCTGCTCTCACACGCTAACAGCTGCTTCCAGAGCCGTCGGGAAGATGCTAAGATAGGCCCAACCCTGCGAGCCAGACGCCCAAGAAACTGCCAGGAGGTGCTGCTGAGGTCCCCCATTATCGGGCAAGCCTGCCCGGACCCCAGGGCAGCCCACCAGACGCAGCGACGGCCGCCCGGGCTGGATGCCTGACCGCAGCGGGGTCTCCAGGCTTAACGGCCAAGCCCGGTGATCCGGGGACCCTGGGCCCTCAAAGCCGCAGGAATTAAATCTCTCCAGGGACATGTGCAGACAAAGCCTCGGTACCCCGGTGGCCGCGAGTTTGGGGGCCCTCTGGGGAGCTCACCCTGCTCCCTTTCTCCTCGGCCCGTGGCCCTCCCGCCCGACCCGGGAGACCGTGGCAGCTGCTGGGACTGGCGCTGGAGGTAGCGGGGAGATTAACTGCCTATCAGATGGCGTGAAATCCCCCTCTTCGGTACCTTTTCTGCGCATTAAGGGCGATCTGCAACTTTCCCACCCCTCCCCCGCCAACGCGTGTCCCCAGGGGCAGGCTGGGCTGCCAAGGCCTGGAACTGAGTGTCCTCTCAGGCCTCTGCAGGGGACCGGAGGGCGCTGACGCACTTGCGGGCTCAGTCCACTGCTCAGGAGGCCGGTCCTGCTCCCAGGCCTCGGCCCGCAGCCAGCCCCATGCCCGGGAACCGCATTCCGGTCCTTCCTGGCTCCTGGCCAGCCCAGCTTCTCTCACACCTGGGGGTGCAGGTCCCCCGGAACCCCCAGGCCCAGCCGCCAGCTGCCTTTCTGCTCACAAGCGACGCTCCATCAGCTGGGGACCTGACTATCTGCTACAAGTGACTGTCCACCCCAAACGCCCCACTCACGAGCTTGCGCCAAACTCACGTGTGGAGCCCGGGTGCGGGGTCCCGTCGGCTTGGCAGCCCCGGCCGGCAGATGCCCTCCTCTGGCTGGGAGCCCAGGGCCGGAGTACCGGAGAGAGGAGTGTCTGGCAGTGACCGCCCTGGAGAAGGGCCTGCGTGGGCACACGTGTCATTTGGTTGGGTGGTTAAGTGCCCCGTGCCTGAGGTGAGGCGGTCAGACCAGGCAGACTTTCAGGACCAACCAGAATGTCCCTCTGCACTTGGGGGAAAGGCCCGAGACCGTCATCTCTCTCAAGCAGCCTCTGGCGGCTCGGGCGTCAAGGTAAAGCTGGTGGCTGCAGGCTCCGGCCCCACAGACAGCCCAGTTCTTGCCATGGACCAAGACGCTGGCTTGCCCTGCCTCTGCCCTGCCTGCCCACCCCCGGGACCGTCCTCTGAGCGGGGACCTGGCCCCCCAGCAGCTGTCCTCCGCTGAGCTGGTCATCCGGCTGCCGTGCCACCTCTCCTGTCCAGCAGCCCAGCTGCCCAGGGCTCCTTGCCGGCCCAAATATCTGCTGGGGTGCCCTGTCTGTCTTTTGCGTGGGTTTTGTGGACACTGCAGAGACGGGCGGCTGGGTGATGTTTTGGGTGAGCTGTGGGGTGCAGGGCAGTTGAGGGATAAGTTGTTAGAAGTTGGAGATTAGAGACCTGGCAAAATGTGCAGCCGGTGCCTGGAAAATCAGCTTTCTGGGCACGAGGAGGCTGTCTCGGGAGCCCGACAGTGCCCAGGTCAGGTGGGAGTCAGGTGGGAGGCCTGGCCGGGATGCCACAGCCCCTCACGAGAGACGCCGCTATTTGGGGCTCAGAATGGCTGAGAGCCTTTGGGTACACGTGTCTGCCCCCTCCCTCACCCCACCCCCACGGATTCCTGTGATGCTCCAGGGCTGAGACTCCGGCTCCCAGGTCCTCCCTCAGCTTCAACACCCTGGGTGGCTTGGGGCTGGCGCTTTAAAAAGACACGTGAGGAAATTCAGGTTGGTGCAAATTCCGGGCACCAGGCCCCCTGCAGCCCAGCTGGGAGCGTGGAGCTGCAGTCAGAGGCTGTTCATATGATGCACAGAGGTTTGGTCTATAACCAAAATCTTGCCTCCCTTCCGGAAGTCATGGCAAAGGAAACCACCAGGGCTCAGGACCAGTCACGAGTCCGGAGCCTCTTCAGTTTAGTTTTCCCAACATGCCATGCAGTAACATGCACCCACGCACTCTATCATTTATGCTGGGATTATAATTTTGACTATAAAGAATACAACTGCCTTTACCTGCTCGCATATTCTTGGGAAATCCTGCAGAGACAGAAAATGCAAACCCCGAGTTGTTCCAGAATATTATGCGATCCTGAGGAACGCTGGGCTGCTTGTAACGATGCAGGTATAATGTTACGTTGTGTAGACTTTCATTAAACTTAGAGTGGGCATAATGTGGGTTTAATGTTATGATTTTTAGACTTTCATTAAACCTTATTAATCTTGATTTTCTCTGGGACAATTTCTCCCTGTTCAGGGCCAAAGTAGGAAATTTCCCAGACCCGTGGCCCTGGCCTGTGTCTCCTGGGACCGGGAGCAAAGTCCCAGGGGCGAGACGGGCCTTGAGCTAAGTGTAAAGGTATTGATCCGTTTTTAATTCAGCGGATGTTTATTGAATTCCAGCACCTGTGAACAGGTGCTGGTGATCGGGACAGACACTGCCCTGTCCTCTCGAGGGTGTGGGCTTCTTGTGGGGATGCTTGGAGCCAGAGAGAACTAGCCGGGGGAGGGGTCCAGCTGGGGGCCCCAGCTTCTCTCCCATAGAACCCTCAGTCTCACTTCTTCCATCTGTCGTCAAAGTACCACTTTGTCCTTCTGAAAAAACTCGCAGGCACAAATGACTCACAGTGGCTTATTATTTTATCCCTCCCAGGAAGTAGTTTTTTAAAAAATATGTATTTATAGGGCCCTCGCTGGTGGTGCAGTGGGTTAAAGTGCAGCACTAAGAAGCTCAGGCCACTGCAGCACGAGTTTGATCCCCGCCTGCCCCGGAGGGGACCACATGGCGCGGCAGACCTCTCCTGACCCGCCCGCTGCACCCCTCAGCAGTGTATTTCTGTCCATCTGCCTTGTCTGCTCCTCACCTTGTCTCCGGTGAAGCCTCTCACCCCCACACCTCTGGCCCGTACCCCACTTCTGTATGCAGAAATAAATAAATCTTTAAAAATAGATGTATCTATATATGTTTTACGCCATTGTTCATTTCTGGACGAAGCAAACAACATTTGCTTTCCCCTCTCGGGTGTGGTCCCCAGAAAGTTCCCCCCCCACGTCACCTGTGCACCATCACCACAGTCCTTTGTGCAGTTCCTGCTCCCCGTTTTGACCCCTCTCCCCCTCCCCTTCAGAAAGTCTCTGATTTACCCCGGAAGTATTTGTACTCCTAGGAATAACGATTTAAGAGTGTGTTTATAAAGGAGGGTGGGGAAGGGCCTTGCTCATTTTCCTAACAAACCTAAAATCATCCCATCGGTCATTCTATCTCCTCTGCAACCTCGTCCTTTGGGTGTGAGGAAGCAGGTAGCTACTTCAGGTGAGCTGGGGATGAATGCAGGGACTGGTGGCTGGATGAATCGATTATATATGTGTGTGCCCTGGAGGGAGGAGGACGTGTGTGATGTGTGTGAGCGACGGTGAGTGGCTTGTACACGTGTGGTGGGCGGATGCCAGGTGAAGGGTGGGCAACGGGGGACGGGTGCGGGCATGAGCAGGTGAACAGAGGCGACGGCGGACGGCTCATGGATGATTCCTCTGCCCGCAAGTGGGCTTCGAAGACTGACTTATTTTCTGATTCCTTCTAGAGCTGGCTAGGGTCTTGCGCATATGAAGAAGTCAGTGGAAGCTGGTGGAAGGAGGAAACTCATAAAAGAAAGGCTGTGGGGTTTTCAGCCGCTGTTTTGATTTGAGCCCCCCGCCAGCGGGGTGAGGTGGTGACTGGATGACCCTGCGCTAGGCATCTGGGTCGTGGGCCCTGCCAGAGTCCCTAGGGTCTCTGTTCATGCTTTCAGCTCAGCCTGTCAGGGGTCTGAGCTGGGTGTGGTGGCCGTTTAGTGGTAACAGTAAAAGGGCCCTCCCTGGGGGCGCAGCGGGTTACAATGCAGCACTGCAGGCTGGTCACAGCCACCTTAGTGCAAGTTTGATCTGTGCCGGGAGGTGACCCCCAGGTGCAGCAGACCCCTCCTGTCTCCCCACTGCTCCCCTCAGCAGTGTGCTTCCTTGATCTGCCTGTTCTGCTCCCCACTCTGTCTCTGGTGAATCCTCTCTCTGCCCCTGCACCTCTGGCCTGTACCCCAGTTCTGTGTGCATAAATAAATCAATCTTAAAAAAGAATATGAGGGGTGGCCCTCCCTGGTGGTGCAGCGGGTTAAAGCTCAGCACTGAGAAGCTAAAGCCACATCCGCATGAGTTCAATTCCCGCCTGCCCCGGAGGAGACCACGTGGCACGGCAGACCTCTCCTGACCCGCCCGCTGCTCCCCTCAGCAGGGTACTTCGTCCATCTGCCTGTTCTGCTCCCCACTCTGTCTCTGGTGAAGCCTTTCACTGCTCCTGAGCCTCTGGCCTGTACCCCAGTTCCGTATGCACAAATAAATAAATCTTTAAAAAAAAGTGGGGGAAACTGGGTTTTGCATGATGTGCTTCATGCACTATATACTAACGCACACGCTGGTGTGAAGTTGGCTGCTGGAGCTAGACCTTTCTCTCCAAACACTAGCATGTAAGAAGCTTCTCTGCTCTCAGATGTGAACCCAAACTTTCCTCCTGTCTCCATTCCAACTCATTCTGAGGGCCAAAGGCCACGTCTACGTCCTGGCTCCTGGCCACCTGCAGGGTCTCCTGCCCTCAGAGACACAGGTAGCGTGTCCCTTCCCCACTGCTACCGGCGGAGGCAGCTGCCACTCGTTTGCAGGACTCGTGGGCGGCCAGAGGACCGGCGGGGCCCAGGGAGACACCAGGTCCTCTTCCCGCTGCTCTGGACAAAGGCCCACCTGTCCCGGGCCCCTCCTAATTGCTACCCGCGCCGTGCAGGAGGTCTGCGGGGGGCAGAGCCACCTGTAATTTAGCAGGTTCGCGCTCCAGACTGTCATTTAGTGGCCAGACAGCGTGCGAGGCAGCTGCTATCGCCGCATCTCGTCGAGCCCTCAGACCTGGCCACACCAGCTCTGGCCTCCCACCGAGCACGTGCGCCTTCCTCAGTGCCCCCCGCCCGGAATCGCTGTCACAAACTGGGTGGAATCGCACCCTCTCTCTGCTGTCACAAAGTGGGTGTCGGGACGGTGCCTCCCGCTGCGTGTGGCCGCGAGGCTCGGCCGAGGCTCGTGGTCAGCAGCTGTGGCTTTCAAGCACAAGCCTCGAGAGGCCTTGCTCTGCCCGCCCCCTCCTGACCGTGTCACCAGAGCTGAGAGGTCAGACAGCTTCCC
>NW_004567104.1:74988871-74994634 GCF_000260355.1 Condylura cristata
TTTTTTCATGTTGGTTTCATGGAAATTTATGTTTGCCGAGAAGACTGTGTTTGCTACGGGATCTTGCTGTGTTCATTTAGCCCGGTAATAAAAACCATCTGCCTGGAATCCTTTCTGGAGCGTGAAGGAGCATAAACAAATAAGCAAAGGGTGGTAAAAGAAGTGGGGAGCGAGGTGGCGTAGAAGGGGGGCTGAGTGCGGGCTGCTCTTTGCGGGAGCCGCTGACTTCTGCGGGCATGTGTAAGGCCCTGTGAAACACAGTTTTCAATAAAACTGGTGCATTTAGGGGGGGACGAGTGGGTGGGGCCCTTCTTTTCCCCAGAAGCCAACTGTGCTTGGGGTTTGCCTGGGAGTGAGGGCAGAACCCCTTGAGTCCCTCTGGGGAATGAGCAGAGTCACCCCAAAACTCACGTCTACTAAGCCCTTAGAATGTGACCTGTCTTTGTAGATGTAACTAAGTTTCTGTGATTTAGGGGCACCCTGCCACTGACGGCTGGTCCTCGTGAGAAGAGGCCCTCGGTGGAGGCCCCGTGTGGCCCCTGCCCGAGGATGCAGCCACGAGCCCAGCGCACCAAGGGGCGCGGGGATGGGGGAGCCTCCCCCACGGCCCCAGGGCCTCCCTGCCCAGCGGCACCTTGATCTGGGATCTGGCCTCTAGACTGAGCGAGAACAAGGCGCTGCTGTTCCAAGTCTCCGGCTGTGGAGAGACGTTGGGGTAACACACACAGCTGAGGGAGCTGTTTAGGCTGCGGGCTCTGGGGCGTGTTAGGGCCGCGGAGAACTCCGGCACATGCTTGGCCCCGCAGTGAGGCGTGGAGGGGCAGGAGGACAGAGCTGACCATGTGCGAGTTCTTGCGGCCCGAGTCCCCTGCTGGCTCGCTTCTCCGCCTGGAGATTTGATCTTGTAGATTCTTCTAGTCCAGAAATCTCAGAACATTGCATGCAAGTTTCTGCCATGAACAGGGCGGGATTGAGATTCTGCCCGCCCTGGAAAATGAGAAGTGGACCAGGGAGGAGCTGCCAGGGGCCCACCCATTTGCCTACTCTTGTCTGGGGTGGGGGGAGCCCAAAGAAAACTGGAATCCTTGGAGGAGACAGCCCTACCCCACGGAGGGGGTGCACTGGTACTGGGGAAGTATGTGGCTATTGAAGGTGGGATGGGGGAGCTGGTTAGGGTTCCTGGTTGCTTTCATCTCCTTTGGGATGTGGGGGGCGCCCAGGGCTTACCACACATCACCCATAGCATGTAGCCAAGAGTCTGGTGCAAGCAGCCCACCCTGGCCCCCCAACAGCCCCTGTGAGAGCCCCAGGCCCAGGCCCTCACTTGGCCTTTGGTGAGGAGGTCAACGGGGTGCCCCAGAGGCAAGCTGGGCCACCCTCCCAGAGCAGAGCCCTGTGGGGCACGCTGCAGGCAGGATGGCACCGGCCTGGGAGGCTGCCGCGGCCCCAGCGGCCATCTTGGATTTGGCGGAAGGCGAGAAACCGCCTGATGTGGGGGCGCTTGCCGGCACGGATTAACGGGAGCCTATTTCAGTCAGAGGTGCTTGTTTCAACCCCAGAACAGAGAGAAAACGTTCCTGACAAATTAGGCCCCGCTGCTTGTTGGGAAGCAGATTTCATGAGGAAGACACCCAAGGAAGCTTATCGGGCCCTGCTCACCTGATGGTGGGGTGGGTGGGGACCCCTTGGCGTGGACGGGTGACTGCTATGGGCTGGACAGTGGCCCCCTCAAGCCCTAGGTTGATGTCCTCACCCATGTGCCTCAGAGTGGGAGTGTAACTGAAGACAGGCCTCGAAAGAGTGATGGGGCCAAGTGAGGCCCGGAACAGATGTGACTGTGCCCTTGTGAGAAGAGGGGAGACACAGTGAAGACAGAGGAGAGGCGGGAGGGGACCCCCACGCTGTCTGCCTGTGCAGCCTCAGCCCTGGACAGCTGGGTCCTCGGAGGAGTGGACTCACCCAGGGCACTGCTGGCCAGACTTGTCCTTGCCAGTGGGGCCCGTCTTCCCTCTGGGGGTTCTCTGGACAGGGGTGCCCTTTGCCATCCAGCCTCCTGGAGGCAACGCTTTTCTGTCCTGATTCGTGTGTTTTGGCCGAGCGCTGTCCCATATTCGGGGGAGTGAGAAGGTGTCCACAATGACAAGCCAGGAGAAGGAAGCGATGGGCCACAACAATTTGGGGGTCCCCCTGGGGCCCCCAAACTCCTGGGAAACTATTGTCTTCATGTGAAAGAGGTCATTCTGCCTTCGGCCTCCTCCAATTCTGAATTTATAGGGGAAACCCCTGGGCTGTGACCTAGCGAGATAAAGGTCGTTATGTTTTTTCTTCTGAATGACCCAATACCTAAGTGGCAGATGATTTCACTTAAAACTTGCACAAAGGCAGCCATTTTGCCTTATGGGCCTGGATTCCTACAGGGAGCTACTTAGTAGAGACTGAGTCCCTTTAGAAAAGTCCTACAACATAGTTGGGTTGAGGGGAATCGTCTCTGAAGGTGGGCCCAAGCACTGCCTGTTTCAGGGTCTGCTGGCTGCTTGTTAAAAGAGGGCTTTCCAGTTTTGATTGTGACAGCTTCACAACATAAAAATGCAAGCAACATGTGACTCAGCAGTTCCACTGCTAAATCTGTACCGCAAGAATATGGAAAGATGTATGCACCCAGTGTCACCAAGCCACAGCACCCACGCAAGCACCCAGCAACAGAGGACTGGATAAAGATACCGTGGCAGGTATACCCCAGTGGAATACTACTCAGCTGTTAAAAAGGTGGAGAAGTGCCTTTTGGGACAAAGTGTGTGGATCTTGAGGTGATGATGTTAGGTGAGATAAATCAAAGTGAGGGGCAGATACCGAATGGCTTCATACATATTTGTGGAATATAAATAAGCACAGAATACAAACTGAAGTATCTCAGCAAAAATAGTTCTTACAATTTTTGAAAAATGAGCTGGTTACCAGTGGGCATGAGGGTGGCAGAAAGAGGGAAGAGGGAAGGGAGAAGGGCTGGGGGAGAGCGGAGGGGGGGCTAGGCATGTGCATGGAGCTTTGGTATGAGAATGTACTCGCATCGATATGGCAACGATGGACAAATTTATAAAATTGGAGAGGGGGGAGATGGTTTCTGGGCCCAAAACCAGTTCAGGTGATTCCCATGGGCTAAAGTTGAGACTCCCAGCCCCAGACACAGAGACAGTCACTGCTGCTCCTAGATGTGCTAGAGCTTGGAGGCCCTCGCGGGGCCAACCTGAGAAGGAGGTGGTCAGTCACTTGCCTCTTGTGGGTCAGTCACTTCCCGGGCTCAGTGGCCTCCAGAAGCAGTCACATTCTCGCAAAGCCAGGGGCCAGCGGGGAGCTTCTGGGGGGTCTCCGAGTGACTGGGCAGTGCTGAGCCCAGAAGCCGGCCCCAGGCGCAAACAGAGACTACCTGTCTTCCCTCCTGGCTTCCCCCGAGGCGGAGAATTAGAGCTTGCTGTTCATTTACAGTGTTTGCTTTGCCTTTGGAAACACCTCAGGCCAGCTCAGGCTAGGTTTTCGCAGTGGTGTTTGACTTGGCCGAGCAGCCAAGTTCTCCCTTTTGAGTCTAGTTTATTGCAAGTTAGCACACGGCCCTGCATCCAGGAACCCAACCCCAGTCTAACCCAGCTCGGGGGCGGCCAGCGAAATGAGACACGGGAGGGTGAGGGCCACCCTGGCTCCGGTGGGCGCCAGGCGCCTGGGCTCTGCAGCCTCGGAGGCCCTGGGGCTCCCCAGGAGAAGCTCCAGCCCCACTGCCCTGCAGGGCGGGAGGATTCCCAGGAAGGCGCTGTGTTCACCGCGTGGGCTCCCGTCTTGCTTGCCTATTTTTCTAACCTCAGCTGTCACGAGTGACTGTCCGGTCCCTCTTGATATCTGCTCTCAAGTTTCAAGATGTGGCCACTCGCATTTTAGCGACAGCCACCCTGGACCAGGGCTTCACTCACATCGTTTCATTGAACCTGCACCAAACTCTGGCTGGATCCGCTTAATGACGAACAAGCAAGCCAGTTCAGAGAGCGCCCCCCAGGTGACCCGGCTAAGGGACGGGAGGGAGGGGAGGGCCGCTCCAAGCCACGTCTCGGTGGCGCTGCTGGGCCCATGCAGCCGGGAAACTGCCGAGCGGGAGCTGCGCCCTGTGGTCGGAGGCGCGTCCTGGATGATCACAGCTGAAATGAAGAGCAAGGGAATTTGCTAGTGTGTAGTGAGGTGCCTACTGAGCGTTAAAATATGCCGAGCGCGGCCTCCCTGGTGGCGCAGCGGGTTAGAGCACAGAGCTGGACGCTGTCACAGCCGGCCAGGGAGTGACGGCACAGCAGACCCCGCCTGCTCCCCTCAGCAGTGTGTTTAGTCCATCTGTCTGTCCCGCTCCCCACTCTGTCTCTGATGAGTCCTCTCACCGCCCCTGCACCTCTGGGTGCACCCCAGCTCCGTATGCATAAATAAATAAATCTTAAAAAAAAAAAAAGCCATGCCGGGCACTTCTGTCCTCATCACTCCCCCACAGAAGCGGGAAGCACGATTGAGATCCGCCGGGTGGGCCACAGACGCAGCTTCAGACCCAGCTGGGAAGCCGGTGGGGACCTTTGGGGTCTGCCCTGGGGACCGTGCTGGGTGTTGGTGGCATCTGGACACTAGTGAGGCTGAACTGGGACCCGGGGGCCTTCCGGAGCGACCCCGAGCCCCCATTTCCCGTCTGAGGGCTCTCTGAGGCTCCTGCCCACACCTGCTCTGCTGCCTCCTGTCTCCCTTCCCGCCCTCAGCATGCCGCTGGGGCGCAGAGCCCGGGCGGCCCCAGCCAGTGCCCCAGGAAGGGAGATTGGTGCTGGAGAAAATGGAAGGGAGACTTGGGGACGAGGCGCTCACCCAGGAGCGCACTGGCAGCCAAGACCCGTGCATGGAAAATGCTCCCTCAGGGCTCAAACTCAGGAACTCAAGCGAAGCTGCTGCCGTGGGTGTCCAGGCCCAGGCAGGTTAGGAGGGGTAATGGACTGTTCTGCTCTGAACCGGCTGGGAAACATCCTGGGCGCTTTGCAGGAGCTCACAGCGGTAAGAAGCCAGCGTCAGGCTGGGAATTGTATTCAATTCTGAGAGCAGAAAGGCCCCTGGTGCGCCGGGGTCAGAGCTTGCCACAGCCCAGAGCGGAGGAGCCCAGGGAAATGAGAGCTTAGGTTTTTCCCCCCGTAGTGGATAGACGCTACTTGAGAGGGCTTTGGCCGCTTAAAGGCCAATCACGGCGACATCTTGTAAGCTTCACAGCTACCGTTTTGCACTTCATCGGCGTTCACGGCACATAGCGCTGTGTGATGAGTCTGTGAGAAGCAACTGTGTTAGCTGAGTTAGCTAAGCCACGGGTTACGCTCAAGGATGGTGAGTTTAGAACTGAATTTGTCTTGACTAACACAGTTCTCGTGGCATCCATCATTCCCTTCTCAGGAAGGGTGTGCCTTCGTGCTTGTGAGAGTTGTAAGAAGTAATGACTATTTACTATAAAACAAAAGATTATTTCTCAACTATGAAAAAATGACATTATCTTGACAGCATTTGACTCAAATGATGGAGAAGAAGCTCTCTTCCCAGCTTCACGTCAGATGTGGTGGGGAGCTTCCAAAAATTCCTAGTGTGGGTCTCACCTGTGAATCTAACTACTGACTGATCAGTTCGCGTTTAGAATACTCTGCAGATGGTTCTAACATGTAGCCAGCCATGAGAATTATTAGGCAAAAGTGAATTTTTTAATTCATGGAGTTA
>NW_004567104.1:74996079-75025378 GCF_000260355.1 Condylura cristata
CCCACAGGGAGCGGGGATCCTGACCCATCCGCTGCTCCCCTCAGCAGTGTACTTCATTAGCCAGCCTGTTCTGCTCCCCACTCTGTCTCTGGTGAATCCTCTCACCGCTCCTGCACCTCTGGCCTGCACCCCAGCTCTGTGTGCAAAAATAAATAAATGTTAAAAGAAAAAAAAAAAAGCCCAGGGGAGAGAATATATTGTCTGCTAATCTGCAGGCAGCAGCCCGCAAGGCTGGTAGACACAGGCCTGGAGCTCACAGCCACAGCCTGCTGGCTGGCCAGGGCCTCCGCGCTAAGAACTGGACAGACTTTTCCTGTCAGGTGAGAATCGCTCTCCCAGCAAAATGGAGAGACTACATAGAGGCTTTCGGGCAGAGGAGAGGCCCACAGAAGCTTCTGGAGACATGCTAGGAGCCAAACTGCTCTTGAGCTCCAATCTGACGAGAGCAGAAATAGAAAATAAGCATTTCATAATTCTTACAGCAAAAAAAAAAGTTATTAAGTTTGTATTTTCTGTCTTTATTTTTTATTTGATCTTTCTAGTAATTCAACACTTCAACCAAAGTAGGGGTCCATAACACATCAGAAACAAAACAGTCTTTCACCCTGGATAGCCTGGGGAACGCTGCAGCTTCACGCCACTCTCAGCGGCTGCAGGAAGGACCCATAGAGATAATCCGACTGAACCCCGGCATGACTTTCCAGTGAACGCCTTGGTAGAAAAGGGCTGAACAACAGGGGCACAGTGGGGAGCCCCGGCCTTTGACCCCCCAGTTGGCAGCTGCCTCCGCGACACGCCCCATTTCTGCAAGGCTCAGACACGCCTCACTAGCACTGCACCCCGGGGCTCAATGGCCCACACAGATAATGAGGCTCACACAGAACTTTGGACAAGATGACTCCGATGGATGAACGGCCACAACCGCAAAGACATGGCTCAGGATGGCCGCATCTAACACGGCAGTTTCAGAAGACAAATTCAGAGAGGAGTCGTCGGGCACACGCTGGCTTGATCTAGCCAAGTCAGCTCACTTCGGAGGAAGACAGGGTGAAATCACCGTGGGTTCTCGTTTATGGACAACTTTTCCAAAAGATGCTGTGTGGAGGGCCCTCCCTGGTGGCGCAAGGGTTAAAGCACTGTCCTATGAAGCTGTCGCAGCCACCGCAGCATGAGTTCGATCCCCGGCCAGGGAGAGACCCACAGGGCGCAGCAGACCTCTCCTGACCTGCCCACTGCTCCCCTCAGCAGTGTGTTTCAGCCCATCTGCCAGTTCTGTTCCCCACTCTGGCTCTGGGGAGTCCTCTCACCGCCTCCCCAACTCCACGCCGCACCTCTGGCCTATATGCATAAACAAATCTTTAAAAAAACAAAAATAAAGTAAAAGCTGCCGTGTCACACTAGCGTACACTTGGAGGCCTTCCAGGGAAGCAGCCTGTCCGAACCACCTCATGCCAGTCGTGAATACTCTACAACCCGGCAGTTTCTTGGCTAGAATTCATCCTACAGCTTCTCTCTGAGAATGAGCAAAGACACACATTATACAACACTCAACACACATGGCCCTTTGTGGGAGAAACCTAAAAGTCCGGCCCTCCCCGGTGGCGCAATGGGTAAGGACGTAGCACTGCAAGCTGGACGCAGCCACTGCAGCACGAGTTCGATCCCCGCCCCGGAGGTGACCCACAGGGCGCGGCAGACCTCTCCTGACCCGCCCGCTGCTCCCCTCAGCAGTGTACTTCGTCCATCTGCCTGTTCTGCTCCCCGCTCTGTCTCTGGTGAAGCCTCTCACCACCCCTGCACCTCTGGCTTGTACCCCCATTTCTGTATGCATAAATAAATAAATCTTGAAAAAAGAAATAGTTTGAAAAAAAACCAAAAACCTAAAAGTCCTTCAGGGAGTCTGGTGAGCCCGGGCATCCGTACCATGGACGTGTACATGCCGCGGAAAGATAAACTGCTCTCTGGGCACTGTGCGGCACAAGCGGCCTGGACACAACTTTCGGGACAGTGGCCTGCAAGAGTGGGGCAGGAGGGGCCTATTTGTGCACAAAAGAAGCCCAAGGGTGCTGATGGTGCAGCTAATCTTTCCTGGAGCTGCGTGACGAATGTCCACAGAGGCCCCGTGGGGCGTGGGGCTGAGGCTGGGGGCAGGACTCTGGTGTCCAGCATCACGCGCTTTCATACGTCTTCAAGCAAAAACGTGTATTGATGCGGAACGGGATATTTACTGGTGAGTGTAAGAAACGCCGCGGGTAAGTAGCCAAAGCTAGACGCCGAGAGCTCGTTCAAGGGGCCCCCACGAAGAGAAAGCCCACGATTCCTGACTTGTCCTCATGTGTGGCTCACAGTGGCCCTGCCCCCAGCCCGGGGGCCCATAAAACCCACCAGAAAGTGTGGCAGGGGCGCTGAGGCTCCGAGCGATCCCCAGCTAAGCAAGCCCAGAGATGTGGACGTGGAAGTGGCAGGACAGAGGCGGGGTTGCCCCCCCCCCCGCCCCCGGCTTCACAGCAGGGGAGTGTCTTGGCTAGCAGCAGCTCTGCTGACTTGGCAAATGCAGCACACACCTTCCTCTTCGCTCCACCCTGCCCGAGACTGGCTCACCTGGATGCCACTGGTCTCAGAACAGCTTCTCTGAAACCTGCACATAATTAGCACAGATCATGAACATACACAAGCGCCTCTCCCCCCACGGGTGGGGTTTGGGGAGGGAGGCCCCCCGTGAACTTCTGGGGCCACTGCTTCCAGCGCTACCAGAGCGAAGTGGCCGCTAACACAGCTTCCTCGGGCTCTGGCCTCTCTTTCTGTCCATTATCTCATATTCAAGGGAGCAGTGAGAACCCATCGTCGTGGCTAAGGGCGTCCTAATGATCACTGGGTTGCACCTCAAGGGCCTAGGCAGAGTAGTGTGGTGGGATGGCCAAAGCCCGCTGCCCACCAGCACCTGCAACAAGCGTGGTTCTTGGGCCTGTGGCCTAGGAGGGGTGGCCAGGGGTGCCTGAAGCAAGTCAAGGCAGAGGTCGAGTTACGCTTTCAGAAACCCAAGAGCAAGACTTAACTTCTGCATGCCTACATCACGGCCTGAGGGGTATGTTGGGGGAGTGGTGGGCAGGGGGCCCGCAGCACGGAGCCACCCCCTACCGCATCAGCAAAGGGCTTGTGTCTCCCAGGCACTGGGGAAGAAGCCCTCAGGGCAGCTGACTGCCATGGCAATGCCTCTGGAAGCTAGTGGCAGTGTTGGGGGGAAGGATGTCCTGAAGGAACTTTGCAGACTTTTGTGGACACCACCCCCACTCCAGTTTCTGGATTCCACCCCCTGCTCCAGTTATTGAAACTACAACTCCCAGCAATACCAGGGAGAGACCTGCGAGGACCCAGGGGCGGAGCTAGCAGGCATTCTGGGACTTTGGGGATATGTCAGGGAGCCATGTTAGACACTCTCTCTCTCTGGACCTCGTGGCTGGTGGCTGGTGGCTTGGCTCTTGATGAGCTATCAGTGTATTGGGGTTCCAAGTCAGCAGAGCTGGTGGGATGTTCACGTTACCTTGTATCTCTCCATCTCTCTTTCTCTCTCTTTCCCTGGGTTGTTCCTTTTCCTCTCCCCTTTGTAAATAAACTCATTATTGACACTTTTGTGTGTGCCTGCAGGACAACTGAATTTTAAGCATGTCGGTGAGGACCCACGGACAGCACCCCAGTTCACAGTAGGGTCCCTATAACAACAGGAGATACGCTTCTTTTCCAGGCAGGTCTTCTCAGGAGTGACCTCAGGGGCACAAACGGGGGGGGGGGCCTTGAAAATAGGGGGTTCCCTAGGGCCTTAACTTCTGAGGTAGGCCTGGTGATTAACTGTGGGGCTTTGGTTTTGCTGGGAGGGGGCTGCAAACGTGGGGCCCTACATGGATTTTCTGGATGTGGGAGAGAGCTGAGGCTGCCCCTAGGGGCCTTTCCTCTTGCTGGGACTGCCCTTATTTATAGCTCTTTGCCTATCTTCTTCCTCCAGGCTTTAAACTACCTGTTTAAACCAGCTCCACCTGGCTCCAACATGGCAGACTTGAGCTGTTCTGCAGTTCTTGGCTGAGCACACTGAGCCCATGGCTCTGGGGCGGAGCCACAGCAGCGATGGTTACTTCCGGGTCGGCCATCTTGTGTCGAGGCCAATGGTCAGGCCTGGAATCTTTAGTGAAAGGGACCTTGTTCTTAACTGGGGTTACATCAGGAGAAAGGAGGATTTTTGGACACTGTGTTCTACACATGGATACTGGAATAAGGATAGAATGGAATCTTGTAATTCCCTGAGAACGGGAGCTGTGATGAGTTGGTGAAGAAATCTGGGGAAGGGCTCCCAGGAAAAAGATAAGGGTGGTGGAGAATGGAGGTGCCCCTCTCACTGTAGAGAAATGGCTCTAGCAAACCCAGAAGTCCAGAGGTTCTTATTTTGAAGGAAGAGTGCTCCCTCAGAGGAGATGGCGTTTAGACTGCCACCACAGAAACCGAGCGCTTCTATAAGCTGTCAGTCCCTGAAGAACATTCAGGTTTAGGGTTCTACTGTCAACATGCTGTGTCCCCTTGCTCTCTCCACAGGTGAGCTAGAGGGAGTGGTAGAAACACCGAGAGCTCAAAGTTACCTGAGCTCAACTCGGTTACCTGAGCTCAACTCAGTTACCTGAACTCAGCTGGATTCTTCACCTCCTCATCCTCAGCTGGGCTGAGCCCAGCGCCAGGCTCAGGCCCAGCAAGCCTGAGCTTCCAGGGCACTCCTCCACCGGCAAGACTGGAAATTCCGGAAAAGCCAAGGTAGCTGCCCTCAGAGACAGTGCCGGTATTTTCTTTTGGCCCGTTCAGTCTTAACTGGAAACTGGAATAATCATCACAATGATACATGTTTACAGATTTTTGCTAATTAATCCCTTAGAGTCCTCTTTAGGGGGGAAGCCTTCTGCCCACCTCATACATCAGGAAAATAAGAGGCCATCTGGTGTGGCTGGGCTGGGTGGTCGCGGGTGTCAGTAGGAGAGCAGAGCCCTGGACTTCAGCAGCTCTTGACTTCTTGGCCTGTGTCCAGGTTGCTGGGCCTTGAAGCCGCTAGAAAGGTAACACAGGAGAACGTGAAGTGGGCCAGACCACAAGGTGTCAGGAGCACTTGGTGCCAGTTAGGAGGGCAGGCCCCGGCCCTGCCTGCGCCTGTTTCTCTTGGAGAGAAAGGCTTGAAGAGAGGAAAATCCATTTCTCCAGGAGTGTTTCTCCATCTTTAATTACTGCTTAAAACAATCCTGCTGTAGAGAAAAGTCCCCTTGAAAGAAAAGCTCCTTTGAGGTTGCTGTGAAGGTTTCATCTTTCCCTTTTTAATCCCACGGCCGGCAGCCCTATAATCCACTGCCGCCCAGGACAAATATTTATCTAGAAAGTCCCACGGAGTGGGGGTGCCAGTGCCCGGGCTCGGGGTGGGCCTGTATTGTGACCCCGGCCACATCCCACAGATCGGGCTCTGACCTCCTGGTGATGAGCCCTCGTAATCCTTTTCAGTTAGAGGGCCCTAGGTTTTCTCTGATTCTCTCTCTGCCAGCAATAATTCTCTCAACAAGTTGGGGTGAGGGGGGAAGGTGCCGGTGAGGGGGAGAAAGGTAATCACGGTTTTCAATGATCATGACAAATTCGAGGTCATGGAGGAGGCAGCCGGGGGAGGCCAGCTGAGGCGTCCTCCGCCCCAAGACGCGAAGACATGGAGGGCGCGCAAGTCAGCCCAGAAGCCGGCTGCTCCAGAAGCTTGCCGTGGCCAGCTCCGGCTCCCTGGCCACAGAGCCCGCTGGGCGCCCCTCAGCCCGTGACAGGTGTCTACGTAGTGTTGACCCTCGATAGCCTTGTGTGGCGTCCAGTCTCTGTAGGCGGACACCTCCTTCCCCAGCACGGTCTTTGCTGGGGCCAGAGTTTGCATGAATCGTGTGGATTAAAATAATCCATCAGGGGCCCTCCCTGGTGGCACAACGGGTCAGGACACAGCACTGCAAGTTGGCCGCAGCCAGGTCGGTGAGAGTTCCATCCCTGGCCCCAGAGGCGACCCTCAGAGTGCAGCAGCCCTCTCCTGACCGGCCCTCCCGCTGCTCCCCTCAGCAGTGGATTGCAGTCCATCTGCCTGTTCTGCTCCCCACTCTGTCTCTGGTGAAGCCTCTCACCGCCCCCGCACCTCTGGCTAATACCCCAGTTCTGTATGCAGAAATAAATCTTAAAAAAAAAATAATCGATCAGTAAATTCCCCGTGTGCTATTAGCTGGGGACATAAACCCTATTGCTTGATTTCCTTGCACTGTTTCAGGTTTCCTGTTAAAGCCCAAACTTCTGAGCGGCCTCCCCACGGCAGGGCACATCTGGAGGACATGTGTCTCCTTTCCGTGCTCGCTCACAGTGGTAAACGTTTTGCTACTACAGGAAGCTCAACAGATTCAGGAGCACAGGAGCCCGGCGAGGGCCTGAGACGTGGGCTTTGACGTTATCCGCGGGTCTGCGCGCCAGCAACTGCTTACAAAGCAGCTGCTCTGCTCATCCCCGGCCTCGGGAGGGGGGTGGCAGCCTCATCTTGAAGTAATTTCTCCCAGCAGAGGCCAGCAGCATTGAGTAGCGGCCTATTTATGTCACTGCGCTGCCTCGAGGAAGCTGGACAGGGCTATTAAGAGCGTGTGTGCAGGCGCCCAGGAATGGTTCCAGCTCAGGAGTCTGTGAACACCATTAGAAGCCCCTGAAATGGTTCTCAGGAAGTGAAGACTGTTCATAACTCCCCGCCGTGAGCCAGACTGGCAGATAACGTGTGACTTTGTGAGTCACCGAGCTGTAGGGTGGCCACCTTCTCTGCAAGGTGACGGTCCGTCAGTGTGTCACCCCCAAGCCCAGAAAACACAGTCAAAGCACAGTGGGGAATGGCCGACTGCCCCTTGCTCGGGGTCACACTTGTCACCCCGTGAGGGGAGTGTCTTTCCTCCGTCACTGATGACTGACGTTCCCTTAGCAGCAAAATACTGAAGCAAGTGCTTGCAGACAGAGCCGGCCTGCGGGGTGTTTCTGATCTACCCGCAGGATAAAGCACAAGACTGAAAAGCTCGCTACACTGCAAGGCGGTGGACTGTCCACCCCCCGGACAGTCAGGCCCAAGTGAGAGGTGGGTCTCTCCTGAGGGCGGAAAGGCAAGTGGCAGAACAGAAGCTGCCAGGTAAAGCTGTGCACGCGCCAGCTTTAAGTGGGCGCAGATGCGTGAGGGAGGCAGGAAGGCGACCTCCAGGCCCCCCGCATGGAGGAAGAGGGAAGGGGAGGGGCCAAGGGCATCTTTCATGTTTTCACTCCATATCCTTCTGTGTAGAACCCATTCTTTAGGACAAGAAAATATAGCTATAAACAGAGAAAATGTTTCTTACGTAAAAAAGAGTGGAAAGCAGAAAAGGCCGCTATGTAATCGATGCCAGGGTGGCCTCAAAGGTGAGTGTGGAGGCCTCATGCCACCTCACAGACTCTGCAAGCCCTCCTTCTCTTGGGCCACAGGACCCCGCTTTGCTCAGGGTGAGAGTGTGTCTCAGGAGATAACTGAGACACAGAAAGTTTGTGCCTGGCCCCTGCAGGCAGTTAGTTCTGAGCGTGATCCTGTCATTCCTGCTGGGCCCGTGACTGGGAGGAGGTGCAGGGGACGCTGGGCGGAGCTGCTCTGCCCTCCGAGGAGAGAAGTGAAGCCCCCTCCAAGGATGACCCGTGTCTGGGTGTGGCTGGCACTGCAAAGCCACCTGTGCCCTGGGCCGCTCCCTGGGAACCAGGCCGGACTCAATTCGGGTCCTTGGAGACCTCATCAAGCCGCTAAATTAGCGCTTTGGAGGTGTTACTGAGACAACACATTTTCTTCCCTCGAGTTGGGATTGTTTGTTAATACTTTCAGTCCAAGTCACCCTAACTGACATACCTGCTGGTGGGAACCTCACTGGTGAGCTTCAAGTCCTGCGGGCACCTCTGAGGGGACCTGTCCCCAGCTTCGTAGCGGACACGTGGCCCCGGGTGTGCCTGGAGTGTTTGACCCAAAGTCCTAACTGAAGGCTATTTGTGGGGGAGTTTGCTCCCCCGGAGTGGAAAGCTGCACCACACTCTGGGGGTGTGGGGAAAGAGGGAATCAGCAGCCACCTGAGCTGGGGGTCGGGGGAAGTGACCCTGAGTGTCCCTTGAGCCATGGTGCTCCCTGGGGCCCAGGGTGGAGGTGGTCAGGCCACCATGGGGTGGGGGTGGAGTGAGAACGGGGGAGGGCCCTGCAGGGGCCCCACAGAAGCAATGGTGAGTTGGGTTGGTATGTGGAACCATCTACTGAATTAAACTCCAGTGACCTTGAACTGCTGTTGACTTAAACTCTTTGAAATCCAGATAATCTCTTGCAGTGGGTTGAGCTGAGCTCTTGGGGGAGAGCAGGGAGATGAATTCCTACTGTGGTTGCTTGGGAGTGTGTGTGTGTGAGAGAGAAAGAGAGAGACAGGGACAGAGACACAGACGAGACCACTGGGCCTGCGGGTGTCTCCGCGGGTCCTGATACCTGTTTCCTTTCCTGGTCTCGCCTCCAGCTTGGAGTCCATCACCTCACTCATGCCTTGGGTCCAAGTCAAGGGTGCTTTTGCTAGTGAATCACAGACTCTGAGGGGCCCAGGAAGGGGTGGGATGGGGACCCCACCCAGTTTTCACACTGATCTGTGGAATCGATCTGTAGAGTGACGAGAGGAGCTTCAGTGACTGAATATACTCGACTCAACTCAATAAAATGTGTTCCTGCTTTGCACCAGTAGGAGAGAAAGAAGCCTCCAAGCAAACACAGAAAACAAGAAGCGTTGACAAAGAGTGAAAAACTCCAGACCTGTGGGCACTCTAGGTAAGGTCACATAGCACGCTGTGGGAAGCGGAAGATTCCTCAAAAACTTAAGCCCACAACAACCACGTGCTGGAGCAGTTCCACCCTTAGACATCACGGCCAGAGACTAAGCGCAGGGACTCCTTGGTTCATATCTGCATTGGTTAGCGTGGCCACGGAGGGAAAGAATGCGGTGTCTGGGGTGGATGAGTGGACACGCAAAGAGTGGTGGGTGCACACAGTGGAATATTATTTGCTCTTAAAAAGGAAGGAAGGCCTGACAGTGCTGCACCCTGAGTGAGCCGAGCGCATGAGCGGCGTCAAGGGACAGGAGCCCGGCGGAACCAAGCCCGCAGCGGCAGCACGCAGGGTAGTGGTTTGGGGGGCCGGGGAGGCCGGGGTGAGGGTGGGGGTGCAGTGTCTGCTTGGGACGGCGACTGAGTCTGGACGTGCAGCATGACGGCTGCGTGATCCTTCCAGCGGACTTGACGCCCCAGGAGGCTCCGCTTGAACGCGGCCAGACTGGTACCTGCTGTTACCTGAGCTGTACCACAACTTTAAAGACTAAAAACTCTTGACCCCTAAATCCTGGAATAGGAGCACCACAGACTCTGCTAGAGGAGAGGCCACATGTTCACGGCGTCCAACCTGGCCACCTTCTCGCCCCCTGGTGCCCCGCTGGTCCCGGAGCGTCCTCAAGGGCCTGGCTCTCACTGCAGACACGCCCGTGGTGGGGGAGTTTGCTCCTGTTGCACTGATCTGTGTAAATTCATCTGGCCATTGAAAGTGAGGGCAGAGACCCATCACGTCCGGAGCCGCCGCCCACGGACCCCACTCCCGCCCACGGTGACGTGGCCGCTGTCCTCGGCGGTGGTTTCAGACGCCGCTCGCCTTTCACGGAAGGGCGGAGGTCTATAACCTGCCACGAGACATTGGCCGCGGCCCTGCCGCCCCCTGAAGCTTCCTTCTCGCCTCTCTCAAGCATCCGGATGGTTTCATCAGACCTTCCCGCACGGCCACCAGGACCTTCCCCTGGAGTTTCAAATTCGGGAGAACCTACAAGGGCGGCTCGCTTGAGCTCGCAAAATACTATTTCACTGGTACACTGCCCTCCTTATTTCAGACGCTGGAGTTTCGATGCCATTCAGGCTCCCAGCTGCTCCTGCTGCTGAAGTCTGAAGAGCGAAGGGGGAGGATTCGTCCCGGTTGCTGGCCGGCTGAGAATGGTTTTTGCATTTCAGTTGGTTGGGAAAAAGCCAAAAGAAGATTTCATGAGAGATGAAAAATTACGTGGAGTTTGGATTTCAGTGTCCACAGCCGACGATTTATGGAGACGCCGCCACGTGTGTTCGGTGGCTCATCCATCCCCCAGTGTCTGCGGCTGGGCGGTCACCGCAGTTCTGGCAGGCCGCGGAGTCCGGTGCCTGGCCCTTCAGA
The DNA here is from genome assembly GCF_000260355.1 of Condylura cristata. Classification (NCBI taxonomy): domain Eukaryota; kingdom Metazoa; phylum Chordata; class Mammalia; order Eulipotyphla; family Talpidae; genus Condylura; species Condylura cristata. Next base: position 75,006,374 of record NW_004567104.1, read on the forward strand.
GGGAGAGTCTGTGACCCCCGGTGAGACGACAGCTGTGCCCGTGGAGCCGGGGCTCAGCCTGGGGAGCCCCCGTTTGGCAACACGCCTCTGGCGTCAGTGACCGTTTCTCCAGCTGTGTCCAGAGCCCGCCCCAGACACCCAGATGTGTGCGGCGCGGTTTGGGGCGCTGTGAGTGTCGAGCAGACAGGGACGGCCCCAGGGACACGTCCCCGTCGCGGGAGCAGTCTGCACAGGAAGCGTGTGTGACCTCAGGTCACGACCTTGGGCACCTAGGACCCCTCTTGTAGGTGCGGCCCACGGTGGCCCAAGCTGCTGGCAAAGCTCGACCTGAAGACACTTTACCGCAAGAGGCAAGGGAGCCCGATGCCGGATCTGGGGAGAGCTTGGGCATCTGCCTCTGCGGCCCTGACCACTGTGGAGGCCCAGAAACAGGTGCCGGATGATATCTGGGCTCATGTGTCCACACCCGCTGGGCCGGACCCATGGGGGTGAAGGTGGCCTCTGGCATGCAGCTGTGACCTTCGGACGGAGCACAGCCAGCAGGACTGGTGGGTGGGAATCAGGACAGGAAGCTGGAGCCTGGCGGAGACCCTCACGCTCCACCGCCCCATGTCCTCGGTACCAGGCCCCAACCCAGGCAGGCCCAGAGCTGGGGCCCGGCTGTGGCAGTGAGGCCCCAGCCATTCATGCTTTCTCAGATCATTCTGGAATGTGATGGGGGCGCAGTGCCCAGGGGCGGGGTAATCCGGTCGCCTTGGCTCATGTCCTCAGGTGCTGGGCCCCTCAGGGCCTTCTTCACCTGTCACCCAGCGAGTCAGCTCTGGGGACCTTTATGTAGCTGAGTAGACCCTCCTCCCACACAACAGTGCCCTGTGAGAGTGCCAGCCAGTAACCCCTGTGGAGAAAAACGCCAAGACCACCCTCAGCAGGGCTGCAGAATGACTCAATAGTGAATTCAGGTTGGACTCCCAAGTCAAGGCCCCATGCCACGGCCTCAAGAGAAATGTTCGATGGAGAACCTGACATCGGGGAGGGGGAGCACGTCATGGAGCTAGAACTCAGGTGCACGGAGCAGGCAGATGCTAGTCTGTTGGAATGTGCTAGAAAAGTTCTAAGCAGGGGTGGGGGAGACCAGCGTGCTTCCAGGAGAAGGTGAACACCCAGCTGAGCCTTAGGGATGTGCACTTATAAGCTGATGTGTAGGAGAGGGCTTGGAGACCCGGGGCAGACAGTGGTCAAGGAAGAGGAGGCCGGGGTCAGAGGCGGCCAAGCCTCTAGGACAAGACGGGGAAAAGGAGACAGCCTTGAGGATAAGGGATGGGAGCCAGAACTCGGCAGAGGCTTCCGTGGCGATTTTCTGAGTGGGTGAGGGGCAGGTCCGGCCGCCCCATGCAGGAGGCCCAGAGTAAGACAGACAAAGAGCAAATGCCTCTGGGTGGCATCAGGTACAGTGTGATCAAGCACGGCCAAGATCAACCCCTCCACCAGGCGGTGCAACAGTGTGAATAGTCCTTGGTATTGATCTCTGTTGGCAATTGTCTGCTGTGCAAGGGTTATTGTGACTTTAAAACATGACCTGGGACTCTTTCCCCATTATCCACTAGAAATGCATGGTCCCTGGCCAGGGGGAAGTAGCCCATGAGGGTAAAAGGTGTGTACTTCGGCCCATCTAGCCTTGACCTTGACGCCACTTCAGTGCTGTTCCCCAACTCAGGTGCCAAAGGCGCCTTCCTTCCGTCTCTCCCTCCTCCCCTCCTCCCCTCCTTCCTCCCTCCCATCCTCCCCAGAATCAGAGGTTTCAGACTTGGAAGGAACCTACAGGGAACCCTCTAGTCCAGGGCCAGTAACTTCCCGCAGTGAGCCAGATCGTAAGTATTGTGTCCTGGCTGGCCAACGGTCTCTTGGACGCCACTCAGCTCTGGCCTGTGGCGGCAGCCATGGCAGGAGAAAGGAGAAGTGGGCTGCGTACCGATAAAACTTTATTTACAAAGCAAGCAGCAGCCGGGTCTGGTCCCTGATTTAATGACCAACATCCTTATTTTACAGCTGATGGAACTGTGTCCCAGAGATACAGCCCCGCCATCAAGGGCCCTTGCACCAGCCCCTGGACGGGGTCCTAGGAAAGGCTTAGTGATCTCAAAGGCTATCGGGTGCTTGTGTTTTCTCTGTGCCAGATCAAATAAAAACAGGGCAGGGGCTTTATTATGTTTTTAAAGTGTGTTCATTCAAAGAAACTTTCGATTGCTCCAGGCAGCTCCTGCGACCTCACACTGGTAGGGTTGGTCGGGCAGTAATGTCCAGACAAGCTTCCCTCCAGTTTAACTCTAACTGACCTGACCTGTGGGTCTGACCACCCCCTGCCGAGGAATGGCCATCACCTCACCGTGGAGGTCAGTCACTTGCGCGACGTAAGAAATCTCAGCACACTGTGTCTGTGTGGTGGGTCCAGCGTGGGACCCCCGAGGACCAGGACACTGACAGGCAAAACCAGTGCTCTGAGGACCACCAAGGAAGCGCTGGGTTTCCCCAAAGTCTCCGTCACGCCCCAGGTAAGAGCTTCGTATCGCGGTTATTGTCAGCCACAGGCAGCAAGCCCCTCCCATAGCCAGGACAGACCCTTTCAAGGGGACAGGGGAGACCAGAGACGCACCGCTAACACACAAGCACCCGGCGCCACGACGTGGCCGTCCTTCCTTGCGAAGGCGATCACTGCTCATATTTGGACCACCCTGGGCACATGTCAGGTTTAAAATATCACACGTGGAATAATGAAAAATTGCCAACATCTCACCACCACCTTTTGATTAATGGGTCGCTCCTCAGAGATTGATCAGTTTGTTTGATTTTGTTTCTTGGAGTGACGGATGGCTATTTTAAAAAATACTTAGCTTCAGAGTTACTCTCCGTGAGATAATTTTCCTGTGCTGGTGGAGTCCGGCTCAGAATAATTGGACTTTATTGCCTGCCTTCCATGCATGAACGGTGGTTCCCTGGAGAAGCAAAACGGAGTCAGACTTTGTTGCTTTAATATTTCCATGCAGATCCGCTGCTGTTTTCTGGGAGTGACCCTGGCCAGATGGCCAGAGCCGGGGGCAGCCCCTCCCAGCGGCCTCCCCAGCGGGAAGGAATGTGGCGGGAACCCCCACTTTGGGCTGTACGTGGCTGTATCTCCGTGTACCTCGATAAAGACAAACGACTTAGCGCGCAATAATTCCTTAATTCCCCGAGGAGCAAACAGGAGAAAGAGCAGGTCACCGAGTTTGGCAGGAAAAGGGAAACATCCGCATTAAGGTATTTACGACAACATCTCCGTTTAATTTCCTTTTTTTCTTATTGCTTATTCCTCCGTTACTCAGAAAGCAAAACTGCGTGTCTCTGCCGCTGAACCCCTGAGGATGGGCGTGGAGCGGGCCCTCAGACGCCCTGTCTTGCTCCCATCCTGGCATCCCTTTTCCAAACGCGGGTCTGATGCAGAGTCAAGGTGGCCGAAGTCAGCGGGGAATGGCTCAGTTTCGTCATTCAGAGGACTCGATGCGCTTAATTCTTGCTCAGGGTTGCTGCAGAATTTTTCCTTTGGGAGATAATAGTTCTGACCTGTCAAAGTTTGACACAATATTATCGAGACAGGCTCCCAGGAGATCAACCCTCAGTCCGACCTCAGCCGTGGAGGGCATCTTAGTAGCAAACTCCATTTGATCATCGTTAAGGCTGAGCAAGCGATGCGTTTATTTTATATTTTACGTTTTTTTTTTTTAAAGATTTGTTTATTTATGCTTACAGAATTGGGGTACAGGCCAGAGGTGTGGTGGTGGGTGAGAGGATTCCCCAGAGATTTATTTATTTATGAGAGGATTTCCTAGAGAGTGTGGAGCAGAACAGGCCAACTGATGAAGCACACTGCTGAGGGGAGCAGCGGGGAGGCAGGAAGGGTCTGTCACCCCATGTGGGTCGTCTCCCTGGCCGAGGATCGAACTCGCGCTGCAGTGGCTTCCGAGAGCTTCTAGTGCGGTGCTTTAACCTGTTGCGCCACTAGGGAGTGCCCGCGATGCCGTTATTAACAAAGCGCGCAGCCAACACCAGCGTCCGTTCCACCGTGGCGGGGTGAGCGTGGTCCAGCTATAAGTCGGCCCTGGTCCCCGCCGGCCTCGCCGCCAGTCCTGTCACCCCACCACCTTCCAGGCCAGGCCCGTGAGGCCGGGCAGGACACCAACCTGCTCCGTGGGATTTGAACCCACAATCTGATGTCAAGCTCTTTCTGTGAACCCACAATCTGATGTCAAGCTCTTTCTGTGAACCCACAATCTGATGTCAAGCTCTTTCTGTGAACCCACAATCTGATGTCAAGTTCTCTCTGTGCAGTGGGGAAGCCACATGCTGGGCAACTCTTCATTCTGGAACATTCCAGCCTCTCCCTTCCCAGGAAGAAAGCAGCTCAGCAACTTCTATTCCCCACTGGGCAGCAGGGCTCTTCCTGCCTGGTTCTCACAGGAGGGGATAGCTCAGGAACTGGCCAGTGGGTTTCCCCAGTCAGCACCCCCTGAGGTGACCCCCTCAGGTCCCCTGAGCTGTCCATCCACACAGGTGGCATCGGCCCTGCCCTGGAGGCCAGCAAGTCACACTGCACCCCAGGCTGGCTGACAAATCAGTTTTCCTCAGTGAAATGATCTATATGTTGGAGGCAACAGAAGCTTCTGAAGCAACAGAAGGTTCTGGAAAAGGCTTCTTCCTCTTTTCTCCCCTCTTCTACCACGGCTGGGGTGCCACAGGTAAACTGGGGCCTGGCCACGGCCCTCACCCACCTCCCAGCGTGGAGGGAGATGAGCCAGGCCGTGCCAACATCGGTCAGCAAAGGAACCAAGCAATGTCAGCTGCCCAGGGTGTGACCCTTCGTCACGCAGACTCTTCATTGCTCATTCATATGCATCCAGACGGCTGCTCTGACCAGAAAGAAATGTTTCTTCCTCACTAGAATTATAAATAATTTGAGTAGAAAGCTGCAGGCAAGATACATTAATCATGTTGGAAAGGATGTCCCTTTTCTTACGAGGGTTGACTTCCTTTGAAAGCTGTTTCCCGGCCGGATCTACACTGAGAGCTCAGGATGCTTCTAGCAGAATGAAGCAGAGCTGGCTTTGTTTCTTCCTGCCATCCCCGGCTTCCGCAGTGAACAGGTCAAACCCACCCTCACGGGCACGGGGGCACGAGTGGATGGTCCCCCCGTAACGCGTGTGAGGTTCTGCCGAGGGCGCAGCGGGGAAGCCCTGCCCTCCTGCTCCCCGGCGCTCCTAAGCCAGGAAGTGCTCTCCGCTGACAGATGAAGTGTGAGACATGGACGTCTCCCCTTATTTTTCTTATTCCTTATTTCTATTTGTTGGTCTAAAAACGGGCATGGTCTGCTCTGTGGGGTACATGGAGCAAATGAAATGTTTTGTGCAGAGCAAAGAGCATCGCAGGCGAGCCCTTCCCGGCCAGAGTGAGAGCGGCGCACCTGCTCACCCCTCTGTCCACAGACCGCCGTGGCTGACCGGCTGGGGCAGATCTGGGAGGTGCATTTTGATACGACGGTTAGCAGGTGAGCGTCGCCACTTGAGTTCGTGCTTCGCCCTGCCTTCAGTTAAAGATTAAGTCTTTGCATCAGAGTTTAGCTTAGAGGCAGGTTTGGGAGGATGTAGAGTAATTTCTTTATTTTTTATGAAAACAGACCCTTGTGGACAGAGTTTGGTTTATTTTTAACAGAGACAGAAGCCCTGTGGGAAGCTGCCCTGCAGATCCCACTCCAGCCAAGGGTGAGCTCTGCAAACAAAGCAGCAGCTCGAGTCCCCCTGAGGGGAGTGTGAGCTTTGCGGGTGCTCTGTGGTTGACCCCAGCTCCCCACTGCGACCGGCCGCAGGTGGTCCGTGCGCACCCGCCTTCTCGCTGCCCACACCTGTCCGCAGAGGTCTCCTAGACAAGTGCAGGCACCCAGGCGCCCTACCTGAGTGCCCCTCTGTGCCCCACCGCCCTCAGCACACCCCACTTGGGCTCAGCTTCCCGGGAGGTGCTGGGGGAGCAGCGGTGGGTGTCCGCGGGCCCGAGTGATACCAGCCACAGGTGCAGGTGACAGAGACGATGAAGGGGGTGCTGAACTCCGACCAGCCAGGCACAGAGGGCCCCCACCCCCGCATGGGCGCGGGCTGCTTGGGCCTTGAGGAGGAAACAGGGAGAAAGAGGGCCGTCCTCTCAAGCAGCAGGAGAGCCAGGCGGAGTCAAAGAGGGTGCTGGAGGGGGCAGTCTGGGGGCCAGAAGCGCAACACAGACAGGCGGAGGAAGGAGCGAAGGCCCCGCCACATGAATGCACTGGAAAGGTCTCCACAACAGACTGCTAACTGCGAAGACAAGGTGTGAACCCAATGGCATTTAAAAAAAGAAACCCAGGGCCCTCCCTGACGACGCAAGGGGTTGAAGCGCAGCACTATAAAGCAGCCGCTGCAGCACGAGTCTGATCCCCGGCGAGGGAGGGACCCCCAGGGCGCAGCAGACCTCTCCTGTCTCCCTGCTGCTCCCTCAGCCCTGCATTTTAGTGGATGCACCTGTTCTGCTCCCCACTTTCTGTCTGTTGTATTCTCTCACCCCCTCACCTCTGGCCTGTGCCCCTGTTCTTGTATGCATAATAAATAAATCTTTTGGGCCCTCCCTGGTGGCGCAGTGGGTTACAGCACAGCACTGAGAAGTTAAAGCCGCTTCCGCATGAGTTCGATTCCCGCCTGCCCCAGAGGTGACCACATGGTGCGGCAGACCTCTCCTGACCCGCCCGCTGCTCCCCTCAGCAGTGTACTTCCTTGATCTGCCTGTTCTGTTCCCCACTCTGTCTCTGGTGAAGCCTCTCACCGCCCCTGAGCCTCTGGCCTGTACCCCAGCTCTGTATGCACAAATAAATAAATCTTAAAAAAAAAATAAATCTTTTTCAAACGAAACACAGAAACAGAGTCTTTAGTAGGGACACCCACATGACCTGCGTGTACAAATGCATTTAAAAGGGGCTCCACTATGCGTCGGCCTCAAGCCAGGACCATCTCCACAGCGCTGCATGGCACAAGCCACGCAATCTCTATCGACTGACATATTCCGGATAGAGACGGAAGTGCTCTGAAAAATCAGAATTTCCACGCTAACTTATGTTGTGAACTCCCTTTTTTGTAATATCAAAATATTCTAAGCAACCATCAGCTTGCAACCAGATTGCCTCAGCCTCATAAGGCGCTGCCTGGCTTAGGTGAATAAGCGCTGCCCCGAGACAGGAAGTTCCTCTAGAAAGCAAAAAGTAATATTGCAACTGGCTGATTAATAAAAACGATTATGACAAAATCAATATTGTAAGACGAGGCAGTACTAGAACATGCTAAAAAATAACTAAAGTTCTTTTACTGCCTGGACCAGAACCCAAATCTTACCACTCTACTCTCTTACTTCAGCTTTTATTGCTCAGTCTCTAAATGAGGAAACTTACTGTCTCCCTTAGTGATTCATCTGCCAGAAAGCTCCTCCAGCCTAGTCCTCCACTTCACCCTCTAGGAGTCTCAGTGAGAATGAAGATCATTAAGCAGCGTTTAAGGTTGAAAGGGGCTTTATTCTAGCCAGTCATCACTGTGGTAAATATGACAATGTCAGCCTTCAATTTTATGAATGTATGTACCTATCCTAACTTTAATGGATTTTAAGAATAATGAATGTTGTATCTCAGCTAAAGGGCAATACGACCCCAAACTGTTCTTAGAAAAAAGACGATTGTGATCTCTCAGCCCAGGTCACGTGCTGATGCCATCCACCGCTTGCTCCTAGTGCATAAAATAAACTCTGCTAAGAGCGGAGCAGGAAGACTTGCGCCCAACTCCCACTCCCGTGTCTTCCTCGCTCCCCTTTCCCCTTTTTCTCCTTCCCCCCCTTTTTTAGGAATCTCCGCTCCCACCTCGACACCCTGCCTGTTCTGCCCCCCAATACTCTGTGATCAGGGACAAAGGGTCTGCGGTAGCGATGGGGAGGGTGGCCTGTAGGGCACGAGGCCCCCGGGCTGGCATGCGAGCTGGCATGAAGACCAGCTTTTCCCTGTAATGTGTATTTTATTAGTTAAGGAGAACCTATTCTGTATTGCCTGTCATGTGAGACTCTATTTTTAAACTTGGGTCAATCTATTTACTTTTCATCAGAACAGTTGGCACTACGGATATCCCATCAGGCCCGTGCCCGGCCGGGTTTGGCATTTCCAAGTCAAATGGGTTCTGGAGAAACGGAATTACTGATCCAGAAAACCTAGAGTTCACCTAGCCGAATTCCTTTATTTTACAAGTGAAGGAATCTGGTGTCACCTGGTCTTCGCACTTGTGGGCCCAGGAAGAAGTATGTAAAATAATTTATGGAGAAGTCGGGCTACCTTGAAGCTTTCTAGGCAGGTGCATAAAATGCCCCCTGCAACCTTTTGTTTCCAAAAACAGGTAGTTGGCCCACCAGGAAGACAGTTTCTCTGCCCGGGGCGGGGTTGGGGGGTGGCGGCGCCAGCTTGTAGTGTTACCGGAGACCCCAAAGCCACCGTGGGACCCGAGACTTCAGCCTCAGTGACCGGTGCTGGGCGGGGCTTTTCTGAGACCTCAGTGAGTACTGTTATTTGACAAGGAGGGGAGGACTTGCACCTGTGGGAACGGACAGGCTTGTGCTTCACCCGTACCTCAAAAGCAAGGGTCTAGCCTAAGTTGGGGGAAGCACCAACTGCAGGCCAGCCGGGCAGAGCGGCGGGAAGGCCAGAGCACAGCAGGGCTGCCTGGGAGACCTCTGCACAAGGGGCTGAAGGAAATACTCAGGCTATGGTCAGAAATGCATTTGTCTAGACACAAAGGGCTTCTCCGCTCCAGGCCACAGCTGGCTCTCTGGTCCTGTGCAGCTCCTGAGCGACCCAGTCAGCCCCTCACCACGTCTGCCCGGGCCCGCCAGACCGAGGGGCTTCTAGCTCTTGGAGTGAGCACCCCTGCTTGGTCAGGGTTTATTTTACTGGCACCCAGAGACGGCATTTCACGTCTGTGCTGCTGCTGCTGCGATTCCGAGCCACAGCCAAGGAAAATCAGCATGGTCTGAAATTCCAAAGCATGACCACCGACCCCTCAGAAAACACATTTCGGGGGTGGGGTCGGGAATGGGCTGACCCAGCCGGGCTCCGCTCCCTGGGACTGGGGCCTCGTGGCTGCCCACAGCTTATCCTACAGGGTGGGAAGGAAGACCGGGAGAGGGGGCGGCCAGAGGCCAGATGGACAGGGAGGGACGGGTCAGCCAGCCGGGGAAGGAGCACCCTCACATTTCACAGCCTGGATACCAGATTGTGGGGGCCAGCACCACCCCTGACTGCCACCAGGTTCGAGGTGCACAGCCCAGGCCCAGCACTGGGGGCCGGGGGGTGGCTGCCCATTGGGGGACCACAGAGCCTTGCAAAATGATGGGCAGGTGGTGGCAGAGGGGAAATCCACACTCAGGAGCTGCCAGTGAGGAAGAGCCCGGAGCCAGGCAGCCACCACCCAGGAGGAAGCCGGTGGGGCCCCTGCGGCATCTCCAAACCAGGTTTCTGGCCTCTGAATGGCCAAGGGTGTTTTTTGTATTATGTGGATGGAGGCTATAGGCGTGGAAATGAATCTTTCTAAAGATGTCGGCCCTGCTTTTCCGAGCCCCGGGAGCCTGGGCGAGGCGTGGGAGTGCTGGCCGAGGACAGCTCGAGGTTGACGGGGAGGCCCGGACACCCCTGGGAGCTGGAGGATTCAAGGCTCCTCGACAAGAGCGAGATGGTACAAACACACCCGGATCCCGGCGGGGGCAGCGCGCTCCGGCTGGCCCAGGCCCCCCAGGCCGCTCCTGCCCTGCGTCCACCTGCTGTTTGGGTGCGGACACCTCCGAGGGGCTGGGGCGACCATGCCCAGCCAGCTTAGCGGAGCTGGCCGCGTCTTTTCCAGCCTCAGCGGGAGGCTGAGCAGTGACGACCCCGGGAGGGCAGAACTGAACTTTGCCAGTCCGGGAGCGGGCAGCTAGCCCTCAGCCCAGAGTGTGCTCCACACGGGGTGGACGGCTGACTTTGTGCAAAAGGAGGCGGCAGTAAACCAAACTGCAGTGCAGAATGTCACTGGGAGGGTCACTTATCTGCTTAAAAAATTATTTTGAGGCCCTCCCTGGTGGCGCAGCGGGTTAAAGCACAGCACTGAGAAGCTAAAGCCACTTCAGCACGAGTTGGAGTCCCCACCTGCCCCGGAGGTGACCACAGGGCGCGGCAGACCTCTCCTGACCCGCCTGCTGCTCCCCTCAGCAGTGGACTTCGTCCATCTGCCTGTTCTGCTCCCCACTCTGTCTCTGGTGAAGTTTTCGCCACCCCTGAGTCTCTGGCCTGTACCCCAGTTCTGTATGCACAAATAAATAAATCTTTTAAAAAAAAAAACTATTTTGAAAAGACAGCGCGGGAGCTGGGCACAGCAAACGATGTAAAATGAGACTGAGGGGAGGTGTGCGCCAGCTTTTACAAAACACGAGACGTATTCCAAAAATATTAAAGGCTGCGAGGGAATTCAGCCCAAGCTGTATTGTCGTATACACGCACGGAAGTATAAATATCTACACGCGCCCGAGTTTCGGAGAAGGAGAGAAACAGGCTCGCCGGCGGAGAGCAAGGGGTCCCCCAGCGAGGGGCTGAGCCGATTTCCAGGCGAGGTGGGGTTCCATGGACGTTTTTCCCTGTTGCCAAAAATTTCTATGAAGTCATACATAATATGCAACTGAAAAGTTATTTTGGAAAGAACACGCATTTTTTCCCCCTGACAGACGCTCTCCAAATTTCCGATGGCCGTCTAAACCTCGCAGGATGCGAGGGGCCCACTGGCCGCCTGGCAGGGGACGGCAGCCCGCACAGAACAGCTGGCACAGCCCCCTCCTCACAGAGAAAGGGACTCGCTCCCGGGGCAGGGGGCAGTGCTGGTCAGCGCTCAGGCCGTCCAGGGCACACGGGAAACACTGGTCAGCTCAGCTGAAGTCACCGTCACTGCTTGGCCTGACCAGCCCACGCAGGCCCTGTGGGGTGATAGGCGGTGTCTGTCTCCCAGAAACCTGTGCCCAGGCTTCCAGGTCATCCTCCACCAGCCCTGGACTTGCTGTGGTCCACCCCCAGTGTCCAGCGGGCATCTGCTCCACCCAGGGATGAGTGCAGCTTGTGGGGAGTGAAGGCTATGTGCAGCCCAAGTGCATGCTGGTCCTTCCTTTCTCTCAGGCCATTTGTGTTTTTAAACTGTATTTATTTATGCATACAAGAACAGAGCTGGGGTGTAGGTGGTGAGGCGACTCGCCAGAGACAGGGCAGGGAGAACAGGCAGGCTGACTGAAATCCACTGCTGAGGGGAGCGGCAGGGGACAGGAGGGGTCTGCTGTGCCCTGGGGGTCACTCCCTGGCCTGGGGTCGGACTCGTGCTGCAGAGGCTGCCACAGCTTCACAGTGCTGTGCTCTGTCTAACCACTCGCGCCCCCAGGGAGGGCCGGCTTCTATCAGTTTAGATGCAGAAACCAACTTACCTAGACTGGACTCATTTAAAAAGTCACTCTGCTGTGTTATAGCTTAATGGTCTGTCCTTGCCCTTGGCCTTCTGTGTTACAGAGGCAACTCAGTGAAGAACGTTCCCGAATCATTTATGAAGCTGCTAGAAAAGCTGTTCATTATTTTGCTTGATGTCAGGTGTCTAAGGATCCACAGGAGAAACTGTTTTTATAAATCTAGAGTGAATAATGCTGGTACTTCCTGAAGAGGCTTTAAATTTTCTTTCCAATTTTGCTTTTCACTTTGGCAGCCAGAAAAGTCACAGCTAAATCTCATTTTTGCTATATTAATCACATTAATATAAGGTGATGGCAGACCTGTCCCTTCCCTGTCATCTGCCATCCTTCTACATGTTAAAAAACACTTTCTCAAAATAAATTTAAAAAATGGTTTCTGTTTTATGGAATGTATTTTCTATTTTATTGCAAACTGCCTTAAATTCTTTTTTGGGAATGGTGGCTTATAAACAAACCTGCACAGCACCATTCTTAAGGAAACTGATAATCAGAGGCAGTTTTGTATATGAAACAAAATCAGCACTGCTTCCCTGAACCCACAGCCAGGACATATCCAGAACATGGGCGTCTGTACCACAGCTGGCGAGGGCAGCTCACGGACCAGTCCTAACCAAGACGGGGAGACCCTTCTTCATTAAAGGAGACAAAGGAGGCCCTCCCTGGTGGCGCAGTGGGTTGGAGCAGCGCTCGTCGAAGCTAAGCCAAGGGCAGCCGCTTCAGTGCGAGTTTGATCCCCGCCCCGGAGGTGACCACAGGGCGCGGCAGACCTCTCCTGACCCGCCCGCTGCTCCCCTCAGCAGTGTACTTCATCCGTTGGCCTGTTCTGCTCCCTACTCTCTCTCTGGTGAATCCTCTCACCACCCCTGCACCTCTGGCCTGTGCCCCAGTTCTGTATGCATAAATAAATAAATCTCTAAAAAAAAAGGAAAGACGAAGGAAAGTGGCAATCAAAGAGGGGAGGGCCCAGTGAGCTGTGAGCTGTGGGGAGGATGATGGGGCGTTTGCGGGTGGATGTGGCTACATGCATCTGAATAGGAGTGCTCCTGTACCCCTAAATCATATATAGTGTTGTAACCCTCAGTCAAAGAAAATTTCAGCAAAAAAACTGAAGAGAGAGAGAGGAGCTCTAACAGCCAACATGTTGAATTTTGACTAGCTCTTGGTTCAAGGGGAAAAGACATTTTTGGCGCAATTGGGAAAATCTGAATAGAGCCAGGGTGTTAGCTAGCTGTAATAGATGGCATCGTGGCAGAATGAAGCATTCGGAGTGAGGTGTCCTGATTATTTACAATTTTCTGTTAGTGGAAAGGAAAACACCGAAGTGATGCAATGGCAGATGCAGAGAGAGGGAGAGAACAATTCTGGCGAAATGCAGACACAAGCCAGACCGGGGGCAGGCCACGGGTTCAAGGTTCCTCTCTTGGATCTTTTCCATGTGTTTGACATTTTTTACGGTAGGATGGGTGAAGGTATACAAAAGTCCAACACTTAAAACATATCCCCAACAACAACATATTAAGTCTGATGGCAAATCACCTACTAAAGCCCCCCAGGCGTACCCCCAAACAGCATAAGTGGCTGGGGTGCATGTTGGTGGGTTTCCAGAAGGAGTCATAAAACTTAGGAAGAAAAAGGAAACCACCACCTGGCTTAGGGCCGAGATTGCCTGGGTGAAATAAATTCTGAGCTGGGGAATAAAAAAATTAAGACCTCGGCTGGGGAGCCCCACCCCAGCCCAGGCGATCTGGCCCCCTACACTGACCACAGCGTACTGTACTGGACAAACGTGTCAGGTTCTGACCAGTGGCCATCGCAGTTTCCCGGAGGGGACGGCAGAGACCGACGCAGGCGGGGTTAACCCTCGCTGCGCGTGCCAGGGCGTAGCCCGACCCAGAGCAAGCTGCCCGCTGCTCCGGCCACCCCCTTCCTGACCCCGCCATTACATGTCCCCCCCGGCTCCCACTGAAGAGCCAGGCTAAGTCCCCCAGCGCCGGTTCCCTCCTGCGGGAGCCTCCAGGAAGCCTCGCCGGCCGCCTGAGTGTCTCAGCGGGTTCTTTCTTGTAGAGGGCTGACAGGCACAGGTATCTGGGGGCTCTGTAGCACCCCATCACCGTGTGGAGGGCAGGTCATGGAGCAGCAAAGCAGGAAGAGACAGGACTCTAAAAGGGGTGCCGGCTCCCCGGCTCCCCTTGAATGGCTGTCAGCAGCAGGCGATAGATGCCCATTTGGCACACTCCTGGCATCACTTGGGGCCGCTGGACCTGACGCCCCCAGGGCCCAGCAGGTACACGCGTCAGATCGGCTGCTCTGTTTCAACCGTGACGCGCTCTGCCACGACTGATCTACTGCCAGCGTTTGCTTGGACAGGTTTCCCCCCAGAGGCAGCCTCGCCAGCAGCCAGACGGTCCCAGGACTCGTCTTCCAAACACCACAGAATCGAGGGCAGGCGGAAGCCCCTGTCCGAGTCATGTGACCACCGGCGCCACATGGAAGGCGGCGAAGTCCCAGTTGCTTCCCCCTGGCCACTGACGGCAGCGAGGGCCAGCCCCCGCTGCCAGCCACCGCTGTGGAGCAGAGTCTTACATGGGCCCGCGCCAAGCTGGTGGCGGGAGTCTGTCTGCACTCACATCTGCTCGAGAGCTACCAAGAGTTGCTCGGAATGGCTAGTCCAGAGCAGTTATTGAGCACCTACTGGCTGCCAGGCCCTGGTGAGAGCAGGTATTTGCGAATAAAGAAAAGGGTCTTGCATTCACCGTGTCTAAGGTCTAGTGGGAGATCCAGGGAAGGAAATAAGCAAACGCAAAATTTTATGTATGATTGTTTATGCATCTAATTACCTACTGACAGGTTGACTTGTTTTTGGAAGTAAATTAGTGGGGGGCCTCCCTGGTGGCACAAGGGCTTAAAGCACAGCACTGTGAAGCTCTCTGCAGCCTCTACAGCACAAGTTCTGCCCTGGCCAGGGGGTGACCCACAGGGCGCAGCAGGCCCCTCCTGTCTCACCCCAGCTCCCCTCGGCAGTGTGTTTCAGCTGATCCATCTGTTCTGCTCCCCACTCTGCCTGGTGAACCCCACACCCCTGGCCTGTACCCCAGCTCTTATATGCATAGAGAAGTAAATCTTTTTAAAAAAGAAAAGAAAGTGAATGCGGTGCCACTAAAGGCGGGGGTCATGTCCCCCTTGGACGCTGGACATCGGGCAGCACCATTTGTAGGCGTCCTGCCCCTGCCTGCTAGGAAGGGGCCTTTGAGGAGACTGTCTTCAAGGAGACAAGGTGAGGCCAGGTGCTAAAGGAGGAGAGGAGGAGTCCGCTCAGCGAGAGCTGAGGGAGGAGAGCCAGGTGCTCAGCCACCCGAGAGGGCCAGCTCAGATGAGAGCACAGAGGCCCAAGGCCTGCCCGGGAGGTGACACTGAGTAGACCTACTAGGTGGCATCAGCAGCTCCATGTGTTTCTAAGTGGGTGGGAGTCCACCGGATCCCTGCAGGCAGTCGGGTGCACGTGATGTGAGTTAGGTTTTTACACACCACCATCAGGCAAGCCGATCGCAAGTCGGCCGCAGTGGAAGCCGTTGCCATAGTTCCAGGGAGAAATTTATTCCTTCAACTAGGACATGAGCTGGGGTAGGCGAGAAGCAGGCAGAAGTTGCAGGCATTGCTGATTGAGTTTGACATTAGGGCCGAGAAAGGAAGGAAAGCCAAAGGCGATGCCTAAATGTCTGGTTTAAGTAAATGGTGATGCCACTTAGGGAAAGACGGATGACTAGATGTGGACAGAATGATGTAGAAACATGGAAATCAAGAACTCAGAGTTTTTCAGCTCCTGATGGACACCTCCGTCCTTCTGGTGGTCAGTGAACCAATTTGGTGTGTGTTGAGGGTTCACCTTTTATCAAGGCTCATCACACTTACTCTGGCCATGTTATTTCCCCAAAGATGAGGTGAAAAGACTTGCAGTAACAGTTACAGGCGTAAGGAAACCACTGAAAAGGTGTGTATGTGAAAGTATGAGAGTCAGGTTAAGTGTGGAAATAATCAAATCCTAGTCCCAGTTCTAACAGAAGCTGCTACAATAGCAAACCAAGAAAACTTCACTCTGAGCTCCCTAGTGGCCAAAGCAAAAAGGGAAAGGTGATTTATATAGCATTTATCGTCTCATAACAAGAAGCATGCTGCCCCACGTGGAGAAGCAAAACTCTTCTTAGTCTCTACTTCAAAATCATTTTTATCACAACGTAACCTAAGGACCAATGATTAATGTGATGAAAAGTTTTGTCAATGACAATTATATACAAAATGCAAAAGTTTTTAATATAAAACCTTACAAAGAAGTTCCAGACCCTGCTCTTTGTCTCTCACCCTGACACCAACATACGATGAAGAAGCACTCCCCCACCTCCCACCCCACCCAGCCCCACATCACAGCCCACTTCCTGGGGGATCCCCAGGCCTTACGGGCTTCTCAAGGCCAGCCTAAACCTGATTCCTCGCAGGGAGCAAACAGAAACCGATCCGGCTTGGTTGGAGGCATCAAGAAGCCAAGTCCCCCCCCAAGCCCCTCGCCTTACCCCAAACTCACCCCTCCCGGGCCGCTTCACACCAGCTCATGTCTCCGCAGGGGTCTGTGGTTGGGGCGCCCCTTCCCTCCTTGGAAGCAGGGGAGCCCCATGGCAGCCCCGCGGCTTCCTCCAGCACTGGGGCCTCAGGGGCCCTCAGGTGGCCACACGGCTCTCGGCTCTGTGCAGGATGAATAATTGATGCGCGAGTGGAATTACTGCTGAGGCTTCCGGTGGCTCCCGCAGCCCACACCTGTCCGTGGGTGCGTCTGCGGCGTGAGCCGCTGTCCTGAGCGCCTCACCAGCAGGCAGCGCCAAATGCATTGTCTCTGGGCGGGACCCTCAGAGGCTCCGTTCCAGGCTCCAGTGTGTCTGCAGAAGGCTTTTCATTCGCACACCCTGGGAGGTTACCCTCCTACCTGGCAGGAGGGCTGTGAGGCCTCACTCAGGGAGCCATCAGAGGGACCATCTGCTGGGCCGAGGGTGGAGGGATCCCCAATTCCAAACTGAGTTCCCCAGAGAGCAATCAGCTGTTCCTGCCTTCTCCCCTTTTTTCATTCTTTCCCACCACACACCCTGCATATTTACTGAGCACCTACTGTGTGCTGTGTGAGGATGGAGGAGGGAGAGAACCTGAGGACGAAACAAACCCCCGCTCCATAGGGCCTGCTGAGGGGAGGGGAGACGGACCCTGAAGGCAGTGTGTTGGGGACCAGGGCAAGCGACCAAAAGGGCCAGGCGAGGAGGGAGTTAGTCAACGTTAGGAGACATCTTCTGGGCCTCCCTGGTGGCGCAGCGGGTTAGAGCGCAGCACTGGGAAGCTGAGGCCACTGCAGCATGAGTTCAATCCCCGCCCCGGAGGTGACCCACAGGGCGCGGCAGACCTCTCCCAACCCGCCCGCTGCTCCCCTCAGCCCTGTACCTCGCCCATCTGCCTGTTCTGCTCCCCACTCTGTCCTGGATGAAGCCTCTCACCGCCCTCCGCACCTCTGGCCTGTACCCCAGATCTGTATGCATTAATAAATAAATCTTTAAAAAAGAGAGAGAGAGAAACACCTTCCTCCCACGGCTCCTAGCTTCTCACTGCATTTAATCAGCAGGCTCTTACCCGACGACCCAGCGTGAGCACCTAATACACACGTGCGTCAGAGCCTTTACTTTGGCGACAGCCACCACGGTCTGAGTGGTGCCCATGTCACGGGGCTTCATGGCCAATGAAGGTCCAGCTGGGACTGGCGGGAGCAGCCCCAGACAGATGGCTCCAGCCCCTCTGATATGCTCCACTATGAATATATGTTTTTTGCTATTTTGCAAGTGTGTGGTGAGACCAAAAAGAAGCTTCTGTGCAGAATGAAGAGCGAAGGGCCGCCCACGGCGAGCTGTTTCTCCTTGCTCTTGCCTCAGCGTCTACTTGGCCCCTGAGAGGAGCCGGCGCGCGTGATGGTTGGGCCGTTGACCGGGCGGGCCATCGCAGGCCCCACGCTGCCCAGCGGGCCTGCGCCACACTGCCACCTGCGTGCCGAGTGTCACTCGCTCTGGCTGTGATGGCAGGAGCCGGGTTTTAGCTTGGGACCCCGAGGCTGTCACCTGAGAAGACAGCGGCGGGGAACCAGCAGGGCCCGGCAGGACACACCGGTCAGGGGGTCACCCCTCTTCCCTCGGCAGGCAGCACTGGGGACAGCCCTCCCTTGGAGGGGGCCAGGGAGCCAGGCCCCCAGTGCAGATCCAGGGAGCCACCAAGTTCTCGGGCACCCCCGGCCCAGCTGCGGGCAGGTGTGGCTGAATTCTGGGTGCCCCAGGACTCTCACTCATCACCCAAAGCTAGAATAAAGTTCTCCCAGGCTCCAGAACATTACCTCACCCCCATCATCTGATTATTTCCGTAGGAGGAATTAAAGGGGCTGCCAGGAGCTGCGGTTTGGAAGGAGCAGCACCCTTGAAGCTGGGAGAATCTGGACTTCCCAGGGCATCAACCCCAGGAGCTGGTCCCCCACCCCCAACCTCGGGGAGCGGGACGAGCCAGCGTGAGGGAAACTTCGGGTTGGGGGCACCGACTTGAAGCGAGCGCTCACGCCTCCTCCCTGCGGACCCCACTGCGCTGCGCTTCGCTGAGGTCGGCGCGGGGAGACGCGCAGCCATCACGCTGGATCAGGACAGCGCGCGGCGGGCGGGGAACGGCGTGGCCAGGCCATGTGCAAGAGCAGCCATGTGAAAACAATTAGGACGGTAAATTTACTAATTGCTGAAAATAACTGAATAACCCACCCGCAGCGCCCTGCCAGGCGCCAGCTGCCGCGGGCGCCGCTTGCTGTCCCTTGCTGGAAGCGCAAAGGCCTCGTGGCTGGGGAGGAGGTGGGAAAGCTCGCAGGGCTTTTGGTAATTGAAAAGTAAACGACTCTGCAGCAGCAGCCTGGGGGGTTGAGGCGTTTGGAGAGAGACAAAGCAGCCAGGCAAAGCTGTGGAGAGAGAGAACGGGCTGCCGGCTCATGGCCTGTGCTCGTCCTGGAACCTTTTGCCCTTTCTCTGTTTAGATGGGAGCGAAGGGAGAGACTCGGTATCGGAGGTCTAAGACTTTCTGGGCCCTCCCTCGTGGCACAGCGGGTTCAAGCGCAGCACTGTGAAGCAGAAGTTCAATGCCCGGCCAGGGAGCTGACCCACAGGGCGCAGCCCTGTCCTGAGACAACCCCCCACCCCGCCCGCTGCTCCCCTCAGCAGTGTGTTTCAGTCCATCTGCCTGTTCTGCCCCCCACTCTGTCTCTGGTGCATCCTCTCACTTCCAGCACCTCTGGCCTGTACCCCAGTTCTTGTATGCATACATAAATAAATCTTTAGGGGAAAAATAGATTTTTTT
>NW_004567104.1:75027918-75059005 GCF_000260355.1 Condylura cristata
CAAGGGAGCAGCGGGGGGGTCAGGAGGGGTCTGCTGCGCCCTGGGGGTCCCTCCCTGGCCAGGGACGATGTCGGCTGCAGTGGCTGCGGTAGCTTCACAGTGCCACGCTTTCACCGTTGGCCGCTGGAGAGGGCCTCAGGTTTCTTTGGTAGCAGTTGCTGGGTTTGTTCTAAGCACCTGGTTTGCATTATCCCCGGGCACAGGTGAGTCCACCTGATCGCGACGTCCCGAGTCTCGGATTCAGGCCCACGCCTAGCCGACCGAGCGCATCTTCCACAGCTACCTCACACCATCTGCCCGTGGCTGCCTTTGCGTGCTGCCCTGCATTGAACTTTCTTCAACACGGCGCCTATCTTTCTATTACAAATGTAAAAATCTATCTTTTTATTATAAAAGATGTCGAACAAGCCCAGAACAATGGGCATACTATGATGAGCCCTGTGCCAGCCAACACCCAGCTTTGTGGAAATGCAAAGGGGATTCAGTGCTTCAGACGAGAAAAGGCCTGGAGGGGCGCTCTCATCACTCGCTGGGGTTGACAGATGCCCGCAGCCGGCAGCCGAGAAGGGAGAAGGGAGAAGCGAGAAGGAGCTTGCAAGCCCAAGGGAAGAAGCTTGTTTTACATTCCCCAGCCAGGGGAGGAAAGCTTTTCTCCTTACCCAGCAACCACTTAGCCAACGAGAATTTTCCACCACCCTGAACTCTCCTCCAATGGAGCTTTCGTCGTTCAAAAAGCCCCTCCCAACGTCTTCCTTTCCTCTGTAAAAGCAAGCTTGCCTTCCTTGTCCTTCAAACCCGCCTATGGGACAGTATAGTTCGCAGGTAGTGAGCTGCATTTCTTCTTCTCTTCCCGAATAAACACAATTTAATTGGTTGAACTGCTTACTTTTAGGCTTGAAATGCTTATGATTTTCACCTTAGAACCCATCGTTAAGCACTTACTGTTCTTCTTATTCTTTGTAAGTCTCCAGACTCTTTCTTTAATGTTGGAGAATAACCACAATAAGCCGGCAGGTCTCATCTGGAGGTGATTTTGCCACCCCTTCCCCAGAGTACATATGGTAAAATGTGGACACAGGCCCTCCCTGGTGGCGCAGCGGGTTAAAGCACAGCACTGGGAAGCTAAAGCCGCTTCCGCGTGAGTTCGATCCCCGCCTGCCCCGGAGGTGACCACATGGCGCGGCAGACCTCTCCTGACCCGCCCGCTGCTCCCCTCAGCAGGGTACTTCGTCCATCTGCCTGTTCTGCTCCCCACTCTGCCTCTGGTGAAGCCTCTCACCCTCCGCATCTCTGGCCTGTACCCCAGTTCTGTACGAATAAATAAATAAATCTTTAAAAAAAATGTGGAGACATTTTTGATGGGCATAGCTGGGCGGGAGACAGTGCTGTCTCGACATCTCTGTATCGAGGCAGGATGTGGCCGATAGCCTCCTGACCACAGAGCAGCCCCCCAGCAAAGAACAGTCCACCCCCAAGGGGTAACAGTACCACAGGTGAGAAACTGCACTAAAATGGAAAGGAGTTTCTGCAGCTGTGCTAGGCCTCAGAAATGGACTCTGAAGGAAGCAAAACCTGCACTTTCAAGTTAGAAAGTGTTCGAGGCACCCTAGGATGGGTGGTTAACGGTAAATTCACTGTCTCCATGCCAGAACACTGGCAAAGTCTGGTTAGCAGTAGTTGTCTCTGGGGCTGGCGACTGATGGCTGTCGGGGCACACGGCTTCACTTTGTGTCTGTCGTAGTTCTGAGGTGTGCGTCTTACCTGCGTGAAATAATGCAGCTGGCTAACGTGGAGCACACGAGTGTTTTCAAAGGGTGAGAAAACACACAATTTTTATTTCAAAAGCGTTTACTGTGGCTGAGTAAGGAGATCAAAAAGAAACTTCCAAAAGGGTTTTCAGCGACTGTGAGCTGGCAGACACGGACCCCGGCCCCTCAGAGCCCAGAGCCCATTAAAGGAATCAGAAAAACGTGGAGGGGCCCATCTGGTCCGGCATGATGGATCAATTGTGGGGAGTGACGTTAAACGAGATGGTCCCCACGCCAGGCCTCCCCACTAATGAGCCCTCAACTCTGGAAAGGGGGTCTCCCGGGCCAGGAGGGGGTGGGGGGTGGGGGGGGCGGTGCAGCCTACACCTTGCCCGCAGTGAGTGAGCAGGGGTGGCCCTGAGGTGGGGCCTCTGCAGGATAGCCCACGGGCCTAGGAAGTCGACCCCTCGCTCCCTCCCTCGCTTGCTCGCTTGCTCTCAGCCGGGCCTCCCCAGGAGACAGCCGGCCTCATTAGTGCAAGTGCTGAGCGAAGTGAGGTGATTCTCTGCTTCTTTCAAAGAAAGCACTTTCCTGCAGGTCTAGAAAGAGGAGCTGTGCTCGGGTGGGCTTGCAGCTTTCCTCTTCCTGCAGGCTCTCCTGTCTCTTACCCCACACAGGGCCTTGTCTCAGCCCCCAGTGCTCACTGTGCCTCCCTCGACCACAGGGACTTTGCACAGCTGTTCCTTCCGCCAGGCCCTCTTCCTTCCCCGCGCCCCTGGCTAATGAATGCTCAGGCTTCACCCCCTCTAGGAAGTCCCCTGGCACCCCTGATAGCTCAGACCCCCCCCCCCCACTGGAGGCTGCCTGGCCTGGGGCCTCCCTCTCCTAACACTGGGAGCCAGCAAGCCTGCCCTTCTGCCCTTTGTGCAGCAAAGAGATGCCCTCTGCTCCTGCCAGACTACAAGCTCCGTGGGGGTGGTGGGGTGAGTCGGGCTGGCCTGTCTGACTCTGGAACAGCACCTGATCTGAACTTGGGGTCCAACACGTATCTGTTGACCAAGTGATGCAAAGAGGAACAGAAACGACCCTGCCCTGGAGGTGGCCAGCTAAGCAGCTCATGAAGATGCCCCGGAGGGCAGCCAAGGTGGGTGGGGCAGAGCGGCCTCCAGGTGTTGTGGGAGAAGTGACCCCAGGTGGCTTGGATTCTTCGGTGACGTCACCTGGGGCCGTGGCCGATGCATGGCGGGACCTGGTCTCAGCCAGCGGGTCCTGATCACCCCCCGCCGGTCTCCAGGGAGCAGGGACACCTCCAGACGCTGCTGTGCTGAATGAGGTTGACCAGTACACAGGAAGCCCAGGTGGGGGAGAGAGGGGCCCCCCGCCACAGTGACCGGGGGGGGTGAGGGGCCCCTTCCAGCGTGGCAAATGACAGGGCAAGGGGTTCGCCCTCTACAAGCTGAGGGTCCCCCGATGCTCTGGCACCGCTCCCGGGGCTCTCGTGGCTCTCGTGGAGCTTGGGCATATTCTGGCTACAAAACGAAGGCACCTGTGACCTGGGTGGCTCCCGGGGTCCCACTAGGGGTGGATCCCCGAGGTCACGCACCATGGGGCATCTCCCCTCCCCTCCACCTCATCAGGGTGCTCAGCCAGCGTCTCCAGAAAGGCCCACTTGTCGGGCGTCATCCTGCCAAGGGCTAATTTGGGAGCTTTTTCAGAAAACATGGACTGCCAGGATTTTTGCCAGTCAGGGAGGAGACAGAGGGAAAGAAAGGGGGGTGGCTTCCAGCGAGAGTTTCTATTCCTTCAGGTGTCCGTTACACACACGTGCTCGGCTACTGGGAATTCCTGCCCAAGCCCAGAGCGCTGGTCACGTAAGAAAACGTTGTAAAACGAGAAAGATGTATTTGGTGCTGAGAGGTGAACTGATGAGAAGCTGGAAGGTGGAGACTCCCCAGTAAGGGGAGTCGCCCTGGAGACACAGTTCCCGCCAACTGGCTGGCTGGCAGGTGTGGGGCCTCCAGGGGGACCCCCACACAGACCCTCGAGGACATTTTCCTGCCCTCAGGTTCCTCAGAGACCAAACCTCCTCTAGCTGCTCCCCAGAGGGGGAGCAGACGCCCGCCTCGGGCTGGGGCAGGAGGAGGGGCTGTGCAGGACCCCAGGCCGCCCCGGGCATCCGCCGCTCTCCTTCCAGGCCCGGCTAACCGGGAGTCACCTGTCCAGGTAAGGAGGCTGAAGTCAAGGGCGAGCTCTCCGGAGCTTTCTCTCCTCCAGCCTTCCTGCAGTTCTCCGCCCCCCTTCCCTCCGCCTGTGCAAACTTCCTGGCCTCGGGGCTCACACGCCTTCTTGCGTCTCCCAGGCCGAATCACCCCTGCCCTGCTTCTACGGGGCTCCCCAAAGCCGGGCCACGCTGCCAGTTCTCTGACCTCTGTCCGTCCTGGCCGGACTGGAAAGAAGGCAGAACGCGTGGGCGGGCTCCGGCCAGCGGCTCGCCTGGCCTGGCCCACAGCGGGCAGGCTGTGTGGGCAGCTCCTGAGGGCTAGGGAGGGCGGTCACCTGTGATACTGCCTCCCCAAGGGGCCCCAGATCGCGAGCTGGCCCCAACCTCTATTTGAGCTCCGGCGGGCTGGAAGCCCATCTAGTTCTAGGGAGTGTTCCACAGGGCTCCATCGAGCTGAGCCCTGCAGGCGTCCTGTTGCCATGGCAACAATGAGGGGTGGGCGCCCGGGCACCCCCAGGACCCTGAAGGTGAATAAGCACTTCCTCTTCCTGGGTGTGGGCTCACCCCAGATGCCTGCAGCTTGTACACCTGTATCCGACCTCACAGCACTTGCAGCCCAGTTGTTCTAGTCACAAGTTGGGGGGACATTTGGGACCCCTAAAGTGAATTGGTTGCTGAGACTAATTCTGTTAAGAGAGAGGGGGTGACCTAACCTGCTCTGAGCCCGGGACTCTCAGGGGGACCTGGAACGCTGGGCCCATGTGGCGACTGCCCCCCTGACCCCCACCACCCACTGCGGCCCTGTCTCCGCCCGACTCCGGCTCAGGCGGGATCCCCCGCTTCGCCTCCCCACTTCCTCCTGCTCCCGCCGGGCAGCTCAGTCCTGGCCTTGTCCAGCTCATGGGCCCTGACTCCAGGCTCGCCTCCCCCACCCCTCCCTGTCACTCACACGGGGGCTGCCCCTGCAGCGGGGCGGCGGGCACGGTCACCCCACGTAGCCTGGCGGGCCGTCCCCCCCCCCACAGCCTTCGGGGCCTCAGAAGGTGACCTGGAAATAGTTAAGAGGCGGCCACGCGGGAGGGGCGGGCCTGAGTTTGCCAGAGCGATGTCTGAGCGGGAGGACGGGAGAGACAGACAGGCGGGCACCGAGGAGGCGGCCAGGGAGCACGGCAGGGAGAGCGCTACGCCCCGCGGGCCCCCCGAGGAACCCACCCTGCGACAGCCCGGTTTGGGGTGTCTGGCCTCAGACCTTCCTGTTAACTGGCCTAGTCTGTGAACCCTTGCTACAGAGACCCGGCGACCTGGCCTGCCCCCGGCATCTCTGCTGGGAGGAGGGGGGCCCCGGAGGCCCCCAGCACAGAGGCAGGTCACCCTCAGATGTGTCTTGTCCTTCCTGGGCCTCACCCGACACAAGCTGGCGGCAGGGCCGGGGGGGAGGGCTTGGATTGGCCTCAGCACGCCAAGCTACGTCTCATCTCCCCTACCCCCACTGACCCGTCCACCTTCCCCTGACCCCCCACCCCCCAGCTCTAGGAGTCTGCGTGGGCACTTTGCTTCCAGCTTTGGGTCGGTGCCTAGTTCAGGCAGAGGCGCCTCAAAGAGCTTCTGGGTCGTAGCCAGCCCATCACCCAGAGAGAAGGTGGCCCCCAGCAGCCAGGGGAGCTGGCTCCCTGGGCTGGGACAGGTGTCCCCAAGGCAGCTCGACCTGAAGAGCCCCTTTGGGGGACCCCAGCTGCACCAGGCTTGAGGCCTCTGTGGGGTTTCTGGCAGGAGACACCACTTCTGGCAGAAGAACACACTGAGTGGGGTCCCCGGCTGCGGGTCGCCTGGCCGGGGACGGCTCAGCCCCGCTTTGTCGTCTGGTCGGCCGAGGGGCGCGCCGGCTGACGCCCCCACCCCGCCCCCAGCCCGCCATGCCCAGATGCGGACAAGCCAGCCTCGCTCCGTTTTCATCATAGTTAAAGGATGGTTGAGGGGGCAGGGCGTGGGGAAGGAGTTGTCTCATGTGAGATTTCTGCAGCTTGCTAACAGTAAAAAATGGGGGAAGTGATAAAGTTACTACATTCATCAGTCATCCACCCCGAAACATTTGCAACTGATTACGTCCCGAGTTGGCACTGAGTCATGAGGTATCCTTGGGAGCAGCGCGCTGGCATGAGCCGAAGGCAGGAAAGCTAGAAGGTACCTCTGGAATGCGCCGAAGAAAAATTCTCCCAAGTAATAAAAAAGATATGGAGGCCGGGAGTTGCTTTGCTCAGCAGCAAAGCTCCCAGCGTGGCCCGCAGAGCTAAGAATGAAGCCGAGCAGGCCTGGAGCAGGCAAGCCAGCGTCTTCCACCACTGGCAGCGCAGCATCCTGGGGGCCCGTCCCGGCCAAAGGGGGGTGTCTGTGCTGGGGGCCTGTGCCACGCGGCCCTCAGGGCCACGCCTGTCCAGCTGACCCGCCGCCAGGCTCTCCCCAGAGGGGCCGCTGGAAATCCGCCCTGAATAGTCTCTCCTGGCCTGCACGGAGGGGCAGACCTGAGCCAACCAGCACTGCCGCTGGCACAGTGGTGTTCACTGACCCGAGCGGAGGACATCGGAATTCCTAGCACCTCAGGACAGCGATGGGCCTCGACGTCTCCTGAAGTGACTGTGGGGTGGGTGCCACCCAGACCCAGCCCGGACCTCCTTGCTTGGGGTTTGTAAGTGGTTCAGACTCTCACTCACTGCTTTACCTGCCTGGGCCTTGGGGGTGCAGCGGCAGGGGTCCCCCATCCAGCACTCTTTCTGTGCTGGTACAAGAAACACCTCCTGCTGTTTTCCTCCTGGCCTGATTCTGCAGGAACCCCACACCAACCCCAGCACCCCGTAGCCTTTCTCCCTAGGGCTGTGCCCTCTGCCCCCACGGCCCTGGGCCCCTATGGTCCATGCTGGGGGGTGCAGAAGGGGTCAGCTGCACTGTGCTGAGCCGGGGGCTCCTTTTCATGGTCTGCCAGCCCCTCACCCTTAGTGGGGTGCTGCAGACCCTGATACAGCAGCAGCACCCCCAAGGGTCCAGTCGTAGGCATGGCAGCGGTGCCTGCGGGGCGGGGGGGTGCTTTTGTGGCAGGACCACCCCCGTCCTTCAAAGCGCTCCTGGCCAGACTGGAGCGCCTCTCTCCGCCTCCTCCCACAGAAATTCCAGCCCTGCCCCAGCTCACCCCTCTGCCCCGGCTCGCCCCTCCTGCAAGGTGCAGAGAGGCTTCCTGGCCCAGCCTGGCCCAGCCACGCTGACCACACCCTGCTCCTCGAGGACTGTGTGTGGGCTGGACCAGGGACCAGGGCATCGCGTCAGTGTCACACACCAGAAGTGCTCGTGCGAAACAGGCATCGGCTGCTGTTACTGTTGCCGCTAACGTGCGGGGAATGTGAGGCTCAGAGAGGTTAAGAAACTTGCCCAAAGCCACACAGCTGGGCAGATAACGCTGAGAAGGGAGGTCAGAGCGGTTTTCTGGAGCTTTCCCCAACCCCCGCGCAGGTGCATTATCACGGGGGCGGCACTTCATACGTCCCGGTTACGTCCCTCCTCTGCCTACACAGCACCCAGGGGCTCAGGCAGCCTGGGAGGGATCCCCAAAATCCAATGTAGCTCTCCATCGATTCTAAACACCTCTCCAAAACCACAGCCACAAATGCCACTTGCCAGACTCCTGCATGTTTGGGAAATTGTTTCCTTCACTGCTGGCACCCCACATATCTCCGGGTGCCCTGGGCCCCGGGCTGGCCGGGGCCCACCGTGGAGACAGTTCATGAACACATGAACACCTCTCGTGGGCCTCCCCTTGAAGGTTCTCAGGCTGCTTTCTAGAATTTGGAATGTCTTGGGAGGGGTTTCACACAGATTGCCAAGAAGCAATAAGCCGAACCCGCCTCGGCTTTCCAGAAACCACTGGAGAAGGCAGGCTCACTTCTCACGTGGAGCGGGGACTCGGGGCCGCGCCCCCCAGCTCCGCCCGGGCGCACTGTTAGGCTTCGGCCCAAACTCATCAACCGTTGAGTCTCATTAAGCTGCAAGGAAACAGCAGCGAGTCCAAGGTCGTAAGTTTCTCAAACGTTCAGACGCTTCCAGTGTTCTGTAAAACCCGAGGAGTCGGGGCCGCTGGCGCGCTGGCCGTGGTTATTTGTGGAGTGTGAGGGACTGTTCCAGAATGTCCTAACAGCCAGCTCGTTAGGGCCGCTCAGGCTACAGGCGCTTGCTTTTTCCGAAGTGAAGACCAGGGCCCCGGTGCGTGTGACGCTCCAGAGGTTCCTCCGCGCCAGCTGGCCCTGAGGGACGAGGGATGCTGCTGTTGTGCAAGTGAAGGCACATGGAGCCCCCCACCCCCCTACCCCCGCCCCAAGCAGGGCGCCTGAGCACGGACGAGCACTCAGAGGTCGCTCTGCACCCTTAGCCCGATCTGGACTGCGCCTCCCCTGCTCCAAGCACGCTGGACTTGCCGTTACTCCCGTCTCGCCGCCCAGTGTGGGCCCCAGAGTCCTGACTCTGCAAACATCAACCTTGAAATCACAGGTGCTTGCAGGGCGGCAGTGTTTGCCACTGTCACCCCGCAGCACCCCCCGCCCCCCCAATGCTGAGCTGGGGCCTGGCTGGCGGGGGGGGCGTGCTCCGGCCAGTCCCCAGCCCCCTGTGGTCACTGGCTTCCGAGCCCTGGACTTGGATAGTCTGGCGTCCACCCAGGAGGCGGCCCACACTCAGGCGGGGAATTTTGCATTCGGATCCGACTCTCCTGGGGAGAAGGCCCCTCCGTTGACAGAGGGGTCAGGGGAGGCCTGGTGGCCACGGGCCCTGCGGGGACCCTGAGGTTGAAGCCTTTTCTTGGGGTCTCGCGGTCAGCAGGCTGCGGCGTGAGCGGGGAGCTGTGGTCGTGGGCTCCATCCAGCGCCGTGTCCTTCGGCACGGGCCCAGCTCTGGCCTCCTTTCTCGGTGTGGGCAGAGAGAAGGGCAGCAAGTGTGGGTTCCAGGGAAAGAGGGGCGCCATTGCCGGAGGATTCGCTGTGCTCCCCTAAAGAAGTCTCAGCAGATGGAGTTGCCTTCCCCGTCACTTCCAGTTTGGGCCAGATGCCCGGTTCTCTGCTTTCCCACGGGAGACTCTCGCCCTGTGTTCCCCATCACTTGTGGGGTAATGAGGTGAACTATCCCAGTGGATCACTTGCTGGTGTTTGGGGGAGCTTCCTGCTTAGGGGGCGGGAGGTGGAGGGATCTACAGTGAAGCTTCCTCAGCACCGCTTCTGCCACAGACCCCTTGGCAAGATGGCAACTTTCTAGCTGGGGTCTGCTACGGATGCTGGTCTTTAAAGGGGTCACCTGACAAGGTCAAGGTCGTGATCACATCTTGGTTTCTAAAAATTGCAGACCCTGGTGGCACAAGGGGTTAAGTCTCAGCGCTATGAAGCTGTCCACAGCCACTGTAATGATCCCGGCCAGGGAGCGACCCCCAGGGCGCGGCAGACCCTTCCTGTCTCCCCACTGCTCCCCTCAGCAGTGTGTTTCAGTCCATCTGCCTGTTCTGCTCCCCTCTCTGTCTCTGGTGAATCCTCTCACCCCCACACCTCTGGCCTGTACCCCACTTCTTGTGTGCATGAATAAAAAACTCTTAGGACATCAGGCGGGCAGCCTCTGCCACCTCCCTGCCCTGGCCAGCTGGCACGTCGTCAGAGCCACAGTCACCCTCCCAGCCAGCCCTTAGCACACGCTCTGGGGGTTCACACAGCCTGAGGGCCTCCCTAGGAGGACAGGCATGCTAGGGCCTGCTGCGAAGGAACACTGCAGAGCCCCACCCTGAAGGCACCACGGGCCCCCCGAAGCAAAGACTTAGCCCTGCGATGGAGTCAAGTGGGAAACACTCATTCCCCCTGCAGTCAGAACTGCTCTTGTGTCCAAAACGAATCTGTTCTTCCTTAACCTGTCCCTATTCACAGGACTGAAGGGGAAATAATATATTTTGTCTGGTTTCAAACCTTGTCCAAAGCCTAACCTAGTGTTCTCAAATTACCTGTGGCAAGGAAACCCTTTTTTGGTTTTGTTTTACTTCTCATTTTCAAGCCGTTGCAGACACTTCCATAAAATCCACTAGAAATGAATTACCAGAAAATAAAATTTAAAAAGACATACAAAACACAAGCCACATTTTTTAGGTGATCGGTTTCAATAGACATGAAATTATTCTGTGAAATCGCTGCAAGAGCTTCTGAAAGCCTGCTCTCCACTTTGTCCTGTTATCACCCGGCTGAGACACCTTCCGGGGCCTCCCCTCCACAGGTCCCCTTGGGCAGTGCTGATTTCACCCGTCTCTGAAGGTCTGCGCTGGCCTGCCTGCTTTCAAACTCCCGGGCTGGCCTTCTAGGGGGCAGAGGGCATATGGACAGTAGAGGCTGTGTGCCTGGGCACTGGGGAACCACCTGTCTGCCCCCCACGGGGCCTGTGGAGCTGAGGTGACCTTTTGACCACTCAGAACCATAGAGCCCACCCCCTGGCGTGGGAGCAGGCCGGGGGACCCGTCCCCCCCCCACACACACACACTCACACATCACCCTGTCGACCTCTCCGTGAGGTGACTTGGTGCTCGGCACAGTGCGCAGCTTGGGAGACCCGGCTGCTTTGCGCGGTTACTTAACCACCTAGCCTAGGGCCCCTCGGGGGACACTGCATTCTGTGAGGAGCCCCCAGAGTGACAGTCCCCGAATAGGGAGCACAGCATGAACGCGCTGCCTCAATGTTTCACCTACATTTCCCTCTCTGTCCCTACCCAGAAGTGAGCGGGTGAGCACACGCGCCCCGAACTCCTTGTGTCTGCAAAAGGCGACGTCTGATTTGCTCATTACTTTTGCGTTCCTCCTCTGTACTCTCGCTTCAACATCTTGATGCGTGGAAATGCATGGGGATATGCTACTATTACTAGAGCGGGGCACACATTCTCTCTGGGCTATCGGTGAGGGGGATTTCTCTGTTAATCCTCCGGCTCCCATTATCACGGGGGCTAACAGACACTTTGAAGGGGCAGCACTGGGACTGGCCACGCGAAGTGGGCGGGAGCCAGGGACATGGGGACTTGCCCCTGGGTAGACACGAGTCACCAGGAGGGCCCAGGACGGGACACAGGCTGCGGCCAGGATGTGGGGTCCAAGGGGGTGCAGGTGAAGCACAGACGGCCTTGGCCTCATAATTCTGCTCCGGTTCAACCTTCTGCTGAAGCTTATACACACTTTCTGACCCTGAAACAGCAGTACGTCTTCTGGAGCGTTCCTGAGGAAAGGGACCCGCTTCCCTCCCTGACGCCAAGCCCCTCCATGCTCTGGGGTGGGCTGCTCCCCGCCCGCGAGTCGCTCTGAATTTATGATTTGCCTACAAAAACATAATATTCAATAACCGCTAAAGAAATACATTCTCTCTTATTACTCAAATCTTCAAATGACCCCCTACACGCCCTGGGCTCATTTTTGCAGGAACAAATTACCTCTGGCCTCGCTCCTGCCCACGGAGCAGACAGGGATTCTCAGGGATGGAGACTCGGCCGCTTCCCAGCTCGGTTCTGAGCGTCTATTTGTCAAGCCGAGTAGCTCTGTGGCGAGCCCGCTGGCCTGGGATTCTAATAACCCTGACTTCATGGGTAATTTGGCGTAAGTTATTCATTCTGTTCTTCATTTTGCTCCTCTGCAAAATGGAGCAGATAATAGCACAGCGTGCTTTTGCACAAGACGGCGTGATGCAGCGGTTACCTTCCGCTAACGTGGGTGTGCGTGTGAGCAAGACGTTATCATTCCTCAGGAGACTCAGTTTGTGAAATGCTCCGTGTTTCACCTGACCTTTTTTTTTTTAATATATATGTAAGAGAGTGGTCACTGCCTGGGGCCCGTGGGGGTGTCGTCTCTGCTGTCAGGGCCAAGTGCCATATGGTCTTGAAAAGTTGAGCCAGGAGGGAAAATCGTGCTCACATTTCCCCGCGCGCCGCACATGGTACCGTTACGTCCGTCCTCCCTCACCACACTGAATCGTGGCTGGGTTTAGGCTGTGCCTCTGGACGAGCTGGCCTGATCCCCTGGAACCGGCAGAAGAGCGGGGTTTATTGCAAACTTGCAAGTCAACGTGCTGTAAACATGGGTCTGAGGTTAGAATATCGAATTCCGTGAATATCAACAATCTGTCCTACCCCATTCATCAGGGGTTCACAAGCTTTACAGCCTTTGGAGCCGCAGGCCCGTCACTGACAATTCTCTGTCAAAGAGAAGTGTAGTCATCTAGACACGAGCTTAAGGAGGAATTCTTTTCCCTTGTTGATCTGATGTAGGAAATGATTATTAGAAAATGTTGGCTTGTGTGGAAGTCTGGAGGGTTGGGGGGGGCTCATGCTGGAGGTGGTGGAGACGTGGGTGCCTCAGACAACTCTGCAAGTCCAAAGGGGGTTCAGCAACATGTAGAGTGGAGTCCCCAAGGCTCCCTGGGGCCTTTTTCCAGAGCAGAGACATTAACAATCCTCAAGTCACTCCCTCTGCATCGTGGACTGTTACACTGTATGAGTTATGGTTTCAAGATGCAGAGGTTCAGTTCTGATCCCCGAAACTCTAAGGAAATGTGCTCCGTCCCTGGCAGGAAAACACACGATGACCTGAAGCCTGCGCTTCTTGAGCCTGGCCCCCTCCCTAGCCGGCTCCAGCCAATCCCACCCTGTCCTGCAGAGTCTTTGGAAAGCACAGTTGAGAACATCTCCCCGAGAGCTGAGCAGGCTGCTGAAGCGGGGAGGCCCCCCAAGGCAGAATGATGGCTTCTTTGCAAGTGCAGATAAATCTTCCACTACAGAAATCTGGGTTATGTCAAAAAGGATGCCTGAAAGAATCCAAGTAGATCATTCTCCAAGGGGGACATGCAGATGGTCAACAGGCGCCTGGGAAGGAGCTTGGCACCTCTCAGTAGACGAGATGCAAAGAACAGGTAGCGGGAGTGGGTCTCACCTCACACGTGGACAAGACACACGTGTGGGAGAAGGAAGGAGAACCCTGGGCACCCAGATGCACCAGTGCAGCCACAAAGGGAAGCAGAATGGAGAGTCCTCAAAGGACTAAAACTCAGAATCCCATATGACCCAGTTAGCCCACTCCTAGGTCTTTAGCTGAAGACTAAAAGCGCTGATTCCAGGAGACGCCCTGTGCTCAGGCGGCTGGAAACCAACCCCATGCCCGAGAACAGAGGAGGAGCTAAGGAAGGAGTGGTTTATATACTCAGTGGAATACTACTCAGCTATAAAAAGCTGAAGTTCTGCCATGTGCAACAACATGGATGGACCCAGGGGTATTATGCTCAGTGAAACAAGCCAGATGGAGAAAGACAAACACCATGTGAGCTCACTTGTATGTGGCATAGGGAGAAAGGAAACACAACATGAGCTAAATTAAAAGAGAAATGAACTTCTGGGCTGTAGGACCAATTAGTGGTTACCAGAAGGGAAGGGGAATGGGAGCTGGTAAATCGGGGTGCAGGGACAAGGATGTGGAGGAGTGGGCTGCAATTTTAGGCATGAACTTAAGACAGGCAACACACCTGTTGACTTATGTTGATGCACACTGGAAACATGCAATGTTTTAAAAAGACTTAAAAAGGAAACAAAAAGACCCCTGGTTTTCTGGGTTAGGTGTGATCTCTGTGCGCCATGCTGCATGGGGTGCAGACCGGGGCAGCCCCATGGCCAGGCAGTTACCCCCAGGCCAGGCAGAGCGACACGCATGGGCACGGCGTTAAGGAGCCAGGTTAGAGTGACACCAGGGAGGGAAACACCTGTGCAGGTGTTTCATTGGGACTTGCAGGCGACCTGGCCACCGAAAAGTCGCCCGGCACCCAGCCGGGAGTGGCTCCATCTACTCTGCCTTGTCTCTCTCAGGGGCGCTCGGGAGGGCCACTCTGGTTAGGCTGCTCCAGGTCAGGTGGGTGCAGTTCTGGGGGACTCCTCAGGGGGTTTCCCAAAGACCTTCGGCTCCGGGACCGGAAGCCCAGGGCCTGCGAATCTGGCGGGTGGTTAGGGCTGCTGGCCAGCTCGCTTGTGTAACCGAGATCACGGAGGAGTGTCTCTGGGAACCCCACACAGTGGGGGCCCCTCAGGGTGGCAGAGGGAAGCGAAGCCGCATTGCCATGAGTGACGGGAGGAAGACGCGGCCTCGCTCCTGCGGCGGGATGGAGACTCGGCCGTTCCAGGCTGAGCTCTGAGTGTCCACTCATCCAGTCGTGTCGCTGCGGTGAGCCCGCTGGCCTGGGGCGCTAATGGGGGACAGGCAGGGAGAGGGCCCCCGCGACCCGCAGAGAGGAGCGCAGCCTGGGGGTGCCTGGGGTTTCAGCTCGCCTCCGCCCGACCTGCGGGACGGGAAGGGCCTGGCCGCCTGGGCTGTTCCAGTCTGTGGACAGCAGGAGCTCTCGGCCACGCGGCACCTCAGTGTCCCTCTCTGAGCGACACGGAGACAGAACTGGTCTCGCCGCTGTCCTCAGAATCATGGCAGATTTGGTGAGAAGAGGCTTTGAGCAGGGCTGCCCAGCATCTGGGTGAAAGGGGTGCAGGAAGGATGGGGGACCTGGTCTCTGAGGACGGACACGTGGTCCCCTGCTCTCTCCCTGCTTCTTGTGAAGAGCCACCCCCACCGCCAGTCTTGGGGCGCTAGCATTCCCTCGTTCCCCGGCACCCACTTTCCTTACTTCTCTGAAGGCGTAACCACGCCTCGTTGGAAAGACCCATGAAGTTTCCAGCTTCCCGTCCTGGCGGGGGCTGGCCAGCTGGCCAGCTGGAGCTCTAGCCAGTTTCCATGATGTAAATGTTTTCCAGGGCTGACGTCCAGTTAACGCCACTGTTGCTGGACGCAGAGGTGGGAAGAGATAATCACAATCCGACCAGAGAGGCCCCAGGATCCAGGGAGGCCCCAGGGCCCCGGAAGACTGTCTGTACCCCCACCCCAAGAGCTGGGCTCCCCGGGTTCGGGGGTGCAGCTCCTGGGCCTCCTTACTCAGTGGGCAGCGTCTCTCGGAGAGGCTGTGCGTGATTCCCTGACGCTACTGTAGCTGCTCAATCTCAGGGACCTCGGACGAGCTGAAGAGCAGTGGGGTAGGGACACAGTCACCAGGCTCACCCCAGGATCGTGCTCTCCATGGTCCGCCTCTCCCACTTTTCGCAGTTATACTTTAGTTTGCTTCCATAAGGTTGTTTGAAAGCCGCTGAAACCTGAAGCCACCAGTCTTTCTCTTTTTTCTTTTTTTGCATAGAAAAACTGGGGTACAGGCCAGAGGTGCAGGGGATGATTTAGAGACAGAGTGGGGAGCAGAACAGGTGGATCTACCGAAACTCCCTGCTGAGGGAGCCGCGGGGAGACCGGAGGTGTCTACCGCACCCTGTGGGTCACTCCCTGGCCGGGGCTTGAACTCAGGCCTTAGCAGTGATAGTGCTGAAACGTAACCCCTAGGCCACAAGGAGGCCTAGGGGCTAGAAGGCTGAAATCACCAGCCTTCAGGAAATCATTAAGAGACCTCGGGTCACATAAAATTGTGTCATTTTATATTCTTCCTCTCTAAGCGAAGCAGTAAGTCTCATTCCCTCACTCACCACACCAGGACCTGTCGGTGACAGGGTCTGGACGGTCACTGTACCTGTGAGTGGCGAGTGCCTCAGAGGAGTGTTGGCACATGTACAGGACACACCACGTCCACTTCATCATGTGACCTTTGACTTACAACAGGGTTGTGAGAAATCGTACGTACCTTCTGCAGGATTATCAGACCAGTGTGGTGAGTTAATATTTGTACAGCAATTAGGCTCACGTGAGGTGCTTCAGAAGGGCGGGTTAAACAGACACGAGTAAATGACTTTTTAAAATTGAGAAACATAAGAGGTCTTTGCCTGAGAGACTTAAATGCAAATCACGGCATGACCAAGCAATTCTCCCTTGTTTTTTTTAGTCCAAAACTTATTTTTGTTTTATTTAGTCCAGTCATTTGGTTTCTTTATATAGTAGTTTATACTTCACACATATAGAGAAGCCACGTGGTATTTATCCTTCTCCATTTAGCTTATTTCACTTAGCATGTTGCAAATGGCAGAATTTTGTCTTTTATAGCTGCATAGTATTCCGTTGAGTATACGTATCACAGTTTTACCCATTTGTCTGTCTGTGGGCACTTTGGTGGTTTTAAGCTCCTACTGTTATAAATAATGCTACAATAAGCATGAGGGTACCTATTTCTCTTCAAATTAGGGACTTTATATTTTTGTGCCTAAGTATCCAGAAGCAGAATAACTGGATTGTCAGGGAAATCTGTTTTAAATATTTCCGCTTTCCATAATGTCTGTATCCATTTCCATTCCCCAAAACACTTTTCTAATGTTTTCTGGCTCTTTCCATGAAGTGAACTCAGTGACTCCCGGAGCTGTCTGTCCCCACAAACTCCACAGCTGCAGCTGGTGTTGTGCATTCCAGCTGCTCTCGCTGCCTCATGCCATTCACGTGGCTCCTTTCTGACAGGGCGCCAACAGGCTGTGATGTGCACCAGTGCTTTGTCTTTACACATCGACATAAGCTAAGACTAAATGAGGTAGCCTCTCTGCTCTGGCCTGCATGCCCCCCTTCAGGCTCACCCCAGAGACCCGGTGACGGCCTGGCCTCGGCAGGTCCTGCTGGCTGGGGTCAGGATTATAAATTGGGGGTAGTACACTGAAGGGGGGTTGGAAGACACGTGTCTGCCAGAGGGAAGAAGGCCATCTCCCCACCACGAGACTGACGGCACTGCCTGGCGCTCCCGGAGTGTGAGGCCTGGGATAAAAGGGAAGATGCCGGAATCACATTTTCCAGCGTAGCTCCTCATCCCCTTGTGAGCTCATCTTCAGCCCTGGGTTGCATCAAAGACGTGATCTCTCAAAGTCAGCCGAGGAAGACAGCCTGGCAGCAAGTCTTCTCCAACAATTAGGGGCCCTGATCAGAGGGACGCCTGCTCAGCCTCCGCTGGAAATTTGAGGGGTGCCGTCTATACAGACATGCTCAGGAAAAGTTGCCTCGAAATTGAATCCAGTTCCCCTGACCCTGTTTGCTTTGCAATCCACCCTTGGAAGGGAAAGTTGATGTAGGAAAGCAATAATTCTCCAAGGCACACCGCTTCAATTAAGAGATAGGGAAATCCAGGGGGCCCAGGAACTTTCAGGGGAGCCAACCGCAGATTAATGGACGTTAAAGAATGCTGCATGCGAGGCCCGGATGGCTGATTTATGTCTGTCCACGTATTCCGAAGCATTTAACTCTGGGTTTCCTTAATCACAGCAAGATTACCCGACTGCTTTCATTTGGGGGGGGATGGGGAGAGAGGGCCTGTTTGTTTGGTGGAGACTTAATAACTTACTTTATTACAATGCCCTTGGTTTAAGCTTTTTGTAAAGGGAGAACTGTTTCTTCTCTCTCCAGCCCCTCTGTGTCCCCTTCTCTGTCCCACACGTATCCTCCTTGGCTACTCTTAATACACGAAAACATTTCTTCCTTTGAGCCTGAGATTGTCCAGGTTCCACGCACCTCAATTCCAGGTATATTTCACTCGGGGCAGCTTGAGGGACATCAGCTTAGCCGTTTAGTTCAAGGGGGGCGGGGGCGCCGAAGGAGGGTGGTCAGCTATGCCCTCAGGTGTTACTTCTTTCCCTGCCTTCGTGTCACCCAGAGCAGCTGGCTGGCACCTACGATTCAGTGGCACAGTGCTAGGCCGGGAGACTCGGGAACAATGACACGTTTCCTCTTGTACCCTGAGCTCGCAGATTTGGGGAGACAAGGAGGAAATCGAAGGCGGGGTAGCGTCAACGGCCCGCAGGAAACATTCCAGAGCGAAGGCCCCGAGCTGGATAGCAAAGACAGGTGGGCCTCTAACCAGGGCCAGGCGGGCCGTGTGGTGGTATCAGGAGTGCAGCTGACCCAAGCTGCTGTTGGACACCCAGGCTGGACGGGACACACAGGGGAGGGCCATGAGCCAGTGGAGCAGACAGAGGGTCCTACATGCTGTGCCTGTGACACGGGCGCTGCTCTGAACCCCCTTTGAGAGAGGCCTCACTGTCTGATACTAGGTCGGCCCCAGCCATGACTGGGCAAGGAGACCCAGTGTCCCGGCCACTGCTGCCCAGGACAGGGAGCCACCCAGGCACCAGCATGGGGCGGGGCGACTTGAAGCATTGACCGTTGTCAATGACTCATGGCTCGTGGGGGTCCTGACACCAGAGTCAAAGAGGTGCAGATCTGGTCTTTGCACCCCTCCCTTCTTCCCACAGGCCCTCCCTCCCTGTTATTCCTTCAGGAATTCAGGCCCCTGTGACCCTATGGCAACCAAGGAAGCCATTTTGCTGGGTTGACTGTCAATTTGAGTTGAACGTCAGTCAACTCATTCAATTAAACACTTTGACTATTTTCTTTTGCTTATTGCTGAATTAAGTGGTTCTGCTGAATGCATCAGTGCTCTGGTGTCTTAGAGACCTGAAGTTATATAAGTTTGTGAAAGCTATTTGCAGCAGCAAGTTATAAATAATAAGGCATTTACAATGTAAGGACAGTGGATTGTTATATTTCAAATGTTCTAGATATTCAGCCAACTTCTTATGCTAAATATTGGTAACTAAAGGGAAAATGTTAGCTTACACATCAAGGTTACATTTTGAGGAAAAACTTCATGACGAAAGTATGCTAACTCATAAATAGCAAATAAGTAGTCAAATTAGAAAACCACCAACAAATTGGGGGGTTTTGGTAGTTTCGTAGACTGGAGTGAAATAATCGATTGGGTCAAGACATGCCCCATAAGTGATCATCTAGTGATGGGTGGAAAGACAGGCTTAGCAAGGAGAGAGGTCCCAGTACCCCCCGCAGCCCAGCACTCGTCTTCCGTCCCGGGGCGATGGGTTATGAGGTTCACAACAAAAGCTATTTCCCTGAGACTGACCAAGCCTTAAGGTCTGCCAGTGTACTGGAAGTTAGGGGGGCTACAGGAAGCGAGGGGGTAGCAGGTGGCCAGTGAGGACAAGGAATCTAGTGCAGAGCCTGGAGGAGTATATTCTAGAGATGTGTAGAGTGACATTATGCCATCACTCCATTACTAGTAACGCCTGTCACTCGCTTTTAATCCAGCGACAACACAGCAGATTCTGGCAAGGTGACAAAGCATTAACGCCGTTAGGTCAGGAGGGTGAGCGTGCAGATCAGTCTGCTATGGGTCACCTGGCTGGAGGGGCCCAAGTCAGGCCCGCTCAGCCGAGGGGGCAGGCCGGCCCAGCCAGGTCTGTGTAGTCAACTCTACGACGTTTGATGATTGCACAGCAAAATCACCTGAGGATGCATTTCTCAGAATGTAGCCCTGCCATCAAGACACCCGAGATGAATATGGGTGCTCCTTACACCCTCTTCTCCTCTTTTCTGTATGTCTGAGGATTTCCAATGAAGAGCTAGTGGCCCAAGAAGCCACTCCTTGCTGGCAGATAGAAACATTGAATGAAAGTTGCTAGATACAGAGCACCGATACATTCAGCGGAACCACTTAACTCAGCAAGAAATGAAAGAAAAAATCCTAGTGTTCCATTGAATGAGTTGACTGATGTTCAACTCAAATGACAGTCAACTGGCAAAATGGCTTCCCCGGGGTCATCCTTCCCCAGTCGCCTGGACATCTCTGTGTCCTCCTGCGGCTTTTGTGAGAACAGCAATGTGACTGCCAGGTTTGGAAGTTGTGTGCTTCGCGTGACACGCTTCCTGCAGTAAAAGTAAGTTATGTTTTGGAATCAACCCAAATGCCCAAAAGTAGATGACTGGATTAAAAAGATGTGGTCCATACACACGATGGAATATTACTCAGCCATCAAAAAGATAAACACATGCCTTTTGCAGCAACATGGATGGAGCTTCGTGAAACAAACCAGAAAGAAAAGGAAAATACCAGATGGCTTCACCCATAGCAGGAGTATAAAGGACCAGGGGTAATAATAATAATGAACAACTCTATACCGAGACATTTTACGGGGGTGGAGTGGGAAATGGGATAAAAAATGGGGTGGTGGGGTAGTGCACGGGACTGTGGTGATGGCACATGGGTGATTGGTGATGGGAAGCCCAAGGGGGTTAAACTGAGATGGAAAA
Organism: Condylura cristata; assembly: GCF_000260355.1. NCBI lineage: Eukaryota > Metazoa > Chordata > Mammalia > Eulipotyphla > Talpidae > Condylura > Condylura cristata. Next base: position 75,048,021 of record NW_004567104.1, read on the forward strand.
AGGCACCAAATGATGTGAAAATAAACTATTATAATAAAAATAATTTTTTTTTTAAAGTTCTGTCGGGTGCAGTTCACATGCGCTGACGCCTCCTCCTGTAACTCTGGTCGCGCGGCTTAGCGAGGAGCCGCACTGGGCCTCTCTGCCCGAGGGCTGTGGACCCAGGGTTCAGAGCAGGCCTGGGGCTGGGCTGTTTCTGGCTGTCAAAGGGGGGGATGTCAACCGCAAACCAAGAAGATGGGGGTGTCTGGAATGGAATCTCTTTCGGGGCTGAGGAACTCAGTTGGCTCCAGGTGCTCTGGCTGACTGACGGGACCCTGCCAAAAGCCGGCCTCCGACTAGAAACTCCAGGACCGCGCTGGTACCGGTGAGTGACGTTTTCTTGGAATGTCCCCAGGAATTATAAAGTATGCTCCCCACTCCTACATTTCTAAGGTATGAAGGGGAAAGGTCGACGCATAGAAAATTTAAATGATCATGAAAACTTCGCTCTGGATTGAACCGGGACGAACCCGCAAGATTGGAGTCTGGCTGAATGGGTTCAAGCCCGTCTCTCAAGGCCCCCTCCTCCCTCCTTGAAATCAGATCCGGCGGCGGAATTGCCAAGGCCTGCCTGCCCCAAGCACAGCAGGCTTTGTTTTACGGGCTTCTCTTTATGATTCTGTAATCTGCAGCATTCAGGGGACCTCTTGCAATTTGGTGCCATGCTCTCTGGGCTTGTTACCCGGGCTTTTATGGCCTGAGCTTGGGTTTGTTTTGTTTGGTTTGGGGGTCGCTATGTAATTCCAGCCTGGAGTCCCGGGCATCTGTGCAGGGGGCTCACATGGGCTGTGGACGTGTGAACTGGACCCACAAAATGGCAGGGAGCACCCCTGGGAGCGCCAGGCTGCCTCCTAACTGGCCTTGATGTGTTTAATTAGCACACTGCTCGCTATTTCTACCTGCGCTTCCTTTCTTGATGTGCTTTTGCAAAGAACATGTGTTATAAGGTTGAGATCCCATTGCGTGAGTTCTAAAGTCATAGCCCTGTTGGAAATTTTTAGAATGTTTTTCACATTTAATTGTTTCGAGTCCACGAAAACCAATAGAACAGTTTACCCGGGGTGTGGTGGAATCGCTTCGGACAAAGAAACCATCTTTCCCTTCAAGCGAAACGGCAAGAGTCTGCCTGAATAACTTCGTTTCTGTTCAATTTCTAGAGGAAGCAGAACAAAAGTTCTCCGAGCCACTGGCCCATTCCCCAGTGCTTGGCTCCCTGCCCCTCTCCCCTTTCCCGCACCTCATCTTCAGTTATCGGTTGAGACAGTTTTGAGAAATAAAGTCGTATTCAGCAAGAAAAACCAAACGGAAAAGCAGACATGCTTGTCTCTCCCGAAGAGTAAAGTGGGTCAGGAATGCCAGGAGACTATCTTGAGAAACTCTCTTGACCATCTCCTCTTTTGCTAGAATTGAAGCATCTGCTCTGGCGAGTGAACCAGGTCCCTGAGGCCTGGGGCTCCCGCCACGCCGCCTGCGATGGCCATCGGGTCAAGTGCAGGGGCTTCCTTCTGGGTCTGTCGGCTTAACTGACCTCGAAGCTCAATGAGGCCAAACGTGGCCATCAGCCGAGAATAACTGCACACGCATCGCATCCTCACTGCCCTCCGGGGGCTTCCACCAAGTCACACTATCTCCACTATGCCCTGGAGTCACGCATCTGGCCCCTCTCAGACGTGCCCAGGAAGGTCACATCATTTACATCTAGTTAGTGGCAGGGGTGGGGTATGAACACCTGGGATGTGTCCCCCAGAATCCATGTTCTCAGCCACCAGCTCAGACAACCTCACAGAGGCCTTAGCGGGAGACCCGGTGTGCGGGAGACCCGGTGTGCGGCGTAACCCCTCAGCGGGAGACCCGGTGTGCGGCGAGGACAGGTGGGCACAGATTTGGGGCTGGGGGAGGTTCGCTGTTCACCGGGGGCACAGACAGTGTTTATCCGCATAGACAGACACTCCAAAGCACAGTGCTCATGATGCACAGGCGGTCACGGTCTCCACTTGGAAAGATCACACAGCCACTGAGGAGGTCCTTCTGCATTGACAGCTGTTAGCGTTGTCCCTAGAACAAGGGGCCATCTTGCTTTCAGAGCTTAAGGGGCGTCCCCCGCGCTCTGTGAGGAGCTCACAGGCCCTCTCTGGAAGGTGGGGGGCTTGTCTTCCCTTGAGGCTGATCTCGCCATTGAGCTACATGAAGCCAAGGGCCGTGGATGCACAATCACTGTCTCATTCCCATGTTTTCAACAGTTCAAACCAGGGTCCTCCCTGGGTGCGCAGCGGGTTAAAGCGCAGCACCATGAAGCTAGCCGTAGCTGCTTCAGCACGCATTCGATCCCTGGCCAGGGAGCTGACCCACATGGCATGGCTGACCTCTCCTGACCCACCCGCTGCTCCCCTCAGCAGTGTACTTCGTCAGTCGGCCTGTTCTGTTCCCCACTCTGTCCCTGGTGAATCCTCTCACCATCCCCCCCGCCTCTGGCCTGTACCCCAGCTCTTATATACATAAATAAACAAATCTTTTTAAAAATAGTTCAAAGTAAACAAGCCATTGCTGCTTCCCAAAGTAACGCATTGCTGACCCCCCTGCAGTCTAGCTTCTAGGCGGCCACTCAGAACAACCCGGTAAATCAATCACCCAACCTGCTGTTAAGAAGCACAGCGGTTTCTTGCATGTTCCTTCCTCCCATCTTTTCTTCTGTTACCTCCTTTCCCATCCTAGCCCCAACTCACACGTCTGCTCTGATTATTTTAACCCCCCACAATTGCCAGAGACTCCAGCCGCGAGAGAAAACTAAGCAGAGAGGCAAGCTGCAAATCGGGAGTGCTACTCACCGTGCCGGGGCCCCCAGCCTGTCGGACACGGCCTCGGAATGTCCTTCCGGAGCCTCTGCAGCATCTCAGTCCCCCTCGGCCCCTGGGCTCCCTCTGCCTGGCGGGGTTGCCGCGAGCTCTCTCCCTAGCTTCCCTCTGCTCGGCCTCACCTGGGCAGCAGTTGGGCCTCCTTCGCCCCTGCCCCCCGGGGCACGGGACGCCCGCTCCTGCACGGTGCCCGATAATCCAGGCTGTAGCAGCCCAAGTTTCAGCTGTCAAGGCTGTGCTTTCAGAGCCTGCACTCCCTCTGCCACGCCAGAAAAGGGCCAGTGTGTCTCTGCCCAGCTTAAAGAGTCACTATTCTCTAAACAAAAGGCCAATCAAATAATAAGGTGGTTTCGCTGACGTCTCTCCGGCTCGGATGACCTGCTTTCTTAGGCCTCATTGTCACCGGCCATTGCTGTGCTCTTGGTGTTCAAGCACAGCAGAAAGCCCACACCGAGAGTGACATTAGGAAATAGGAAATATCCAGTGGGAAGGTGAGGGTGTGAAGAGGGGCCCGTGGAAGAAAAACATAGAGCGAAAGGTCAGCATTGAGGCTCATCGAGGGGGTGGGGTGTTTGGGGGTGAAGCCCCTCCAGTGGGGGAGGGATACACAGGGAAGTGACTCCCTAAAAACCTAAAAAAAGGTGGCACCATGAGCATCAAATAATAATAAAAATAATAGGAAAATAGAAGAAATAGGGGCCTCTTATGGTGCACTGTGAAGCTGTAGCATGGGTTCCGTCCCCGGCCAGGGAGTGACCCCCAGGGCGCAGCAGACCTCTCCTGTCTCCCCGCCGCTCCCCTCAGCAGTGGACTTTATCGATCTGCCTGTTCTGCTCCCCGCTCTGTCTCTGGTGAATCTGCTCACCTCATTCTCCCGCCCCTGAGCCTCTGGCCTAGGCCCCAGCTCTTGTATGCGTGAATAAATCAAATAAATGTTTTAAAAACTATACGTAAAAGAAGTATAACTTAAAGATTACGGTTGAAGCTGTTTTGTTGTGTAAGAAACTTCTCCCGTCGATTTGTCTGCTGCCTGGGTAATTTTCCAAAGCCTGTCCATCTCCTCTTTCCCACTGGGTCTCATCAGAATGACCAAAACCAGCAGGTATTATGGTCTCAGGTGTTCTGCTGAGGACTGGCGTCTGGGAAGGTGGAGGATGCCTCAGTATCTTGCCCCATGTCACTCTGGAGCTTGGCCCAGAGTGTGGCGCGCTCTTCCCTGGCCATGCTCACCCCCTCACACGTGGTGACTCCAGTCCAGGTCCGGGCTTATCACCAACTCACTGTGTACGATCCAGGGAGAGCAGCTTTTCAACATGGCGGGCTGGGAACCAAACTGGTCCTGTGGTGGGAAGGCCTGGGGTTCAGTCCCAGCTCTGCTGCTCACTAACTGAGACTTACAGGAGTGTCACATGTCCTCTGAGCTTATCTGGATCTTATATGAGGTGGGAAAGACCTCACAGCAATAGGGGTCACATGCTCCCGGCTGTGCTTTAACCTTCCGTGATTATCAAGGGCCCCCAAGTCTCTTTCCAGATCCGTGTCTCCTTGTCTCCCCACCAAGCAATTTCCATTTCTCAGCAGACACCTACTGACTGCCATATTTGATTCAACTCTCAAACTATCCACCTAGAAACAGCATCCGAGCCCCCAGGTTAAGGACTCAGGCAGAGACGGCCCCCGCCTCAGACACCAATCTCCAATCCACACTGTCAGTCTGTAGACAGGACATCTGATTGAAGGGCCTAACTTAGGCGGAGTTAGAATCTACATGGTATATCTCACTGTACAGTTCACTGAAGTGGGAACTGGCAACAGTTTGTTGAGTTCTCCACAAGGTGGAGAGCCAAAGGGAAGAAGTTGGAGAAAAAGCTACAGACAATGAAAGCCCAAGATAGCTTGCTAATAGGGAAGTAGAAAAGGGGTGAGTGAGAACTTTCATATCAATCATCATGGCAAAAAGCACAAAAGTATAAATATTGAGTCCCCAACTTCCCCCAGCATCTGGCTTGACTCCTGCCCCTCATTCAACCACTATTGACTGGGCCCCTATATGACAGACTATTCTAGGTGCAGGCAGGCATTGCAGGGTTAAACAGAAGAACCTCTACCTCTCTGAAGTTTGCCTTCTGGTGGGGATATGGCCAGTTACAGCTAAATGAATGAAGTTCCAGCAGTATGGGCAGTGATCAAGGCTGAGAGGCAATAAATAACATAAAAAGAAAAAAGAAATAAGGAACCTCAGAGGAACAGCGAGGTAGGAACTTCAAGCCAGTCCTAAGTGGACTCCTCCCCCATTTCCACACCGATGGAGCCCAAGCGCCGAGGACTACAGCTCCCAGTATGCTGTGAACATGTCTTCCTGAGTGGGGGCTCCTGGGAACCAGGGGCAGAGGTGTGAATGATCGTGCTGGGCTTAAAGCTGAATACGTACACGATCTCTCATTCTTGTTTTTCTGTCTTCAACTTGTGTCCTGGTGTCTCAGCTCACATAATATTGATGGTAGGTTGTACATAAACTTTAAAATAAATTCTCTCTGCTTGTCTGCTTTGGGTCTTGTCCCAAGTTCTTAAGCACATTGGTGAGATTCACAATCAAAGTCACCCCTCTTCCTCCGTGGGCTGCCCTGTAGCAGGGCATCTCAAATTTGGATAAGAACCAAACAGGTTCCAGGAGCAGGCCAGACGCCTGCAGTCCAGGACACTCAGAGACATCCACCTCCCAGAAGAAACAAAACCAGTACCAGCAGGCCACACCCAGGATTGAGTTCAACCAATCACCACGCCACAGGCTTTCCACCAATCAGAACCGGCCTGACTGGAAGTCTCATTTGCATAAAGTAGACCTGGGTGGTAACTGGCCCCTCCCATTTTACCTGTCTCAGCCCGCTCAGTTGGAGAACTTCTTGGGTCTGTCTTCCTCCACAGCTCTGAACCCACGCACGACATTTGCCCAAAGACCGGGGCTACAGTCCTTCAGCTGTGACCGCGCGGCCACAGGTGTGCTGGCCAGGCTTTCCTTTCTCCTTCCCCAGGAGAAAAATGCCCTTCCCCAGCAGGTAGGAAGACTCAAGGCTGTCACACCTTTAGAGAAAATGGCAGAAACCCTCGCTGTGAAGGCAACGTGCAGACCAAGACCTAAAGGAGGGGCCCGGGGGCCCCAGGAACCCCTCACAGACACACCTGGGAAAGAGTCTTGCTAGCTGTCTGGGATCTGCTTAGCCGTCAGGCTGACATATAAAGCTCGCTGTCACATTGTATAAACACACATCCTATTGGTTCTGCTTCTCTGCAGAGCCCTCTCTGCTCCCAACTGGGACATAGTTGGGGACATCAGCGCAGTGTCTAGGTCTGGGAGCGGCAAGGTCCTGTGGCTGATGCGGATTGGCTCCAGGTACCCAGCCAGGCCGGCTGCTGTGGAGCAGAAGGACTCACGGGCCAGGTCCCGACGCTCCGATCACAGAGTGAGTCCATTCAGAACAAGCTTCCAGGCACCCAGGAGAGCTCCAGTGTGGTTGACTCCCTCTGGACCTAGTGCCTTGGGGTGGAAGGAGCAAGCACCTGAGCCCTGGGCTGTGGGGTGTCCTTGGGGGTACAGTCTCCGGCATGGTCCCAGGGATCAGGTGACAGTCAAGGGGAGACTGTGTGGGCAGCAGGCCCCTGACTCTTCTGAAGAATCTCAGGAGAAAGCTCCCTCGGCCAATAGCTTCTGCCTGCCAGTTTACCTGCGAGTGGTGAGGTGTTTGATGCCTGTCTTGGGCAGCCCGCAGGTGAGGCCGGGTGGGCGGCACCCATGGGCAACGGAGCTAAGAACCCACAAATGTTGAGTTCTTGTATCTACTGGCTTCTAAATCACAATCTATGGTTAAAGGGTCTCCTAAGCCAATTACTTTTATACCTGTTTTCATCTATTCTCCTGGTTCATTCCTCCAGAAAAATCAAGATACATATTGCATCTTAAAATATGCAGCTACTGCAGCTTCCATGAGGGAGAAGGCAGAGAAAATACTGATTTGCCTGATACTTTGAGAAACTTCCTATGCAAAGCTCATTCTTATTTTGTGCATTTGTTGTTTCAAATAAATGCCCTGCATGCGGATGAAGGGACAGCAAGTGGTTTTTCTTTCAGGAAGGTTAGACTCTGCTTTTGCTTTCAATTGGTGCCAGAGCTGTGAACAGAAAAATGAACATGACCTTTGAGTAATGGGGAGACATTTTAGAAGGTGACACATTTTGATTAGAAAAGTGGAAAATATGGGCAAAGGAAAAGAGAGAAGAGCAAAGCACGCGCTGTGAATTCCGCCTCCCTGAGGACAGGAGTGGACGGAAGCAGAGGTGTGATGGGAAGGAGTGAGACATTGTGCAATAAATTAGAGGGAGGGACAGATGCAAGGTATAAGAACCATAAAGGAAAAATAATAGATTAGGAGCGAGAAACAGGAAGGTTGAGAGGTGTTACCTGAACGAGCACATTGTGTGAAGGAAACATCCCACAAGGGGATTAGGAAGAAGAATGAACTCTCCCCCCGAGCCCCGGAGCCCAGCCCAGATTGGCCAGAGCTTGCCCAAGAAATATGTTCTGCTTCAGAACGGTCATAGCGATTTTTCAACAACAGAAGCAGGCATTTTGGAAAGGGTCGGGGGGATTAGTAAGTAGCCTCTCTCTCAATGGTCAGGGGATAGAATGCAGAACGGAAGCCACAAACAGGCACCGATTCCCCAGAGGAGAGGGGAAGAAGCTGAGGTGAGACTCAGGCCAACTCCGGATGCTGAGAATTCCTCAGTCTCTTCAGAACTCATCCATGGTATGCCATTGGCTGGGTACCCCAGAGATCTCAGCAAGGTGCAATGCTCACTTTTCACACCACTTTTCCCAACGTTGACCACAGCAGCCTCCGCCCCTCCGTATGTCCACCACGATCTCCCAGGTGAAGAGCGCCCGACCCAAGGCCACCTTGAACTTTCCATGAAAGGCCGCCAGGCTTTGACCTCCCACCACGGCTGCCAGGCAACAAAGAGCCAGAGCGGGCTGTGAGCGGCTCAGTGAAAAATCTGCTAAACACCGAAATCTCAAAGGAGAGGAAGCAGGGCCCCTCCAGGCTCCAGCTAACCCTCACGGAGACTGTTTCTCTACCCCAGCTTCCCCGATCCTGTTTGCAGAAATGTACAAACACAGCCAGCAAACCTGCGCGGTGGAAAGGCCTGGATCAATACAAGTACCAGAAGAAGGAAGAAAAACGAAAAGAAAAGATTTTATCAAGCCTGTTGACTTTAAAGATACCTTAAAGACCTGCACAAACACACCTGCTTCTTCAGAGCCAGTGCAGCGCAGAGCAAACATGTCTCTCCTTGAAAGAAACGGGGGAGAACAGACATGGCCGCCCGTGGCCAGTCTCCCTGGGAGGCGCTAGCGGCTCAGCCGGGGAAAGAGTGGAAGCCTAATCTTCAGGTCAGAAAAGTTTAAAAAGCAGTGATCACTGCGTGCCCAGGGCCTGAATTAACCCTGCGTCTCACGGAGGACAGTGGAGAGCCGGGAGTTTCTCAGTGGGGCCCCAGGGAGGAAGGTGGGAAGCTCGGTTTGACCCACCTGCTCATTTCTGTGGTGTAGATACTCCCGGTCGCTGATTCTGAGCTACTGACGTGACGAGCTGAGTGGGAAGTGGGGGAGACAGTCAAGTAGAGCAAGGAATCCCGCCCCCCCCCACGCCAACCGCCTCGGCATTATGCATGCGACTCCCCGCCAAAGTCTAGGCCGTAGCAAATGTGCTAGAATGATTAGGAAGTGATAAGTTCAGAGCATTTATTACCTTTACTTTTAATATAAAGCATTTAATTGCAGCGTATATATTTACATTTTTTAAAAAATAATAACCTTTTGGCCCTCCCTGGTGGTGCAGCGGATTAAAGCACAGCATGAGTTCGATCCCTGCCTGCCCCGGAGGTGACCACATGGCGTGGCAGACCTCTCCTGACCTGCCCGCTGCTCCCCTCAGCAGTGGACTTCGTCGATCTGCCTGTTCTGCTCCCCACTCTGTCTCTGGTGAAGCCTCTCACCCTCCGCATCTCTGGCCTATACCCCAGTTCTGTATGCATAAATAAATAAATAAATCTTTAAAAAAAAAAAGGGGGCTTTTAACTACCAGCTTTAAATTTCCAGAGGATTTAGAATTCAACTAAGTTGCAACAAGTCACTCAGCATTTGCTGCCTGGGGGGGCTTTTAGAAAACTCCCAGGCCCCTTCTCTCCCCAACCCACCATTGCCAGGGTCCACTGGGCCAGAACCCCCAGATTGGGCACTGCACATGCATAATGTGGAAGTTCTAGCAGACATTCTCAGCCGAGAGAATGGGCCTCATTAATCCGTTTTGCAGAAAGGGAGACTGAGTCTCAGAGGTGACTGTCCTGCTCGCAGGCTAACACTGGACCAGGCTGGGCCCTGCAGCGTCACGAGGGCCTGTTTCTTCCCCAGCCTCCACCCACCGCTGCAACACTGGATCTATTTCTGAAGTGTGTGACTTGCGTTAGACTCCAGATAGCAAGACCTCATTACTTTTTAATTATTTTAACAAGAGCTGAACTAAAGTTGATCTTTATACGATCTATAAAAAGGGCTTAGCCAAGAAGCTCATAGGTAAGCAAGAGGAAAAGGAGACCTCAGTGTTCTCCAGAAACTCTAAAACCAGCTTTGTATCTGTTTTCACACAAACCACCTGCAGATTAATGACAAACGACAGCACACAGGCTTCTGGGTCCTACCCAGGCGGTGCACAGCAGGGAGATCCAGCTCCAGCTCCCGTGGGCCGGAAAGCTTGGCAGGGGCCGGTCCCAGGCCAGTTTCTCTCCTGCTGTGAGCTGGAGAACATTCCACCGCTAATGGTCAAAGATGCATCCCAAAGAGGTGAAATCTGAGTTCCAAGGGAAGCTGGTTCAGTTAAGCCACATACAGGTGAGAGCTCACTTCATTAAGCGTGAGGTCACTGCTTCCAGCATCTTCTCCGTTCTTTCACTGTGGTGTGCGTGTCAGAAGCTTCTCCTCTTTGTCCAAGACATGCCACTGGGAGCACCAATCATGGTTCACTCGTGGTTGGAAGAGCAGCCCTGTGCATGAGGTCCTGGTCATAGGGACCCACGTGTCCAAGGGGCAACTTTCCCGCAGATCCTTCCAGAACAGACATGAGCTCAGGCTCATGTCTCAGCATGTCGGGGGTCGTCCTTGCTGTCCATCCTTGTCCCTGCAGGAGAGGGGTTGCTGAGCTGACTAGGTAGGCAGGAGTGGGGAGGCCCCTTCAAAGTCGGGGCCTGCACTTTCTTCACTCAGACAAGCACATCCTTGTCTCTGATCCTTTCTCTTCCAGGTGGGACAGCTCCTTGGGGCAAGAAAACCTGGAAAGCGGATCCTCCTTGCCCTCCAGGCAGCTTCTGGTTTCTGCAGCTGCATAGACCTTTACCTGTTTGGAAGGCCACACTCGCTGAACCACGCATGGAGAGCTGGCTCTCTCACAGCACCTCTTCCAGTGGGAAAACCGCATCCAGAATTTTCCACGCCTGCCCTTCCTGACACCCCTTGCCCCTCCTGGGTTGGGGGCTCCCAAAGACAGCCATGTCAATGGTCAATGTCCTCTCTCCGGCCCCTACGTGTATGTATTTGTGGGGTCTCATGACCTCTCAGCACCCCCATGTCCTAGGGGTAATGGTGGGCACCTCATGGATTAGAATGAGCCTCACGGTCAACTGTGGGCACAGAATTTTGCAGAAGCCAATGCCAGGTGGTCTCCAAGTCTGTGCAACCCCCTCGGGGCCCCGGGTCTCTCCTGGCACTGGCACTTATTAGCCAGCTTTGGACTGTCTATAGGATTGCTGCATAAACAACAGGGTACCCAGTTGAAAGTGAATTTCAAATTTAAAAAAACAGTAATTTTTAGCAAAAGCATGTCCCATGCAATATTTTTATTTCCTAAATCTGGCAACACTAATTAAGGAGAGCAGTGATCCAGGGGGTTGGACACCCTGTGCTCCCCAGCACCCCCCTCTGGCACAGCCCTGGCCCAGAGCAGCCAATAGATGTGATGCTCGACAGGGACACTACTGCCCCCT
>NW_004567104.1:75059490-75099134 GCF_000260355.1 Condylura cristata
CGAAATGGACTCCTGAGGTACAGAAGGGGAATATTTCTCTGTATCGGCTAATGGGTTCGTCAAGGAAGACTGCTTCCTCTTGCTGGTCGCCTCTCACTGTGTGGGGAAGTCATCACATCTGGCCCTCGAGACCTCTGGCGTGTCCTTTACAAATGGCCAGGAGCTGGCGGGGGCAAGTGCCAGGCCGGTGAGGGAGAGCAGGCGGAGCGCGCTCTGGCTTTAAGGACAAAGCCTCTCTGCGGGTGAGCTCGCGGTGCCCTCCTTCCTTCTGGCACGGTTCTCAGAGCGGCCCACACCAGGACCACAGGCTCTGCCGCGAGGGAGGAGCCAGCGGGTCTGGGGCAGCCGTCCCGATGAAAGGGGCCTCGGTGTCTGAGGCGTTTTCTGAATTGCGCAAAACGCGCAGCGCAGGGCCGGCGACGCGCGCGCCCACGCGTCTTGTTCTCCAAACGGGAATGACGTCTCGCTGGAGTTTGGGAACAAAGAGAAGTTGGTGTTTTCCATCTGAGCAAAATTCCTCAGAAGAGGAATTTTAAACTCCTTCGCGTGTCTTCGGGAGAGATTTTCCCTTTCAGATTGCGTTCCACAGCGCCTCAGGTGCGGGCTCGGGAGGGTGTGGCGGGAGGGTGTGCCGGCTCGGGAGGGGACACTCAGGGGCCAGAGACCTGCGGTCACGTCACGGAGAGGGCGGCGAGGCGGGAGGGCGGCGGCAGCAAACCCCCAACGAAGAGAAGCGCGGGACGAGAGGACGGCAGGCGAGGTGGCGGCCAGGCGCCCTCGTCGTTTGATTTTGACCCGTGTGAAGGGCAGGGCCAAGACGAATCAGAATTAGAACGGAACGCCGCCGTCTGCTGGGTCTGGGCACAGCAGCTTGCTTGGCGTTGGGCTCGGCTGCCCCCTGCCCTGGCCGCGGGGCCACCCCAGAGCCGCAGGCCTTGCCTAGGCCGCGGGGGTAGGTGGGGGAGTGGAGACCCCAGAGAGGTGCCGGGTAGTCGCACTGCCTAGCCAGCCATGGGCACTCGGAGAGCCTCAGAAGCATTCATGCTCACAGGGTTTTTTAATGAATGCAACAGCGGCCGCCCTGGTGGCGCAGCGGGTTAAAGCACAGCACTGTGAAGCTCTGGCGCCCACTGCTTCAGATGATCCCCAGCCAGGGAGGTGACCCTGGGCGCAGCACCCCTCCTGACCACCCCCCGGCTCCCCTCAGCAGTGTATTTCAGGAGAGCTGCCTGTTCTGCTCCCCGCTCTGTCTCTGGTGAAGCCTCTCACCCCCTGCACCTCTGGCCTGTACCCCAGTTCTGAATGTATAAATAAATATATCTTAAAAAAGATTGCAACAGCTGTCACAGGGCTGTGATAGGCCCTGAGAGCAACTGCCTGGTGATCTGGAACAGCCAGAGGCTTCCCTACGTTACCTGTCCGAGGAGGAGAGGTCATCCACCTTGGAGGGATGAGAGCCCTCCAGCGCTAGCCAAAGACCCCTTAACACGCAGCCGGCCGTATTCAGGAGCGCTTACCTCACCAGCACCAGCTTCGGCCCTGAGCAGGAGGCAGGCCTGTGCACTGCCCTGGGCGCATTAGCGAGTGTGACCAACTGGCTCCCCAGCACCTCCCTGCCCCGGGGCCAAAGCCCTTCCCCTGACAAACACTCCACCCACCTCTGCCGGGAGCACCCCCCTGGTGCTCCTATCACATAACCTGGCCTCTCCCGTGGTCTCCTGTGCACCCGCCCCACGGGCCCCACAGCCAGGCAAGCGTGGCCTTCATCCCCAGGGATGGAGGAGATGGGCCACATCAGAGACCTGGAGGGGTGTCTGCGGGGCTCCTCCCTAGAAAGAAGCATCTCCTTGTGGGGAGCTCCTGCCCTGACCCACAGAGCTGCACCAGAGGAAACAGCAGCCCTGGGACCTCCTCACACCAAGCCCTGTGGGAGGGGCTGTGAGCAGTAGCCCAGACAGCACCCAGGGCAGAGAAGGGAGCCAGCCTAGCCCCTGGCACCTCGAGAGCCCAGGCACTCGGAGGAGGCACCTTCAGCTTCAGCTGACTCCTCGCCCCAGCCTTGGCCTCCCCAGAGTCCAGGGTGGGGGTGACCCCAGGCCGATCTCCAGATGAGTCCTGCAGAAACTCAACCACAGCCAACTGGTGCTTGAGGAAACAGAGGGGCTTTTGACCTAATTACTCCCAATTGGTTGTCTCCATCGATCACATTCTCTTGATAATTGCCTGACCCCCCACTTCTGGGGGGTGCTGTTCTCGTGTGGAATAAATGGGGTGTGACGCTGAGAAGCCTGCAGGCCCTTGCTTTCCACACACTGGGCCTTTGTGGTGGAGTATTTTGTTTACCCCCATTAAAACACAAGGGGCTCGGGTGGGGGCTGGGGCTGGGGTTCAGCCTGTGCATCAGGGAGTGAGCCTGCTGGCGTAAGCTGAGCTGGGCCGCGGGACCCCATCTGGGCCCGGCTCCCACTGACCTGGTGACTCACCTGGGGTCTGCAGGGCCCTGGTCCCGCGGGGAGCCCCACCGACGGGTCCCTCCCCGGGAGCAAAGCCAGCGGGGCCCTGGGCTGCCTCTCAGGGCGCCTCCCACCAGTCTGCTCCCTCCGGGCTGGTCACCAGCTCTGGAAGGACGGCGTGTGCTGTCATGTGGGCCCGGCTGCCAGTGTCTCCAGCCCGATGCTCCCCCCAGCTCTGGTCTCCCCCCGCTTCCCGATGCCCCCGCAGGCTCAGCTGGCTACGTGTGCCATTGCCGCCCTCCTTTCTGGCTCCTGGCTCGCAGCCACCTGGGAGCTCCTGCCCGCAGCGGGTCTGTCACCTGGAGCCTCGTCACGGCGCAGGTCCGAGCACGGCACAGGGGTTCCCCTGTGCTCCACCTCGTCGCCACGGGCACCTTCACACGCAGCAGCGTGCACGCGTCCGCTCCCGCTGGGCCCAGCTCCTTGAGAGGCAGGCCACAACCCCGCCGCCCCCGCTGGGACCTGCGCAGCCCCCCAAGCCAGCCCCCAAAGCGGCCCCCGCGAAGGCGAGCCTCACCGGGCTGGGGCCTGACCTCCGCGAGCCAGCACTGTGGGCGGCTGGCTCAGACTTCTGAAAGCCAAAGGCAGCGAGGAGGGTGCAGGCTTACAGGCAAAGACGGGGTGTCCAGCGACGGCTCCCTGCCCCCCATCCCACTAAAGGCTGTGTGGACACCCACGTGCGCGGAATCCCCACCTCTCCCACGCTGGCACCGCACCCTCAATAGTAGTTGGGAGTTTTGACAGACCTGGTAGCTTCTGCTATAACGCCTACATCCCCTAAATCTGTTCTCCCCCAGGGATGATTCTGCCTCCCCTGGTCACAACGGGGCAGAAAGGGACTTTATTGGCTTTTAAGGAGCAGAAGTCGGGAGCTGCTAAGCATGGCGCAAAGCCCAGGAGGGCCCCCAACAAAATCCAGCCGAGCGGAACGCCAGCAGCGCCAGAGGTGAGCACCTGCCCGGGCCTGGGTACCTTCGGGGACGAATGTGCAGAGCGCACCTTTCCTAAGATGGGGCTGTTGATTCCGACCTCTGCTGCTCTTCCTTGCCCACAGCACCCCAAGGAATGAGGAGGGAGGCCCTGGAGGAGTGCAGGAGCTGGCTTCTGCTCCCTTTGAAGCCCAGAGCCCAGCCAGCCGGGCTCACAGGAAGGCTGGGATGAAAGGCTGATGAGAGACATGGAAAGAGAACACTTTTGTTTCCAAGCTGACGCACAAAGGTGGAGAATTTCTGAGCGGAGCCAAACCACACACACCTCTACTGGGCCGTGAAAAATGCGCAGAGCGCAGGGCAGAAGCAAGCACGGGACCCGCCTTGCTCGCGGGGCTTAGCGAGTGAAATGTGAAGGTTTGTTTGCTTAGTGGCAGTTCTCAGAGAAAGGCTCTGCCTGTCACGGCAGGTAAAACCTGTCGCTCGGCTGCGCTGGCGCTTTTCAACACAGGATTTCTCTGTTGGACAATATTTGAACAGATGGCGCTGGGGGGCGGGGGCAGCACCCAGGACAGTGAGGTGCCCTGTGGTCTCCAGCCTGAGATCCAGATCCAGACCAGCCTCCTGTTGGCCGATGTGTTTCTAGAACTCTCCAAGATCTTGCTTCTGTCTGATTTACCCTGGCCGGGCCTGCTTTGCCAGTGCTTTCTCCCGGCTAAGTGTGGCATCAGCAACAAAGATGACTGTGTGACAAGACGTGAGAAGACAGACAATTCCCATTGCTGTCGCGTGGGTCAGGTGTCGCTGAGGCCTCTTTTCTTCCAAGTGTTCCTGACGAGTGAGAATTGCAGCTGTCCATTCATCACCTTAAGGACTCATCATGTCCTTAGATGCTTCTGCGGCTGCAGACACAAGTGTCCCAATGGGAGAGAACAGACGGGCCGCACTAAGTGACCAGCCATGCCCCTCTGCTGAGGACCCAAGGGGCGAGGGGCCCCGGACCCGTGACCCTCTTTTATTGGCACAGGACATCTCCAGAAGCTCCAGCACGCCCACTTGGGGTTTTAGGGGGGAGGGGGTCAGCATTAGGCCCCGTCCTCACTCAAACATCTGCCAGGACATGCTCACGGACACTGTCACTTTCCAGCTAACCGGGCCTTCCCCGCTGAGCAAAGCCTGACTGCTCACTCCCTTACTCACTCACTGAACAGCCACTGGCAGCCACATGCCGGAACCTCTGGTGTGGCGGCCCTTGCCAGGCTGCTGGGCACTCAGGCTCCGCTTCCAGGCAAACCAGAAAGGGCACATAACTTCAAGGATAACAAGGAGTTGTCGGTCAGAGCTCTAGGCCAGGTGACAGGAACTGAAGCGTGGGATCTGGAAGTCTTCCTGGAGGAAGGGACTGTGAGGCAGAGATGGCAGGGCAGGGTGATGGGGAGGGGAAAGAGCTGTTCCCCTACCTGATGTGGGAGGAGGGAGAGCTGGGGACTCCTGGCGGCGAGTCTCGGGGAAGGAGGCCTGCAGGACTCAGACCAGGCTGGCCAGGCTGGGGGAGCAGCTGCCCCGGGGCCGGGTGGGTCTCCGCTTCCTGCCCCAACAGGCAGCGGCTCCCTCTCACTCCTGGCCTCCAGCAGAACAGCCTTCCCCCCCCCCCAACCCTGAAACCCCTTGGGGGTGAGTCCCCAAGCATCTGGGAGCTGGGGGCTCCTCTGGGGTACATGTGGACATCTTCTCCTGGTCCCTCTCAGAGTTTCATGTGCAAACAAACCCTCCAGTATGGGCATTCCTCACAAGTTCCCAGGGGTGCTGAGCCCCGCTGGCCCTGGGCCTGCGCTTTTGACAGCAAAGCCTCGGTCAGCTTCCTGCTCCCATCCTGCCCGAACTTGCTCAGTGACAAGTGTCCCCGTCAGTTCCACTCTCCTGTCCTAACCTCCTGTGTCTTCACTTGCTTTAACATTTCAGATGGGACTGTTCTGGAGTCAACCACCGCCAGAAGCCCACTTAGTGCCTCCTTAGCACAGCAAGCAGCCTGTCACATCAGAAAGGCACTTACACTAAAGGGTTCCTTCACCTAACTAATGGGCCGTGGCCACTGAGCGACCGATGGAGCGTGGCCCCCCACCCGTCTGTGACCGCAGCAGGTCAACAAGCACAGAAACAGAACTGACTGAGTGACTGAGCCTACTGCATTCTGGGTGTCCTTCCAGGAGCCGGGGATAAAGCTGGGCACAGAACCACCCTCCCTCATGGGGCTCACGTCCTGCCGCAGGAGGTGGTCTGAAAGGAGAAGGAGCTGGCTGTGCCAAGAAGAGGAAATAGGATGGGAAGTTGGAGTTAGAGCTCGGGTGGGGGTGGGGAGTTTGGCCAACGGTGTCGATTTTACAGCAAATTATGTGTGGGAACACAGGGGGTTTGTCTCACATGGCTCACAGGTAACTTCTCAGAACGCCTGCTTGCTATTTCTGTCCTCTTGACAATCCTCACGGCCCATCCTTTCTCTCTGTTATCCCACCATCTTTCTGCATCCACCCCTCATCTCCCAACACACACACCCTTTGTAGTCTGGTAAAATCCCACTGGCGTTCCCTACCAACAGTAGGCCCTGAAAGCTACATCCGGTCACTCTCCTGTCCCCAGGATGTCCAAACGAGTCACCCAGGCTGTTTCCTTGCAACTTTTCATTTTGTTACAAAGGCTTGTAAGAGCAAGGGTGAGAAGAACCTGCAAACCAGGGGGTGGTGCTCTCAGCCAAGGCCATGGTGGAAGGTGGAGACTTCCAGGTTCCCCCACCCCTGAGCTGGGCCTGATGGGGGAAAGGGGCGGAGCTGGGGCTTTTGGTAGGTAGGATGCTGGGGCTTTGGCAGTTGACCTGCTATATAGACCAGGACGCCTGCCGCCTGCCGTGTTGCTACCGGCTTGTCACGTGGGGTTTCAGCTTGGAGCCAGGGACCCGATCCGGATGTGACAACCTGTAAACTCTCTTAGTTCTCTTTGTCCCCTCCCTGTGTAAATAACTTGTTATTGTCACTTCTCTCCATATCTGCTTTTGGGTCCTGTCCTGTATTTCTACTTCTGTGGGTGAAGACCCCGCCAATTGTTCCCCAGGTTTGCTCTGATTCAGGATTATGGGTTTTGTTATTAAGGAAACTGAGATAGAGTGTTAGTCGGGGGGGGGGTTGTTACACGTGTTTTAAAGTCATTCTGGCTTCACTGGGGAGACAGTGGTGCCTCAATTTCACATTCTTGACAAGCCACCTGAAGTTCTCTGTAGAACAAGGTAGCTGTAAAAAAGATCATGTTTTTAAAGAGGGTTTTCATACATTATCTTTTCTGAACTCAAAACCAACCTCTTAAGGGCACACAGCCTGCACTCCATGTGTGCCTTTAGCAAATTAGTGTCTCTCAGTTATTCCATTAATAAGATGAGAATTATTTTATCTCTCACTGTAGAATTGTCGTAAGGATTAAATAACTTAGACAAATAAGCGTCCTAGAGATTGCCTGCCACAAAGGAAGTACTCAATAAATGTTAGTGTTTACTGCTTATGGGAATTTTAAAACAAGCTCACAATTTTTTTCACTCCTCTCTTTGGGGCTGGTCATGGGGAGGGCAGCTCGTGGTCCTTCTGCTTGCACCTGGGAGGGGTCTCTGACGCCTCCACTGTTAGATACAGGAAAGCATGACTTCCAAGGTTGAATCATCAAAGGCCCTTCCCGTCATAGGGAGCCTGGAATTGACCTCCAAGCTCAACAATTCTGAGCCTGGCCATGGAGGCAGGGCCAGTGCTCCAGCCCTCAGTTCAGCTGAGCCCAGCCTTGCACCTTCCCTGCCAAGGTGCCAGACATCCCTATCAGCCCCCCAGACGAGTCCATCTGCTAGCTGAGTCCTACCGTGGACCTACGTCCATCAACACATGTCAAACAAAGGAGCCACTCAGCCAAGCCCACAACATCAGGCATTCTGGTAAAATGATGATTGCTTTCAGTCAGGTAGTGCTGGGACGGTTTGTTACATAACTGTGCGTAACAGACACACGGCTAGTGTGCTGCCTTGTTATTAGCATCACTTTTAATATCACTTGTACCAATGTCAGCGTTAAGCAACCGATAAGGCCAGCACTGTGGTGCCTGCCTAAGAAAGGCGGCAAAGGACAGAGGGGTAAAAGGGTCAACAGAAAGTCGTTAAGCACACAGCTAGTCTCAGGTTGGAGGTGACTAGTCTCCCGGGTTACGAGTCCTTTCCCCATCTGCCACGGCCTTCTGCTGAATCCTACACTAACCATTTTTGGCAGGTAAACTGCTCTTTGGGAAGCTGCAGAAATATTCCTGTCAACTCTTTCTGCCAGGACTCGACTTCCAGAAAAATTACTCATCTTAGGTGATCTGGCCCCTAAGACCATCTCAAGCTCGCCTAGCGCAAGCACCGCCATGCTGATGGCCATCATTAAAAATGCTGGCAGTGCAAAGCCAAACCAAATGCCAAAGCAACAATCACACCTCCTCACACACACTTTTTGAATTAAAATAATAAAAAGATCTAAATTCCTGATATCCCCTAAATACAGCCGAGGGGCCGTGGCGAATCCACTCTCTGGAATTCACCAGCCGTGGAGGAAAAACTCTGATGTGCTTATATTCTTTCTCCCAGTCAAAGGGAAGCAAATGACACCATGCCTTTAATCAATATTTATGTAACACTCACCAAAAGCTGTACTTGCTTAAGGAAAATATAACCTTTCTCCCCTTAAACACCTTTTACTTGTTACTCAAATAGGAAGTTATTCTTTTGGAATTAGCTACATCTGTCTACCCAGCATTCCTAATCGCTGGGTCTGAAGTTCTTACCATCTCCCACCTTCTCAATAACTTTCTCTTTAGCTTAGATTTTATTGATTTTTGATGACTCCCGGGGGGTTCCTGACAGGAGAAGTCTTTAGGACTGGGGTAATATGGTTTTTACATTCAGGGCTACACTATTTTTTTTTTTTATTAGTGTTTTCAACTCAGAATAAGACCATGGGACAAATCCATGCCAAATGCAGTCAGTTTTTTATTAACAGTCCCACAGACCAACCTTTATTTTAAGGCTTCATGTTCCAACTTCCTTGTCTCCTTTTTCGGCTTAAGAGTTGCCCAGTGTGTTCGCAAATGTGTTTCTGTTGGATCAGCACAGGTTAGGGCTCTTTGGCAGGAGAGCTAGATAAAGTAGCTGAAAATTCAAGTCACTTCCGAGGCTACCTGTGAGTGCCACCACTGGTCAGGGCCCATTGTTCCCTTTCAGGCTCTGATGGTGGCTTGTCACCTCTTGTCCGGGTCTGTGTTTTCCAATTTTAGGCCTTGCCTGAAAAACCAGGCCGATTCTTCTGCATTCTGCCTGCATCCAACTCAGCGCCCTGGAATCCGGTCAGCCAGGGGTGCCCCTCCCGCTAACGCCCAGCCTTACCACTGGAGTCACACGCCATTAGGTTAGTCCTGGTAACTTTCCAGCTTTCTAGTGCAATGGCGGGTGGGGCTTTTCTTTAGTTCCCTGGAAAACATGCCAGCCTGTGGCTCTGGTAGGGGGTGGTCCCCAAGAGAGCGGGTTGGGCCAGCTGGCCTCAGAGGCCCAGTGGCTGCTTTCCTGAGGTATTCTATCGGCATCCTGCCTCTGGGCTTACTACATGTCATCTGACCTAAGTGGGCACCAAGGAGGTGGAAATGGGCCCTGAGAGACGGGAAGCAAAAGGTATAATGGGTGAGAACTTAGAGTGCCTTTTCCTTTGAACAGAGTTTGCAAACCACTCTGCCTGCCACACAAACACAACCATTTCAAGTGTTAAAATTAATGCACAAAAGCCTCATTTAAATGAGGAGGAGGCCAGAAGAGACTCATTGCACACGCCACAGAACCGGAAGCCGCCCGCGTCTCAGTAGGAAGCCGCCGTGGCCCATCCGGAGGGAGGCCCCGCCCTCAGCGGCAGCTCAGCCAATGAGAGGTGCCCGGGGCAGCCAATGAGAAGTCAGTACACTGTGGACTCTCGGGTTCCTCCAATGAGCTCCTCCTTTACAACAGACCCTCTGGAGTTCCTGAGAGAACTGCTCTTTTCTTTGCTGGGGGGGAAGTTTGAGTATGTTTCACATGAGAGCGGGTTTTCCAAGTTGCTTTTTGTTATTTGTGTATATTTTATTTTTCTGGAGACGTAACTGGCTGCTTCTTTGTTAAAATGGGCAGTGGATTTTCTGTTGACACCTAGGGCGGCCCAGGCCCTCAGGAGCAGGGTTACTGTGGTGTTCTACAGAACTAATTTTGAAGTATGTATTATTCAGTACCCCGCCTTACTCCAGAAAGGCTTCAAAGTAGCTAACTGGATTTTATAATCCTGAAAAGCTGATTCTTTGAATCCCACTTTTTTCTTTATAAAGTGAGTTATTCAAGATGGTTACCACGTTTTACAAGCATAAGCTTCTAGTAATTGAATACCATTCGGTATCTGTCCAAAATTTTCCTTTCAACCTTGTAAATCATAGCTAATATATAATGTTTTCGTTCCTTCCGAATGTCCAGGAAATCTGATGTCATTGTATAAATTATGCAGGGAAAATATTTTGCACGTGCAAAGCTGTGCAAATCATAAGATTTGGATGGTTCTCAACATCACTGCCCTTGCTCATGGCTAAGTGACTGTCACAAGCTAGGTCCCCTGCAGAAGGGACACCTTTGACCACACTTTACAGATGAGGAAGCTAAAGCTCAGAGAAGCCAGTGTGTTTTAAAAATGGCCTGGAATTTGCTTCAGTTAGGAAAGACACACAAACACAGAAATGACTGTCAGAAAGGAAGGAGTTTATGCTGAGAGTCTCAGGGAAGGAGGCACAGAAGGCTTGCAGGGCCGCCAGGGAAGTGCCGGGGCCTGTCAGGAAGGCACTCCCTGCTTTCCTTCCCGGGCAGAGCCACCTTGCATCTTTGGGCCACAGAGAATCAGTGCTGCGCTGGTATTTTTGTGCCCGCCTAAGCATGCTTCAAAGCTGGAGGTTCCAGAGAGTTCTCCTGCATGTTAGAGAACCTTCTCTGGTCCCCCTCTGTGTGGTCATCTCAGGACAGGCCCACCGGTCCCCTCAGCTGACACACAGGTGCGTGGAGGTCTGCGGAGCAAGCGGGAGACATGAGAGGTGTGTCAAGAGAAGAGTGTGGTGGGTTCAGATCAACCCTGCCCAACAGAAATAGGACGCACACCACAGATGTCAGATTAAATTTACCAGTCACCACATTAAGAAGATAAAAAGAAACAGGTGAAGCTAATTTGAGTTATTTCTGCTAGTTAAACCAAAACATCGTTGTTTAATAAGTAATCCATTCAGAAATCATTAATGAGGTGTTTTACATTACTCTCCTTTTACTAAGCCTTTGAAATTGGTGGGTGTGTTTTATACTTACCGCATCGCCTATTTCATTAGCACCAGCCACAGACATTCAGATTTCCCAAGTCGGATGGCCCCATTCCGGACACACAGTCAACCCTCAGCCCAACAGATCCCAACGTGAATTCTTTCCATCCTTGGTTCTGCAGATTCAACCAACCGTGAGTGGCAGTTGGTCCGACCCTGGATGCAGAACCCACTGAGGGGAAGAGCCGGCTGGAAGTCGTACTTGGAACTTCAGCCACATAGGGCCGAGACCC
Organism: Condylura cristata; assembly: GCF_000260355.1. NCBI lineage: Eukaryota > Metazoa > Chordata > Mammalia > Eulipotyphla > Talpidae > Condylura > Condylura cristata. The sequence goes on from NW_004567104.1 coordinate 75,070,591, forward strand.
CCAAACCTTTCCCCTCCAGAGTTGTTCAAGAGGGCATGGCCCTGGTACAGTCCTTTCCTTTTCTGTGATCAGGAAAGGACAGTCATTCATTTAGACATAACGAACTTATGCAAGAGATGGGCTGGCTTTAAGTGTAAGAACCAAAAGGAGACGGAAGGACACAATGTAGTAAAGAAGGAAAAAGCACAGGTACAGAAATGAGATCTGATGGTGAAGCCCCGTTCTTGGCGTTTGTTCCAGGCGCTGAGCTCTATGCACTTGGCCTGTGGTGATCTCGGGATCCAAACCCAAATGGGGGTGACTCTGCCCCAGAGCTCACGGGTCACTTATGTCTGCGCCCAGGTGTAACATTTCACCTGGATGGATTTTGAATAAGTTGCCAGCGTCCATGAGTAACTGCTCTGCATGGTTTTCATCCCACTACCCACAGGAAAAATCTGGCGGGATGGCACCCTCATCGTGACGAGAGGCCAGGAAGCCATGGCTGCTCCCTCATGGGCCACATACGCCATTTGTGGAGAACAGATTTTTTTTTTTTCTTTCAGAATGGAAATAATGTGCTTTAGCCTAAGGAAGCATACATGCGCAATACATGTAAGCACGTGACAAGGAGAGCCGGACTGGCTGGGGGTCACTGGGCTGCACTCCTCCCAGTCAGAGGCCCAGGACTGGGCCACCATCTCAGCTTATGCCCTTCCTGCGGCTTGTGCGTAAACAGGACAGGAGAGGCACCCAGACCAGTGGAGCCCGACTTAACCTCTGTTTGGACGCACCTGCAGCTGGGCCTCATGTCCACGCTGAGCCTTTCCCAGTGTCCCTATCCTTTACATCCTCCAGTGTTCCCGCCCTCCGTGGTGGCACAGGGGTTAAGTCACAGCACTGTGAAACTATCAGCTGCCCCTGCAACTCGAGTTCAATCCCGCGCCAGGGCATGACCCACAGCAGTGTTTCAGTAGATCTGCCTGTTCTGCTCCCCACTCTGTCTCTGCTGAAGCCTCTTACCCTCTGCACTCTGGCCTGCACCCCAGTTCTTGTATACATGAATAAATAAATTTTTAAAAAATCCACAGCACAAGAGCATGTCACATGCTTCCTTGGCTTAGCTGGTGCCTGCTATTGGGGAGACCCTCAAAACTCCTCTGTGAAACACTGCCCTTAAGCTCTGTATCTGGGAAGCAGGACATGGGCCCTGGGCCACCCAGCTCTACTTCTCATCTTGCTGCCGTGTTGGTCTCCAAGATGTCAGTAGCCCAGTTCCCAAGCTCAGCCTGGTCTCGCCAAGGCTTTCGAGCACCAGCAGCAACTGGAGCTGCACTTTGATGTTGCCACGGTTCAGTCTGACCCCCTCTCTGGGCTGAAAGCCTCTGGGCTGATGCTGTCCCCATCCTCAGAACTACAGCATAGGTAGCCATGGAAGGTTCCGGAAATCACATCCAGGGACAAAACTGTCTTTGGATGGGTCCTTTCCTACGGGGCTTCTCTACCTCCAGACCAGAAACTTCTCGCTCAAGCATCCACTTTGGAAATGCCCCAGCCTGTCAAAGCCGCAGATGAGCAGGCTTGGGTCTTGCTGTGTGCACACCACAGTATCCGCCCCGTCTCTGAAAGGGCTACGGAGCCACTTGGAGACTTTGTGGGGAGGGTGTTGTAGGAGGCTGAGGAGGATGGGGGGCGAGAGAGAACAACAACTCAGGCCTGGGGTGGATGCCTTAGGCTGGCGTGTTGGTCAGTGTTGCAGCCGGAGCAAACCGGCCTGAATTTCTGGTGGCTGAAACAGCAGTTGCATCCTTCTCTCTGTGCTGCGACCCTGCTCCACCAGCCTGTCAGTCTGGGATCCAGGCTCGTAGGACTGAGGAAGATCTGCAGTGCTGGTGGAAGCTCCTGCGTATCCCTACACAGGTCGTGGCCCTCACGCGCCATTGGATAAAATTTAAATCCCCCAAAGTCCACAGAGAAAATCTGACAGGGAAGGAAGAGTGGATCGCTGTGAACACAACCTCACTGCCGCAGCTGACATGTCCCATCCTCTGTCGTACACCAGGACGACTGAGGCACCAGCACATCCACAGTTAGCAAAACCAGGCTTGCACCGAATCTCTTGGCAATCAACCCTGCTCTTTATCCTACCCCCACGAGTCCCCAAAACACGCTCCCAGAGATACTCACAGGGGTCTTCATTATGAGACATCTCAGACCCTTTGCAACTGAGATTTATGATCTGGCAAAGCAGGGAAGTGATGTCTAACTTTTCCCAACTCTTTCGAGCACAAAACCCACAGAATTAGCATAAAGTGGCTTGTGGGGGTGACGCCCTGGGGAACACACTTTGGGAAACATAGGAGCGCCCCAGCCGCTGGTCAGTCGCGCTCCTTTACCATCAGGAACATGTAGCGAAGTTTTACGTGGCTGTAAGGAATGTTTTAAAATAACATAACCTCCATATAAATTCTTTCACAGCTTAGAAATAGACACTGCGTTCATTTTTAGAAAATTCATATGCCTTTGCAACGCCATCATTAATTTTGATTATTTTTTCCACTTTCATTTCTTTTTCAGTTGCAGCCGAAAATGTAATAAATGGAATGAAACAGATATTCCTAAAGTCTTTGGCGCATGAATCATGGGTATCTGGAAAGTGTTTTTGCCTCTTTAGGACAAGTCTTTTCATCTTTGATAAAAACAACATAGATGACATATCATCTCTCAACAATAAAAATATGTTTTAATGAAGCAAAAGCCTGTGATAATGGGAACACATCATGTCATTCTCAAGACATCACAAAAGCCTCTAAAATGGCCTCTGGTTGGGGCCATGGATTGTACTGGAAAAGGCTCCAAGAATTAGATCATCTTGAATCATTAGGGTATTTTTTTCCATGCTGATTCTTTTGATCTATAACATATGTGAAATTAAAATAAATTTTATATGGTTTTGGGTTTCCCCAAATCCTTCAAACAGTAAAATTCTATTCAAATGGCTCAAAGTAAGACTGTGAAATACCCTCTGGTCACCTTTAAAAGGATGTCCTGACTGGCCGGGACAGCCCAGGCCTGAGGCTGGGAGGGCCTGCTCTTTCTCTGCTCTCTCAGGGGACAGCCCCTGGCTGAAGAAACCTGTTTAGCACTCACACAGCCACTGGGGCTAAGCCCACCCGTGGGACGTGTGCAGGCACCACGCAGCCCACGGCCGTCTCCCCAGGTAGACCAGATGGCACTAACTGTCCATCGAATGAGCCAAACATCCCCACAATTTGCAACTGCTGGAGAAGAGGAAACAGCATCTCATTCCTCTGAGGTGTGAAGGCTTCAAATCATCATCTTCCCCCTACGCCTGCCCCCATCACCTGCAGCTTCTGGGTTATTTCCGGCGGAGAAAGGTTTTGAGGCCCTTCGCTGAGGAGACTCATTGGCCTGAAGGAGCCCCGGCCGTGATGCCAGGACCAGGCAGACATCCAGAGCTGCTGTGCACCCCAGGGGGTGGTGTGAGGAGAACGCAGGGACATGGGAACCACGCGGGGCCAGAGGGTCATCTTCACCACCCTGGTCACCCACGTGGACAAGGTGACAGAAGACCCAGCCCCCAGGTCTGCGGGTCCTTTCCACCCAGGGCTGGAACAGCTGATGTGTTGAAATATGTGGGTGATGAGCACCCCTGGGACTCGGCCTGAGCTGTGTATGACCTGGCAACCCAGTGAGAAACACGCCTTTGTGGGTGTGGCCATGAGAACGGGGCTGTTTGTTCCTGCAGGAATGCTAATTCGCCGTGTTTGTGTGTGGCACCTGCACTGTTGGGTCCACACCACACTCTCCCACACACCCCCAGCTTGGTATAACAGGGTCCTAACCACCCCAGGAGGAGCGGCTTGTGTTTATTAGTGCTCTGTACTGAGTCTAGGTTTCCCGCCGGGTGAGGACGGCCAAAGGCACAGACTTCAAGTTAAGAGCACAAGTCTTGGGGATGTGCGAGCTGCTGGCCACGAGCTTGGGACCTGAGAGCCGCCAAGAGAACAGACCGTGGGGGAGGGGCCAGGGCGCGGTGCCACTCAGCCTTTGCCACTCGGAGGGCCCCTGGACGGCCTGGTCCCATTGCTTCCTGATGCTCCTTAGGCGAAGGTGCTCCCTGGACCCCTGCAGTGACCGTGGAGAGCTGCTTCAGTGTTGGTCTTCACGGCATCGCCCTTGGATTTCACTGCGGTCACCGCAGGAAGCCGCTCGCCCTTGGCCCAACACCACTGTCCAGGGCAGACTCATGCAGCGCCCAGTGGAGGCCCGGGGGTATAATGACGGGCGTGGGTGTCCCTCATGATATTGCTGGTTCCCTCTTTTTGTTCTTTCCCCACCACCATCCCTATGTCCCTCGGAACCCCAGCACCCCTCTGTTGTCAGCTGGCTTGTGAGTTTTGCTTTGTTGCGTCACCCGCGATGTCACTGGCCACTCCTTGTCCTTGCGCCTTGCTTGGCTGCATGCGACCCAGGACCCCCCTTTTCTGTGCGTGGGCCCTTGGTCTCCCCGCTGCCTGCTTCTTCTCCTGTCTCCCGGAGGCGCCCTCTTTACTCAGAGGTACCCCTCTCCCCAAAGGTGCTCTCCTTACCCAGGGGCGCCCAAGGGTGCCCCCTCTCCCCAGAGGCACCCCTTCCCTCGGAGACACCCCCTCCTCCCCGAGGCTCCCCTCTCCTGCTCCTGGGCAAGGCCCAGGTTCGGGGTGGTGTGTGTGGCGCCGGCTGGGGCAGGCCCGTGTCCTGGTCTTCCTGCCGCACTGGCCATTTCGCGGGTGACACCTGGCTGACGTGCAGCCGCTTCCGTCCCTGAAGAGACTACAGACCAGGGGCAGCAGAGCCGCCTCCTGACAGCCGCCGCCCTCGGGGCCTGCAGACGCCCGCGCAGGGGCAGACCCCGCTCATACGCGGGCCGCGCACGCTGGCAAACCCTGTCTCCACGAGGCCGGGGGCTCCGGTCTGTCGTCTCACGCGGAGCTCCGCGCCCTGCAAACTCCCGCGTCTTCTGAAAACCGGGGCCTGCCGCCCCCGGACCTGGGCGTGAGGGCCGGGCCTAGGGCGTCCCTCCAGGAGTTACCTGATACTTTTCTGTGACTCTGTGGAATTTATTCTTATTTCTGAACAGAACTGCAAAGACCTGAGGGAGACCGGCAAGCTGAGGCGATCCCAACGCAGGTGGGGTGTAAGGACATTCAGGCCAGGAGGCTTCATGTTAGCGCTCTCGCCACGGCTGCTCTCGCGACCCCCAACATCGGCTGCCTCCTCTCTGAGGTGTTCTCTCCGCGGCTGCCTTTTCCCACCCCGGTGGTGGAAGCTCCGTCCCTCCAGGTTTCTGTGTGGAAAACGCCTGGTCTGTGGTATTCTGCCATGTCTGTGGGAGGAGGGAGTCCCGTTCTCCCCGTCCTCCATCTTGAGTCTACCTCCCCTCTGAAGTACTTTCGGAAATGGCACAGCTGCACCCCACTCCTCCCGGATACTCATGCTTTTAAAAATCCCGGTCAGAAATTCTACATTGTCACCGAGGAACAAGCGCCGTCTCCAGGAGACAATGAGCTCATCAAAGCCAAGTCCCTGTAAACGTGCCTAAGACATGGCGGCTCCCCGCGCGCCGGCCTGTCCTGCCCACTCCCAGGAGCTGGGAGGAGACTAAAATCCATCCTACCTTGCTGGAAGATTTTCCCAGTTATAGTCGTGAGGAGGGGGAAAGGACCAGATTCTCAGTCCAAGATATCATCTTGGTGTTCTTTAGATAGCCAAATGCCATCCTGCTCTGAGCTGAAGTCACGGAAAGTCATGACTGTCTGTCTCCCTCCCTCCCTCCCTCCCTCCCTCCCTCCCTTCTTCCTTTTCTTTCTCAATTAAAAAAAAAATTATTAGTGTAGAAGAAGAAGTGGGGTGTAGGTCAGAGGTGCAAGCAGGTGAAAGGAGGCCAGAGACAGAGTGGGGAGCAGAACAGGTCGACTGATGAAGTCCACTGCTGAGGGGAGCAGCGGGGGGTCAGGAGAGGGTCTGCTATGCCGTACATGGAGCCAGCTCCTTGGCGGGGGATAGAACTCAGGTCGTAGCAGTAAGAGCACTTAGACTGAACCCCTAGACCACCAGGCAGACCCAACACATTTGTTTGTTTTTAACCTCTGTATCGTTATCTTTTTTTTTTTAATTTATTTATTCATACAGAACTGGGGTACAGGCCAGAGATGCGGAGGGTGACAGGCTTCACCAGAGACAGAGTGGGGAGCAGAACAGGCAGATCGACGAAGTACACTGCTGAGGGGAGCAGCGGGCGGTCAGGAGAGGTCTGCCGCACCCTGTGGTCACCTCCGGGGCAGGCGGGGATCGAACTCATGCGGAAGTGACCTCAGCTTCCCAGTGCTGTGCTTCAACCCGCTGCGCCACCAGGGAGGGCCTCGTTATCTTATTTTACTGTGTTACTTTTTACTGACTTGGCCTTGGTTTACCTCCTTGGACAAGGCTGGTGATCTCTGCCTACAGGTTCATGTGGAGTACTCAAAAATACCCACCAGGGGGCGTCTGATTTCCTTCAGTGACCCAGGGTCAGGATGAGCTGTGGAGCCCCAGGAAACCCAGGTTCCTTCCTCCAGTCCTGGAAGGATTCCTGGTGTCAAAGCGTGTGAAGACCTTCTAGGCATTGGCGTGGGAAGGCACCATCTCCTCTCCAACTTGCTTTGCAAATTTGCCACATCTCTGAGCAGCTGGCCTGCACAAGTCGGCACTCCAGGCATTTGGTGGGGGGGCGGGGGTGGGGGAGGGAACTCCTTCTGCAGGGAAACATTCATTCATTCACTTATGATTCCCATGGGAGTGAAGTATCTGGACGCTGGGTGAAGGGGAAGAGTCTCCTCTCTCCTTCATCCCTGGATTCTGGGAACTGGGCTCGTGGGCAGAACTGTGAGGTGAGGCAATGACCAGTGAGGTGGGGGGGAAGGGCATGGATGGGGGAGAGAGGGGAAAGAGGTGCTTCTCTCCCAGGGTGTCCTGAGTGCACCTTCTTCTCATGGAGGCTACAGCCGGGCATGGATAAAGACTGCTGTAGCTCCTGGCATTTGTTGCTGGAATATGGTACCAAAGAGGAAGAGGCACACTCCTGGGTTCCTGGGTTCTCTGTGGTGTACCTCAAAGACTTTGAAGAACTTTCCTGGCTCTGTGGGGGCTGTGCACCCCTCAAAGAGGGTCGCTGACTTTCTCCTCTGGTTTACTTTCACTTTAGGGTCATCCCCTCCAGTTCCATCCATGCTGTCAAACATGCCGACGCCCCATCTTTTTTATTGCTGAATAGTATTCCACCACGTATCCAGACCTCATCTCCATCCACTCCCCTACCCTTGGGCGCTGAGGTTGTGTCCATAACTCGGTTTCACTCACATGTGGAATTTAAAGGAACAGGCGAGAGTAAGCCGAAGCAAACTCTAGACGTCTGAGGGCGACACCATGAGCTTGGACAGCCCGGGAAGGACTCTGTCCCAGCCCCACACTCACAGACGCCGCCTGCTTGGCTTTGGTTCTCCAGAACCACAGGAGAGTATGTTTCTGCCGTTCGAAGCCACCTGGTTGTGGCTTTCTGCGACAGGAGCCCCGGGATATGATTACAGCCCTGAAAGGGGAGCAGTTTGAGTGTGTGACGCGGGACCTCCCAGGCTCTGCCACTGCTCCTGCCCCTTCTACCCCTTGACACTTCTATCACATCACGAGGCCACTCCCCGGGAGAGGCTGGAAGGCCCAGCTGGCAGGAGCGACCCCTTGGGTCAAGACCTCAACCTCGAGTCCTGCCTGGACACTGGGAAGCTTTGTGTCGAAGGACAGGGAGAAACCCCCATTTTCAGCGGTGGACGGGCGGACGCAACTTGAGAATCGACCCCCTGAATGAAGGACAAGCTTCCTATCTGAGGTCAGGACCCAAATGGACCCTGGGGCTCGGGAGTGCGGTGGGGGTGCAGAAGGGGACGCAGGCCAAGAGCTCCAGCTGCAGAGGAGGGGTGGGGGGCCAGGCCCGGGGCCCACGGGAGAGCCGTGCCTCGGGGACCACCCCTCCGCGGTCCTGCCCGCCTCACAGTGCCGACTTGCCTGGAACACGTCAGTGTCCGGCGCCAGCTCTCAGTCCACCTGGCCCAGGGGACAGCTGCTGCCAGCCGCAGGGTGTGGACACACGGCCTTGAGCCCTGCGGGCTCAGGTGGGAGAATGGGGAGACCCTCACTCCCCAGCCCGGCAGTAAACCTGCACCCAGGCCTGGCAGTCCTGTCCGGCCGCCGTTAGAGCCCTGCAGCGCTGGAGAGGGCGGGCAGCCGAGCCTGCAGGCTGGCCGAGGCGGCCTTTGAACGCTGGGGCCCCTGGCAAGAGGCACCTGCGTGACTCCTGCTGCCTGGTTGAGGGCAGGCGGGAGCGCCGTTCCTGAGCAGGTCCTGACCCGGAGGAAGCAGCTTCTCTGGCCCCTCTAGCAGACACACAGGGGATTCAGGCTCTTGCAGGTGAGTGTCGGTGATGGTTAAAAATGAATTTGTCCGTTTATGGAAATATAACTTGGGGTGCACACATGCCTGGCCCCATGCCCTGCCTCTTTAGCCTCCTCCCCCTCCTCCCACCCCTCCTCCCTCTCACAGCCCCCTTGCCCCTCCCCCACGACTCCTGCTACCCGGGATGTTTTTCAGTCTAAGAATTATTTTCGCCGTGCTCTGATCACTCGCTTGGACCAGATAAAGAAACTGTGTCATGCTCGTTCCACAGCGCACGACTCCGCCGTTAAAGACGATGAGATGGTGCCTCCTGGAGCAACATGGACGGATCTTGGGGGGACGATGCTCTGTGACGTGAGCCAGAAAGCTGTCCCGGTGACAACCCCATGTGCGCGCCACACACCCTTCAGTGAGGCTTCCCACTTGCTGACAGCTCCTCTTTCCCTTTACTTCTAAAAAAGAGAGAAAGAAAAGAAGAGCCAGCCTGGCTGCGAGGTGAGCGGAGAGGGTTTGGGCAGGGTCCCCTGACCGCAGCACTCCCGCCGCCCCATCCCGCCTGCTGATTCTGGGGTGGGCAGGGCCTTCCCGGGCCATCAGCTCCTGGCCTCCAAGCTCCCGCATCCGCATCCGAGCAGACAGTGCCAAAGCCGGTGAGCGGACGTGCTGCTGGGTTCCTGAAGTCCTAGTGCCCGAGGCTGGGAAGAAAATGGCCTGTGAGCATGTGAGCCTGGGGAGAGAGCGCCCCACACCCCGTCCTGGGCCAGGGGAGGGACATGGGAGACACCGGGGTGCCCGAGCACCATCAGGCCTTTCCCTGACATGCCACTCAGTGACACACCCACACCCCGAATCTGTCTCTTACTGTGTAAGCCTGGCAGCTGCTTGGACTGGGGGCTGGAGCATTTTTTCTCTGCCATCTTCCCTTCTCTCCTTTCCCCCACAAGGATCATTTACTCTTCTCAGTTTTTTAAATATCGCATCTTTCTGCCTTTTACATCGCAACAAACAGAAAGCTGGAGCTGGACAGAGCTGGCCCTAGAAACCAGCTACTTCCAGTGGCCAGTGAATCCTTTAGATTAACATGTGACGTGGCCGTGCCGTCCCCTCAGAGGGCCATGGGGGGCCTGAGCCGCGTGGTTACTGTTGATTGACTTGCTGTTGACTTACTGTTGCAGGACGTCTGGGCTATGAGAAGCAAGAGAAAGGATCCTGCTCAAGAGGGAGTTTCTAGTGAAAGCATAAAACAATGCCACTGATTGCATTGGCCGTGGTAAAACCAGAATGATTTGAACTCCATGTAACTAAGGAATTCAAAGTTGACCTACATACCATGACCAGTTTGACCGGTTAGCTCTCCAGCTAGGTTAGAAAACCCAGAGATTGAGCCGTGTCTGTGCCCCACTTAGCTCTTGGTTTTGTTTAAAAATACAGACACGGGGCCCTCCCTGGTGGCGCAGCGGGTAAAGCACAGCACTAAGAAGCTAAAGCCACCTCAGCATGAGTTCAATCCCCGCCTGCCCCGGAGGAGATCCACATGGCGCGGCAGACCTCTCCTGACCCGCCCGCTGCTCCCCTCAGCAGTGGACTTCGTCGATCTGCCTGTTCTGCTCCCCACTCTGTCTCTGGTGAATCCTCTCACCCTCCGCATCTCTGGCCTGTACCCCAGTTCTGTATGAATAAATAAATCTTTAAAAAAAAGAAAAACTGGGGCGTAGGCCAGAGGGGTGTGTGTAGGAGGGGTGAGAGGATTCACCAGAGCCAGATTGGGGAGCAGAACAGGCGGATCTACTGAAACACACTGCTGAGGGGGAAGCGGGAGACAGGAGAGGCCTGCCGCGCCCTGCGGGTCACGCCCTGGTGAGGATCGGACTCATGCTGTGGTGGCTGCGGAGAGTTTCATAGTGCTGAGACTTGGCCCTTTGCACCAGTAGGGAGGCCCCAAGATTGATTCCTTCTTGGAGACTCAGTAGGACAGAAATCATCTGCTTTGCTGCAACTTGCTGCGGTTGCTGGCAACCTTTGGGGTCCTCAGCTCACAGCCTCACGGCTCTGCCCTGCCCCTGCTCGTGCCCGCCTCCACGTGGGGCCCCTCTGTTGAGCCTCGCCCACTCTCCCCTCCCAGAGGGTCTTCTTGGTGTTCTCGCGTCTTCACGACATCTGCAGAGAACCTGCTTCCGCACAGAACCTGTGTACAGGCACCAGGGCCTAGGACATGACATCTGTTCTGGGGACACAGCCCGCGCCGCCTGCCAAGCTCTGCAGACATCGGTGTGGTTCTAGTGCGGGACGTGGAAAGCCATCCCCGTTGTTAGACCAAAAGCCAGGGTTCGGATCCCAGGTTCTCGGCCCGTGAGGGAGCCTGCTCGTTCTGACATGCCCGCCGGGGATCCCAGCGGCTGGTTTTCTTGCCACAACCAGAGACACCCTCTGCCTGGAGACCCCGCGAGCCTCAGGAATCCAGGCTCTTTCCCAGGCCTGAAGCACCCCAGCACTCGGGCCGCTCTGAGGGTCCCTTGCCTGATGACCACCATTTGCCACCCACGAGTCCGCTCCGACTAGGCAGGTGGCCTTCCACGTCCTGAGTGGAACCAGACCGATATTTGTGTAGGCAGTGGTGGGTGGTTCTGAACCTCCGACGATGATGTGGCTTTGCACGGGGTTGGGAGGATCAAAACAACTCAGCAACGGGAGGTGCTGAGTGTCAGCCACAGTGCTTGAGTGTTCACAGCAGGGCGACTGGCGGAGGGTTCACAGGGCTGGTGTGAGTAAAGCTCCCCACTGTGCGGGAGCGAAGCGGCGTGTGGGCAGCTTAGAGGGACAGAAGGGAGGCGGAAAGGAAGGGCCAGGCCCAAGGAGGAGAAAAGAAAAAGGCTAACGGCAGAGTAAATGTCCATGTGTACCTCTTAAGTCCCACAAATCTGTGGGGATTTGTAACGCAGGAAAACCCTAACGTGAAACACAAATCAGAAAGTGAGAAAGAGCCGTCATCCACATTCCTAAATAAGTTGTCTTTTCCGGTCATGAAACACGAATAAGTCTGTAAATAGACACTATCTCTCTCCATCATTGCAACTTCTTTCATTTCTTTCTTAAAATATTACAAAGCAAACAAATCCTGCCTTCTAATCCATTATAAACCAGCTCCATATCTAATCAACTTGAAGCCAAAGCCAGATGGGCTGTGCAAACATTTTTTAAAAAAAGTGATTCTAAGATAAGCAAAACAGGAAATTGGAGGCCGATGATGATGAAACTGATATCCGCATGGTAATCGGAGCAGTAAAGCCTCTAAACCCTTCCTGCGCCATAAACAGAGCCTCGCGGGTGTGCTTCCCCTTCCTCCCTGGTGAGCTGGCAGTCGGTTGCGCCCGTGAGCGCAAATCATCTTTCTTTTTCTTACCCCCCGTCAGCCAACTGCCCCAGCCCGGGCGCAGGCTCCTGGCACGCCAGGCGTTCCCACCTGCTCCCCGACTCTGTGTGGTCCGCCCTGCAGCGGAAGCTGCCGGGAGAGGCAGGTGGTGCCCCGTGGATGCCAGTGTCCGGGCACAGCCAGCCTGTGCGTCTAGACAGGGCTCTGCGCCCAGCCCCGGCGCGCGTGGCCTGCTCCTTCCTTGAGGTGGGGATGCCCCCGCCTGGGGGATGGCAGCTGCCACCCGGCCTCTACCCACTGGAGGCCGGTAGCCCCCCACAAAGGTGATGAGCAAATGTCTCCAGACAGTGGGCAGATGTTCCCAGGAAGGGAGGAGTTGCTGCCGCTGAGAGCCGCTGGGTCGCAGCGGGGAAGGCGCCCGAGCCGTGCACTTGAGCACCGCTCCATTCACCGAGTGCCGCTCTGGGTGGGATATCACCTTCTCCGCTGCCCCCCGGGCGGCCGACTGACTCTCGCCCACTATTTCCATTACTCGCTTTCGTGTTCACGGCTTGATATGCTGTCTCCCTGCACGGAGAGGTGCACGCAGGCACACCGTGGGTGTGTGCCAGCAATGGCTCCAGGGAGCTGAGCTGCAGGTGTGCAGACCATGAGGAGCTCATTGCCACACTGCCTGCTTCCCGGGCAGCAGGGGCGGGCAGGGCGGCCCAGGGCTCACTGACTCCAGGGGAGCACAGGGACACATTCTGGGGTCTGTCCCCTGCTCTGCTTCCCACCCAAAAAGCAAGGAAGACTCCCCCCGCAAGGCCCCCCAGCGCTTCGTCGGCGCCACCTGCGTGCATCCAAGCTCACCCCTCAGCCAGTCATTTGCCAGGGACGCGGAGGACCTCTGTGGGCAGAGAGCCCGGCTTACTGCTCCACTGCACGTGGCGTGCACTCCCAACCAGCGGAGAACGACGCACAGGCGTGACCACAGCAGGCGGGGGGGCTCCCCCATGACAGTGGGCTCACCTCCAGACACAAGCCACCGAAAGGACCGGTGCCGGCACAGGCCACTCAGGCGAGAGTTTTCCCCCACGCATCCCGTCCCTCTCCGGCCCACATTCCAACTGTCCTTTCAGCTTCGCACCCATCTGTGTATTCCTCCGTGCCAGGGGGTCACTAACCTTGACCCAAAGTACCGAGGGCTCCTGGTGTTACCGTTCTCTGGGAATGTTAGGACTCTCTCGGGAGACTCAGTGTCTTCAAAGTCTTTTCCAGCCAAAGGAATTAATCCCTAATGGTCAAATATCAGATGAGTGCGTGTGAGACTGAAGGACCCAGGGACCTTACGTGGCCCTCAAAACACCCCTCCAAGGCCGGTGTCCCCTGCCTTTCCATTAATGTAGAGTCCCCCTTTCTGTGGGTCCACACTGCCTGGTTCCCACGCGTGCCCAATGCCTGGCCCCTGAGAGGCTGTCCGTGTCCTTATGGGGTGAAGATCAGTCCCCTTGCTGGAGTCGGGCTTCCCTGGAGCAAGACTTCAGAGGGCCTGAGAGATTCATTTTTCCTGTCTTCTGCAGGATGTGTGTTTTTTGCTGGAGTTCTCTGGTCTTACAACTGGGAGGACACAAAGCTGGAAATTTGGGAATAATCCAGATACCCATCCGCAAGGCCTGTCCATCCCCCGAGACTACAGCGGGTGTCCACAAGGTGGCCAGCACCTGGTGGTGGGCCGTACTCCCCTCCGCCCCCCAGCTCAGCAGCCATGAGATGTGGACAGGGACAGGGTCTTGCCGAGAGCCCCTCCAGCAGGCAAGCGGGCCGCTTGGGGACAGCCGGCTCGGCACCCCAGTCCTCCTGCGCGTGCTGGGCCCGGGTGCGGCAGCCTCCAGTCAGCATCCACACCCACATTTCTTGAATTTCTGGGTGTGTAAATCAGGTTCACCAGAGAAAAAGAAGGAAAAGTCGACGTGCAGAGAGACATCTTGTGAGGACCTGAAGTCCACTGTGGAGGCTGACATCTACTGTTGGCAACAGGCCGTTACCTAGGCGTCGAGATCAATGTGCAAGTCCTTAAGTCTTTCCCTTCCTCTCCCTGCCGTGGGTGAAGAAATATAGATGCTTCTTCTAAAACTTCCACCTAGACTCAAATTCCTGGTAGACACCACAATTTGTAGTCCACATTTTGTTTTTTTTAGTAGTTTTGGTGCTCCGGTCACAGAACAGTTTCAGTGGAGATTTTACATCGTGCATGTGTGTACGTGTGAGAGTATGTGTGCAAGAGAGAGTGTGTGTGTGTGAGAGAGTGTGAGAGACAATGTGTGTGAGAGAATGAGTGTGTGTGCGTGTAGGTGAGGTCGTGTGTGTGTGTTGAGACAGTGTGTGTGAGTGTGTAAGAGAGTGAGACAATGTGTGTGAGAGTGTGTGTGTGACTGTATGTGAGATCATGTGTGAGTTTGTGTGTGAGTGTGTAAGAGAGTGCGAGACAATGTGTGTGGGAGAATGAATGTGTGTGAGTGTATGTGAGAGTGTGCATGAGAGTGTGTGAGTGAATGTGTGTGAGAGCATGTGAATGTGTGTGAGACTGTGAGTGTGTGTGTGAGTGTGTAAGACAATGTGAGTGTGTGTGTTGAGTGTGCATTTGTGACAGTGTGTGAGAGTGAGAGCATGTGAGTGTGTGAGGCAATGTGTGAGAGTGAGTGTGTGAGAGCGTGTGAGTGTGAGTGTGTGTGAGACAGTGTGTGTGTGACTGTGTGTGTGTGAGACAGTGTGTGAGAGTGTGTGAATGTGTGAGAGCGAGCATGTAAGTCTATGCATGTGGGTGAGTGGATAAGAGTGTGCCTGTGTACAAGCACACACGTGTGAACATTCCGTGTGTGAGTGTGTAAGCATGTTGTGTGTGCACGTGTAAGCATGTGAGAATGCATTGTTAAAGTGTGGGGTGTGCATGTGTGTGAGCAGGTAAGAGTGAGCACGTGAGGCTGTGTGCATGAGTGCAACTGTATGCATGTGTGTGAGTTTGTAAGTGTGAACATGTGGGGGTGTGTTTATGTGTGAGTGTGTGTGCGCACAAGAGAGACAGAGGGCGGGAGCCTGCCAGCATTAGTCTGACGTACCCTGCAGGAGCCATTAAAAAATAAACCTCTGTCATTAGTTTCTCCAACAACCGTCTCAAACACTTCATTAGGGGAGAAATAACTTGCCTTCCTCTGGAGAGTCCGTACAGTATTGTTTTTCAACGTTTCAAACCCATAAACAGACACCCCGGTTTATAAAGCCCCGTTCTGCTCAAGAATCCCGTCTCCACCTCACAGACGTATTTATGCCTCCTGATGGCAAAAAAAAGAAAAACACCAAGTTGACCTGGGTGACCACTTCTTCAAAGCGGGAGGGCTGGGGGGCTCAGCTTTCAGACTTTATCAGCGCTGGAAGGGGTCCCTGCCATGTTATCCGATAGCATTTACAGACAGGAAACATGCCACCCGGAGCCCGCGTGGTGAGGCAGCCGCGGAGGAGGGTCAAGGAGGAAGTTCCGAGCAGAACACTGAGGGCTAAGCGAAATCCTTCATCGTCAAAGTGGACTGGACTTAATAAAAGCCTTCGTCTGAAGTGAGAGACCCTCCTTCCCAATGAGACTGTCTGTTTATGTAATTCAGAGAGGGGGAGGAGGAAGAGGGAGAGACAAAGTGGGGGAGGGCGAGGCCCCAAAGAGCCTGTTTTAAGAGCACACCCCGACCACTCACTGAATTATCTTCCCCGTAAATGCTGGGACCCCTGTCCCATATTGATTTCTCTGCTTGTTATTTGCTTAACTGTGGGGTCAAAACTCCAGCCGTAGCCTTGGGTGACCCCAGGTCAAAGTGCCCACATCATGCACAGCCGAGTTTCCTCTTCCCAACACACGTGTGCTAGATGTGCTCCTGGGAGCCCAGCTGCCGAAACTCGCTCTGCCCAGCTGTAGTCCTGTGACGGTGGAAGAGAACGATGAAAACAGGCCGTTGTCATCATTTCCCTGCCAGGGAGCGTGCATAAAATGGGGCATAGACGTAGTGGCAGTAAGACTTCCTGGCCACAGAAGACTCTGAGAACAGTCAAAGTGGCTCCTTCCAAAAGAACCCACACATGCCATACGTACACCGTGGAATATTACGCAGTCAAGAAATGGACTGAACCTGGCACACAGTGTCAGCGTGGGTCAGGCTGGGTGGAAGAAGCGTGGCACAGGAATACCTGGTGTGTCACTGCATCCACGCAAACGCCCAGAAAGGCAAACCTGCAGAGACAGAAGCAGCTCAGCAGTGCCAGGGACTGAGGAGGTTGGGGGGGGGGCTCTGACCTCAGCGACAGGGGTGTCTTTCCTCTGGCCTCCAAGTCCCCTAAGGACCTAGACCTGGAACTTTCCATCAACTATGGCTTTCGTTGCTCTAGTTGTGCAGCGTTTGTGCCCAGAGCTATTCCATATCAGCTTGACTGACCTTGTTGACCAAGCTACAAGCTCACTGCAGACACTCAGCAAAATATTGTCATCTCTTGGAAAAGCCACATCTTCCTGAAGGTGCCTCATGTCATCGAATTGGTGGAGAGACGCACCACTCACCTGTCATCTCAGCAAAAATGAGGCGCAAAGGTGAGGGCCCTGCCAGCCTACTATGCTGCAATTATTTAAAAAAACAGTGGAGAAAGTACTGCAGCGACCACCATCTCTCCCTTTTCCATTTGTCCGTGCATTTGTCCGCAGTAATTACTTAAAGGAAAAGAAATTACAGCCAGGTTGCTGTGCTGGAGGGTGGGTCAGCACCCCGGGGGGCTTCCCTCACCCACATCAGACAGCAGCGAGTGCTCCACGCACCCCAACTCGTCAGCGCTGAGTGTCGTTCCCCAACACTGAGCCTGCACGAGCCAGAGGGTGAACCCTCAGCTAAGGATAGGTGTGCTGGGGTTGAGCTGGCCGTTCACATTCCAAAGCCTGCCTACTTCCCGTGAAGGCGGATAGAAGCAGGAGGACAAAGTGGACGGCAACACTGGCTCTGCTGACTTGCATTTCCTTGGCCTCCGCGAGTCCATGCTGTGAGCTCACAGCTCGGGCCTCTGGCCGGAGTTGCGCCGCCCTGCCCCACCCCCACCCGCACAGCGCTCACGGCATTAACGTTTTTGGATGCTTTCCTTGGCTCACCCCCAACACTACCTCACCCCCTCTCCCAGCATTGCTGCCCTGCCAAGCTACAGAAGCCCGCAGTCCCCATGTTCTGGTCGTAAGTCAAAGGGCTGATAAACACCGACGCCTCCCCATCACCTCCTCCTCCTCTCCCCCAACGCCAAGTTTCACATAGGCTCCATCCAGGAGCTCGTGTCTGCACCAAAGGTCCGCTGGGCAGGTTGCGCTGTGCCCGGGGCCCCACATTCACACGAGGGCCTCCCCGCTTGCTTCGAGCATGGGGTGCAGCCTGCCTCCCCACACCACTCAGGCTGGGCCAAGGTCAGGGCCACGGCCCACCACCCGTCTTTCCTGGGGTGGGCTGGACTGCACACCGGGCAGGCTGCAGCCAGCCGGGTGCAGGGGTCTGCCCAGCAGAGCCCCTGGGGCTGGGGGCAGGGGGGAGCGGGAGCCCGGAGGACTTGACGCCCGGGCACTCAGCCCCACGGCTGGGACCGGAAGGCACCACCTGTGCCCTGGCTCCTGCTCCACCCTGCAGCCTTGACCCCCTCCAGGAGCTCCCACCTCCCCGCGTGTTCCTCCCCCCGAAGGCTCTTTCCCCTCCCTGATGTCCAGATCTGAGCGTCAGATACTGGCCGACTTCCTTCCCCACCTGGCCCACCGCTCCACCCGGCCCAGCACCCACACCTGACGAGGGGACCGTCTTTGTCATTCAGGGGAGACCGGTGGCATTTGCAAAGGTTGCTTCTCCCCCGGTCGACTGCACAGCCCAGGGACATGTACACTCACAGACCCCCCTTCTCCCGGCATCACGGTGACAGCTGCCACGGCCGTCCCGCAGGTATTCAGCAGTCGCCCCGTCACCAAGGGGCCCGACTCATGGACGCTGCGGAGCGCCGCAGCAACTCATTAGGATGTTAATGGCTTCTGTCCGGATGTATTGATCGTGATGTCAGCCATTCTTGGAATAATAAGCACAGTTGGTTCTTTCAGTGTGATCTTTGAGCCAGGCTGAGTGATAAGCGAGCCCACAAAGGTCTCCAGGTAAACCGGAGTCGAATGGCAGGGCCCTCTGAGGCTCCGCGGGGGGAAATGCCATGGCGGAGACGGTTAACTTCAAACCCAAATGCCCCAGGTCCACGGACCGTATTTTTTCCCTAGGATGTCTCTAAGTGAGCCAGTCGACAAGAGCGATGTGCAACCAACAGCTGGAAAAAAGCCCCTGGGCGCCGAAGTGGCAGGCGGGGTGGGGCAGGTCCACACCCAGCGGCCGTCTTCAGTCCCCCCAGGGGCTGCGGTGTCCAGGTGGGCACCCCTGGCGTCTGCCCCTGCTCCCTGGCCCCGGCCACCGAGCGAGCCTTCCACTTCTCCGGGGCTGGAACGCTGCAACTGCACGCGACGGGGGCCTCCCCGCCGCCCGCCCACCGCGGGGCTCTCACCCACCGCCGGGGCTCTCAGCCACCTGTCGCGGGGCGCCTCCCAGGCTCCCCGCCAGCAGCGCCCGCCACCCCAGCCGAGGCCCTCGCCCAGGGGCCCTGCTCGGCGTTCCGTGGCCGCCACCCCTCCGTGAAGCGCCGTGGTCCGTCCGCCGGGGTGCTGGAGTCTCCTCCCAGAGGGTTACCGCGCGCAGCCCCGGCGCCCGCTCCTGCTGAGTGGACGCCAATACACTGCGCTTGATAAACGAGCGGAAGCGCCCCCAAGCCAGGAAGGGATCCAGGACCCCCGGGGGGATGAGCAGAGGCTCTGTCAAGGGGAGCAGGAGAGACTTGGCGGGACAGATGCGGGGAGACCCCAGCGTGTTGCCTACTCTGCGGACGCAGACGAGAGACTCGGTGGGAGCGCACCCAGGGGCCCGCTCCTGCGGCGGGGAGGCACTGCCCCGACAGGACACCGACAGGACACACCGCAGCCCTAAGTCAAAGTTTCCAGAACACACACCCGCGGCCAGAAGTGGCCGGGACCGCGGACACATCCCATCCCTCTCTTGGGCCGGGGCCAGTCCCGGTGGGAACGTTATTATCATTCCTGACCATCAGCCGGCCAGCCTTGGCTGCCCCGAACCCTGTCAATGGGCCCATTCAGAGGGAGCCCCGTTTTGCATATTATTCTTAATAAACATTCATAGAACAAGCCATAAGGGCCCTTTCAAGGCTGCTGCTTTGAATGCGCGTCAACAACAGACTGCCTTTGTGTCCCTCCGCCGAACACACACTGGCCACCCTGTGGACACGCAGCATATATATTTATAAATATTTATCACTGAGTCACGGCTGACATTTTCAAAATGCTGCATTTGAACTAGACCTCGTTTTTTCTGTCTCCCAAACGGAGAGGCCAGACAAGGTTAATTAATCCAATTTTGCCTAATAATGTGCAGGGTAATGATCTCCATGCCCTGGTTTATTTGCCGAGGGGGAGGGGGCTCCGTGGACCAGCCTCTGTGACTCAGACCGAGGGCTTCCCTGGCTCAGCTCAGGGGGGGTGGCTGGCCAGGCAGGCAGGAGACGCGCCCACAGCACCTTCTGGGGCAGCAAGCAGGAGAAGAAGCAAGTCACAGACGAAACCCGGAGCCCGGCACAGTGACCCCTCGAGGGTCATCGAGAGGTAGACGGAGCTTCTCTTGCGACTCCCCACTCCTGCCCACGTCCTTGGGAGTGGATTCAAAGCCACACTCTGGTGGCCGGGACTGGCATCTCTCCCCGGGTGCTCTGTGGGTGCAAGAACACTTGCACCTGTGAGAGCAATCCCATGACAGCAACATCTGGTCTTTACAAAAGTAGTGACCGGGGCCCTCCCTGGTGGCCCAGCGGGTTAGAGCACAGCAGTAAGAAGCTAAAGCCACTGCAGCATGAGTTTTGATCTCGGGCCCTGGAGGTGACCACAGGGCGTGGCAGACCTCTCCTGACCCCCCCGCTGCTCCCCTCAGCCGCGGACTTCGTCAGTCAGCCTCTTCTGCTCCCCACTCTGCCTCTGTTGTTTCCTCTCATCGGCCCTGCACCTCTGGCCGGTATCCCAGCTCTGTACACATAAATAAATAAATCTCCAAAAAAAAAAAAAAGCAGTGACGGGCCCTCCCTGGAGCCACAGAGGTTAAGTCTCAGCACTAAGGGGCTATCAGCAGTCACCGCAGCGGCACGGGCTCCTTCCCTGGTCAGCGAGTGGCCCACAGGGCACAGCAGACCTCTCCGGTCTCCCAGCCGCTCCCCTTAGCACTGTGTTTCACTCCATCTGTCTGTTCTGCTCCCCACTGTCTCTGGGGAGTCCTCTCGCTCCTTCGCACTGTGGCCCTGTACCCCAGTTTTTGTGTGTGTAAAAAAACACAATGGCAGGTGTCTTGGGGCTTTGTCTTCCTGCCCTGAGGAGGTTTCACAAAGCGAGGTTAACCTAGACACACCCCTGTGCCCGCTCCTCTCTCCCCCCAAACACCCCTGTTTCTGGCTCCCTCCTCAGACTGAACTAACCCCTTGAAGCCAGAGGTGTCAAAGCCAGGCCGTGCTCTGCGAGTCTTCAAACCGCATCTGAACTCCCCGAACCCCACAGGCCCCAGCTGTCTCCAGTTTGGGCTCCGCTTTGCCGGGTGCTAGGAAGCCCCTCTCTCCCAGCTGAGGCCCCCGGTGTCCCAGGAACCCCATCAGCACCCCCGTTCTCCATCCCACAGTGGCACTCACAGATGGCCGTCACCTGCCTCGCCGTCCGCAGGCTCCCCTAACCCTCCTCGCCTGCTTCTCCCTCTTGTCACCCCCAGGAAGGGCCCCGAGCTGCCAAACCCCAACGCCCTATGTAACGCTGACGCGAGCCAGTCAAGCGGGAAGGTGAGCCACCGGAACAGACAGCCGGGTCAGGTGCGGCTCAGCCCCGGGGTGGGCGCCACCAGCGGCTCTGGGGTCCCCTGCGTGCGATGGGGGGGAGGGCGCGTCTGCCCTGCTCACGCGTAGGGTTGGCCGACGCTTTGCTCACACACCCTGGGTCCCTGACTCGGGTCCCCGTGAGCACCCCCCGCCCCCGGTGATGTCCCGGCACCCTACGGGCAAGGGACAGCCGTGGGCTGGGTATCAGAGACCTGGACAGAAGATCCCAGCTTCGCTGCCCGCGGGCTGCATGGCCTTGGGCACACGGCCGGGCCCGTGTGACGCCGAGGTCACCACCTCCCGGGCAGCCCTGAGCGAGGCCAGGCAAGAAAGCGCAGCGGCTGGCAGCCACAGCTCCCGGCCACGGCTCCAGGCCACGGCTCCGGGCCACGGCTCCGGGCCACGGCTCCGGGCCACGGCTGAGCATAGGGTCAGCACCACCTCATGGGCTGCATGAGGCGAGGGCTGCGGCGGCGAGTCCTTCACATCTGGTCAGCGTGGGTCAGCACTGCCGCACTTCTGCAAGCGTGTCCCGGGCTGGACCGGCCATACTCCTTCACACGTGATCTTCTGCTCGGACGGTGCTGCCATGGGAGCCCCGGGCCACACATCCTCAAAGCTTCCGGGACGACTTGTGCCCACAGCCCTAAGCTGAGGGCGTTAGTGGCAGTTTAGCCACACGTGGCAGACTCGCCTATGCGACCATCACGCCTTCTCAGCCCCCATGAGCTCGCCTCGCTGGCAGACCCAGCTCTTCGCGTCACGGGGTTCCACCTCAGGGTCACCCAGCCTTCCCGACCCTATGACTCACCAGGATGGCGCCCCCCACCCCCCTTCCTCCACCCCGGGTCTGGGGCTGGCCTCGGCCTGGCTGGGAAGGACCTTCATGAGGCCACTGATAGAGCAGGGTGGTTCACTCCCCGAGGGGAAGCAGGGGCTTGTAGGAGCCAGGAAGCTAAGCCTCTTGCTTTGTCCCTCTGATGGACGCTCAGACACAGCACACCTGCCCCACCACTGGTCAGCCTTCCTGGGTCAGCCTTGCTTCCACCTCCTTGGCTCGCTGCCCCTTGCCCACACCCTCACTGTCCTGGGAGTGCCCCTCGGAAATAAAGCATTAACATATATTTTCTAATTAATTACAAAAATTTTATTAAGGATTTATTTATTTATGCACACAGAACTGGGGTACAGGCCAGAGGTGCGGGGGCAGTGAGAGGCTTCCCCAGAGACAGAGTGGGGAGCAGAACAGGCAGATGACTGAAATCCACTGCTGAGGGGAGCAGCAGGGAGACAGGAGAGGTCTGCCGCGCCCTGTGGGTCACTCCCTGGCCGGGAACAAACCCGCACTAAGGCAGCTGCGGCCAGCTTGCAGTGCTGCGTCCTGACCTGTTGCACCACCATGGAGGGCCCAAAATTAATTAATTTTTTTACAGTGTTTGCTTTCTTTTCTCAGGGGTGGTCCCCGCAGAATGCCCAGCCCCAGTTCGCCATCTCCAGAGTCCCCTGTGCTCGTCCCGCCCTCGCCCTGGTCTCTTCCGCTCCCGCCCCTGCAGAACGCCTCTGATTAGTAGCTGTCTTTATGTGGTTGTTTGGTTTTGTTCATTTTCATTATTGTTATTTCCCCCTCCCTCGGTTCCTCTAACATCTTGTTAATTTAATGAAAGGCTGTGGGTTAGCCATAAATCTCTTCGCCCCATGTGTGTATGAGCCTCACCTTCCCACTGTCAAGCCAGCACCCTCTCCCCTTCTCTCCCCCACTCTCCCCTCCCTGCCCCGTCCAGGATGGTCCAGATGCCCTGTCTGGCCCAAGTCTTCAGTTATTCAGACTCAGCCAGCAAAACCCAGTCAAGGGCAAGAGCATCAGAGCATTTCTCCTCTCTGTCTTGTGCTAAAATACTCGACACAGATGTGGTCACAGAGAGCAGCTTTGCTCAGTGCAGCGATGAAAACATGCACTCAGGTGGGTGACCAGTGGCGTCTAGCTGACCCGCAGAGACCAGATGGTGGCATCAGGTAGCTGAGAAATCAGCTTTGCTTGCAAACATTTGGTGGGCACGTGAGAGGCAAACTCAAACTGACCTCCCCAGTTGTGGAAGGGAATGAGGTTCTATAGGTTTGGGGGACCAGAGCTGAAAACAAAGGCGGTAGCTTCCATGGGCTGAAACATCTAATGAAAGGCTGTGGGTTAGCCATAAATCTCATAAAATGCAGACCTGGCTGAGCTTCATGGTCTCCGGCTGTTTGCACGTGGAGTATGGAGACGTTTTCCTCCAGCTCAGAGGTTTGGGGCGATGGATCGCGGTGGGAGCCTCCCCTCTGGAAGGCCCCCTCCTCTGGTCCTCAGTCTCCGGCAGCCCTGGGGCTCCCTCAAGGCTGCTTGCTTCTGCTCACTCAGATCAAGGCCAGGCTGTGCGGGCTGTAAAGACAAGTGGCAAAGACAGTTAGATAAGCTCTTCCTCTCTTGTGCTTTAGAGTCTGGGACCAGTTCAAACATCTAACCCCGGTTTCCACGTCATGGGCACCAGGGTGAGCGAGCTGGAGAGCATCCTGTACCAGCACCTGCTCTCTCCCCTCCCTAGAGAGCTGGCTCCACAGGGCTCTCACTGTGTTGTCGTCCCAGGGAGAGCTCCTTCCAGAACTGTGCTCCGTCTTGACCAGACCATCCAGCATCCCACCAAAAGGGAAAGAGAGCAGCCCCGCTGTAACCAGTTCTTGGATTAAAACAAATCTTTACAAAATAAAAGATCTGGCCCTCCCTGGTGGCGCAGCGGGTTAAAGCACAGCACTGCAAGAGAGCCAGCTGCTTCCATGCTAGTTCGATCCCCGCCCCGGGGGTGACCCACCTGGCGCGGCAGACCTCTCCTGACCTGCCCGCTGCTCCCCTCAGCAGTGGACTTCGTCGATCTGCCTGTGCTGCTCCCCGCTCTGTCTCTGGTGAATCCTCTCACCGCCCCTGCCCCTCTGGCCTGCACCCCAGTTCTGTGTGCATGAATAGACGGATAGATAGACAGGTCTTAATTGAAGCTTCCATAAGTAAAGTGGCCAGCAGCAAACAGGTCACTGCTCTCATCCCAGCGACACCTGTGTGTCGCTCCACCCACCACACGGCTCCTGCCCAGATCAGCAGCAGCGGGACTGGGAACTGCAAAAGCTCCCAGCTTGGTGGCAAATGGGTGTCGAGTCGCCCCACGTGAAACGGCCCAAAGTGGCAAGTCAGAAACTCGACTGTCAGTGGCTTCACGCGATGTCATGTATTCGGCGGTCAGTGTCCAAATTTGAGGGGAGATGACGTGAGTAAGCAAGAGGCCTTGAGGAGGTGAGAGCCGAAGAAGCCACGCGGGAAGCGGGGGAAAGGCAGCACAGCAGCATTTGCTGGACTGACCCAGCGGCTTGCCAGTCCAAGCCGGCAAGTCGAGCGCAGTCTTAGGGTCGCAGTTGCAGGAATCTTACTCCGACAATTAACCCATTGAAATGTAGGCATGTAGCAAGTATTTGCCGGGTGAGCAGATGCAAAGGTCAGCCTCGGGCGAGGGCTGCCAGCACCCCAAAATGAAGGAGCAGAGCGTAAAAACACAGCTTGCTTGTCTAAGCAACAGAGGCGCTCAGCCACCGTTGTTTCTGCCATGGACTCATTTGTCAGGTGACCTTGAGTGAGCAGGCCGCAAGAACGGGATAATACTTATTCCAGGAGGGCAGTGCTGAGGGAGGAAAGCATGATGGATTGCTGCGAGTTTGGGGAAGGAAGAGGGTATAATAAATACTAATTATAATAACCGTTCCTGGCTCCTAAGAAAAATGTCTTCTAAAGAAAGGAAGGAAGGAAAGAAAAATTCCTCCGAAAGATGGTCTCAAGGGGTGGCCCCGAGGGTCTGGGTCTTTGCTCATCTGAATAAATGGGGCAGAGAAGGCCCCTTCAGGCCACGGCACACACCGCAAGCCATTCTCAGGATGGTCTTTAAAGCCAGACAGACAGCCTTATCTTTAAAGGGTTTCGAAAATAAAAACCAGTTTTTAAAGGTTTATTTATCTATGCCTACAGAACTGAAGTGCAGGCCAGAGGCTCAGGGGCGGCGAGAGGCTTCACCAGAGACAGAGCGGGGAGCAGAACAGGCAGATCAACGAAGTGCACTGCTGAGGGGAGCAGCGGGCGGGTCAGAAGAGGTCTGCAGCGTCCTGTGGGCCACCTCTGGGGATCGAACTCATGCGGAAGTGGCTTTCACTTCTCAGTGCTGCACTTTAACCCCCTGCGCCACCAGGGAGGGCCCAGATGCATGTTCTGATGGTCAAAGGATGGCAAGTTTGATAAACCGGCGGCCCAAACGTGCAGCCCGGTGTCCCCGTCTTCGCTTGATGTGCATGCTAAATATGAACAGTGAAAAGTACAGGTGGTAAGTGAGCCCCAAAATAACCCACCGGCCATTTCATCAGTATCCCTGGGCCCCACACCAACCAGGGTTTGTGTCCTGGAATGAATCGCGGTAGCCTCCATGCTTCTAACACCCCACTGTGCAAACCCCACATGGGAATCAGCCTGAATTTTCAAGTTGGATTTACCAACCCATTAGCTCCCCCTCCGAGTTCCCTGTTTCCTGCCGGCTTCTCCGACACACCCGGAGTTTTACAGCTCCCGCCCCTCAGAGAGTGCTGGGCTGCGGCAGGGGTTTCATTTGCCGGCCAGGGGCCAGGGGCGGTGACTGACTCCGAGCGGCCACCTTGGTCCCATCACGCTGTAATTGAACACACATGAACCCCCTGCACCGGTGACCCCGGAGTGTGCCACACACCTGGAAGTAGTGAGGTTCAATTAATGTGTCACCGCCACTAACAGCAGCTACCAGTGAGAACCACCAGGAGCCGCCGAACAAAGCCAGGGGAGCGGGCGGGAGCCCCTGGCCGGCCCAGGCTGCTCCTGAGTCTGCTTTTCCCAGGAAAACAGTTTGCTTCTAATGACTCCAATTAATTTTACCTAGTGGCTTTGTTCACCTCTCACTCCTGAGTTATTTTTGTGCTAAAATCTCCAAATAGGCAACTGAAAGGAAATAACAGCCCAGGTCAATCTTTGTGATGGCACGTTGGCTCAGACCTGCACAGATGGAGCGGGAGAGTGGGGCACTGTGGATTTGGGGTCCCAGGCGGCCGCTTGCCCTCCGCGGGGTCCTGCCTCCTGCACCCTTCTGCGCTGAGATGACCCAGCCAGGGACCTGCAAACCGCCCCCTTCCCCTACCTCACCTACATGGTGGGGGGCAGAAAGTCATGGGGGACCAGTGCCAGGAGGGGGGGCAAGCCCAGGGAACCCTGGCTGAGACCAGCACAGACACCAGCTGAGGGTGAGGGAGCCGGGGAAGGGGAGCAGGGAGGCTCCCCAGGAGAGAGGGCAGAAAGTGAAAGAACTTGAGGGGGCAGGTGAGAAAGGGCGGAGGAGCTTTTGGGGGGAAGTCATGAAAGAGAGCGAACTGCCATCTCCCCTCTTCTGGTGTACCAGAGGGGACTCAGGTCAGAATCTAGTTATGGTTTTCCCAAGACCTCAAGCCTTTCTCTCCTCTCTCTACAATCTCTGTTCCTGTCTCTGTCTCTCTCTCACACACACAGTGGACATTAGCATATTAGATTTCCTAAAAAGGGTAAGGCTGCCTTTTCTTTTTTATTTATTTGAAGATTTTTATTTTTTACAGAACTGGGGTACAGGCCAGAGGTGCAGGGGGTGAGAGGCTTCACGAGAGACAGAATGGGGAGCAGAACAGGTAGATGGACGAAGTACACTGCTGAGGGGAGCAGCGGGGAGACAGGGGAGGTCTGCCGCGCCCTGTGGGTCACCTCCAGGGCTGGGGATCGAACTTGCACTGAAGCAGCTGTGGCCAGCTTACAGTGCTGCGACCTAACCCATTGCACCACCAGGAACGCCCAAAGCTGCAGTTTTGATATATTCTCATATATTACATTTGTAGTCGGTAAAACCGCCTTGGGCTCAGTGGGAATAACTAAAAACACACCCACCCTGGAGGGCAATCAGCCGTGCTCCCAGGCACCGCACCTGGCCCAGTCTCTTCCTCCCTGGCCAGGCCCCTGACCCTTTTCTCTCTGACGGGAGTGGTAGTTACAGAGGAAACACAGAGCTAAGCATCACGCTGGCTGTTTAACACTTGTGCACTGTGTTAATTTATTAATCAGTAATTACTGTATTAAATTATAGCTCTGTTTAAAAGGAGGAGAAAAAATAAGTTGCTCAGACATTACCAGCTTGGTTTGGGTTGTCCAAGGCAGACCACGGCTGAGGACTCAGAGGTGCAGCGTGCTGGGGAGAAAGGGGGTGCATTATGATTCAACGCTCACACTTGGTAGGGGGGCTTAGTTCCATAGGAAACTGGCAGAACATGGCACCTCGAATTACCCCATAAGGGGCGAGGAAGCTGGGGTATTTATCCCGACTCTGGCAGCCAGGAGGTGATGGGGGGGGCAGCCGGGAGGGGCAGCATGTCCTGGCATTTCTGCCCAGAAGGCCTCTGGAAGTCAGCCAGGGCACACGGGGGGACTCGGCGGGCACAGATGGCATCTGTCACGCTCCTGTCAGGCCGTCACACGGTAGTGCCTGTGGGTTAAAGGATTTACTGTGACAAGTAACTCAGAATTCCCAAAGGCCTGCAAACAAATGTGCGTTTCATTGCATCACCGTCTGTACCCCTCTGAAATCACAGGGCTGGTGTCCGCGGGCGAGATGGACACGGATTCTCAGGGCCCTGCAGTGGCCGCTGGCCCATAAGTGACTCTGGCTGCCGGAGCTCAGGGTACCAATCCCGTTGCTCTGTCCCTGGTAGACAGGCCTGTGGGTCCTGGCCACTGCTGCACAGGCGGGCAGTGGTGGCCGCTTGGATGGCCTGAAGATAGGTCACGGTTGGGCAGGATCGCAGCCTGAATTAAGTCCGTATCCAGGTGATTTCTGCCAGCACGGGGAGGGAGAAGTGCCCCCCGCCTGTCCATGACGGCCCTCTGAGGCGCCCAGAGTTGTCCACTGGCCCCGACATGGTTGCCACTTTCAGGCTCGCCCACAGCGGCCCGCAGCTGCCCACAGCTGCTGTCGGGCAGGATTTTCTTACGGTCAAGTCCATACCCCAGAGGCCCCTCCACTGAGCTGTCCCTGAAGCATGTTGAAAGCAGAGATCTCGGGTTTGAGGAGCTCCCCGGTCTCCCCTAGTCTCAGACCCACCCGCTCCCTGCCCACGAGAGGAATAGGGCTGTCCTACAGGGCTGTGAAGTCGGCTTGCTTGGGGAGTACACGGTCCCCACCAGCACCTGGTTTGCAGGGGAGAGGGGGGTTTCTTCTTCCTGTAACTTAAATCCGCTCTCCGGACGCCACTTCTGCTGATGGTGGGATATATTGATCTCTCCAAGCCAGAATAAATTCTAGCTCATTGTCACCTAAAACACTTTAAAGTAACCTTCCAGTTGGAACTGTCCTAAGTGACCATCAACAGATAAAAGGATAAAGGAGGTGTGGAGTACGACTCAGTCGTGAAAAAGATGGAATCCTGTCATTTCTGGTGAATCCTCTCACCATCCCTGCCTCTCTGGCTTTTACCCCAGTTCTGTATGCATAAATAAATAAATCTTTAAAAATATATACTTATCGGGCCCTCCCTGGTGGCGCAGCGGGTTAAAGCACAGCACTAAGAAGCGCATGAGTTCGATCCCCGCCTGCCCCGGAGGTGACCACAGGGTGCGGCAGAC
>NW_004567104.1:75099344-75106774 GCF_000260355.1 Condylura cristata
AAAAACAAAAACACAAAGCACCCTTCAGACAATTCAGGGCTTTCAGGTCAACTCCAGGTTTGTTTTAGGCGATTCCAGAAACACCTGCTCCCTGTCTGACTCTGATGACCACCTGTCTAGGCACAATAACGCTCCTCCCACTCTGGGGGGTGCTGACTTCCATTCCCCCCACAACCTACATCATCAGGGCCCCGTGGCTGGCCTGGTGACAGAGCGGCCTTCCCAGGCACCCAGATGCCCACCCCCTGAGGCTGGGGCTGTCCCTCAGGGCCCCTCAGGGCCGGGTGGGTGGCCCACTGGCTCTGGCTCCACAGCCCGGGCACGTAAGTGTGTTGCCTTAACAAAGCGGCCACGCTCCTTGTTGGCTTCCTCGGGCCAGACACGAGACCGCGGTGGCGTCCACAGTGGCACCGTCCCCGGGGCCACACACGTGACCTAAGTGACCATCAACAGATAAAACCGCCAGCAGAAGCCAGTTTCATAGCAGCTTCCATTCTCCTCCCCACTAAGACTTTCCTTCCGCTCGCCATGTCGAAAGAAATCAGTGTCCCTGGAGACTATTCTATCTGTCCAAGAGTAATTTTCTCCTTCCTAATTCTCCATCCCTGTGCATAAAACTAAAGGGGTTTGCTCACCCAATGTCTAATCAAATGCAGAAATAGGAGAGAAATGTTGAACGAGAGAAAGAGGGAGAGAAGACAGGACGGGGCTCTTACGCAAACTCAGGAACAAAATACCAAGCGGTGGGCTGGGGCCGGCGTCGCGGACAGGGCGACATGAGCGGACCACAGACCCCAGCAGCAGAGGGCCCGGGAGTGGGTCTGGGCGCAGGGCCCGCAGGCCTCCACCCCTGGAGCCCACAGGCAGGAGGAAGTCGCTGGTGGGCACTGCTGTTGCCTGGTGCGCTGGCCTGTGCGCCCTGCTGGCCGGCCCCTGCTGGCTCAGTCCCTGCTCGACAGGCCTCGGGGAGAGACACCAGACCTGCTTCGCCCACCCTCAGCAGTCTCCTCTCAGCCTCCCCCGCCCCCCGTCAGGCCCTAGCAATACCCACTGTGCGCCCCACGGCGACCCGGTACCAGGTCTAGCGTGCCCAAGCCCATGGCAATCCCAGCCCGGGGTCGGCAGAGGACAGGCCAGCTGTGGACTGCCTCCCCTGCTCGCCCTGCCCTCCCCACCTCCCTGCCCCCAACCCCCTGCCCTCCCCTGCCTGCTCTACCTGTCCTGCTCTGCCCCTGACTGTGTCACGCAGCCCTGCAGCCCCAGTGGGTCAGGAAGGCCCCCGGGTGCCCCAAGTCAGGCCACACACTGTGTCCTTCCTCTCTTCCCCCCCTCACTTCCTCTCTCCCTGCCTCTGGCTCTGGGATGGAGCCCCCAAGAAGAACTAGCACACAACTTTGTGCAGGCTGTTTCCTAACACACCGGAACGAGCTCTGTCCCGACACGACGGCGACTCTCAGCAGAGCCGGCAGCTGTGTGGCGGGCGGCCAGCGCCCACGGCTCCCTGGCGGCTGCCGGGTGAGGCGTCAGGGTCCGTTCCCGGAGCTGCTCTAGCCAACTGCCCCAAACCGGGTGGCTCGAGGCTGCGGGCCGCTGACGCCGCGCCCCCGTGGGTCTCTGCCTCAGCCCCGCTGCAGGCCCCCCAGGACGGCTGGCGGGGGGGGGGCCTGGCCAGCGGGCACGAGCTCACCATCCTCGCCTGAATCACAGCAGAGGCCTCCTCCCAGCAAGGCCACGGGCATGGGTCCCGAGAGGAAGGAGACATGGGCCCGGGGTCCCGTTGCCGCCTACTGTATCATCTCATGACGTCTCCACTCCCCTCGCCGGAATGTACAGGAGAAAGAGGGGGTGAGACAGAGACAGCAGGGGACGGAAGCCACATTTCCCACCACACCGTTCTATGGAGAACAAAGCCTCGGCAGGAAAGCGCCCAGCTTCCCGCTTCTGGGGTGCAGCCCGGTCTTCGTGTCCACGTGCTTTATTTCTTCCTGGGGGACAGAAGTGACAACTGCAGCCCTGCTGCGGGGAGAGCGGGGGCTGGCGGTGTGCCCCTCGCTCCTGGCAATGCCACCCCCCCCCTCGCCTCCCCTTACCTTCCGCAGCTCTTTTCACCTCATTTGGGCCAGGGGCCCCCCAACCCATGGCAGAGTGGAACTTTCAGTGCCCCCATTTAAAACCCATTGATGTCAGGCTCATAAATCACACTCTTGGCAAGCCCACTCCGCGTTACAACTCAGCAGAGAACAGCTCTGTCCAGACATTTAGACAAACGTGAGTGTGTTTGTTTTTCCAGCAGGTTCCTATGTAAAGACAAGACTTTGTATCACATCCTTTCAGCTGTTCATGCTAGTAGAGCCAGGAATGATTACGGACATTTCTCCCCCTGTGGCCATCTCGACGGTCAGATTAACATGTGACTTCAGGGGAATCAGAACCCCAATACCCACTTCCTGACCTTGCAAACCCCAAGTTCTGTAATTAGAGTTTCTTTCCTTTGGCCAAAACACTAATATTACTGAAGGGGCCATGCTTTGAGCAGCTTTATTCACACATTTATCCTCCGTGGTCTCAGAGTACGAGCTTTGCTGGGTGTGTGGCACGAGCTTCTGGACAAGAGAGAGGCAGTGCTGAGGCTGGAGGGTGGATACAGGAGCTAACACACGCGCTGTGCCTGCCCTGTGCCTGCCCTGTGCCTTTCCACATACGTCGCCTCCTTGAATCCTCGCATGCATCAGTGAGGGAAGCCCCAAAGCATCTCTGCTGAGGTGATGGGCAGAGTGGGGGTCTAAGGTTTATTTGTTCCAATGCAGAATGACACAAACAAGGAGATATAAGCAGGAGTTCGAATTAAGTTCCACAAAAAAAATCTCCCAGCTCATGAGAAAGGAAGTGTTTCAGGCCTGGCCTGGTCCTGAACAACAAGATCTCAGATATGAACAATTCCTGGAGGAAGAAGAGGTCTCCAGGGAAGACTTCAGTGAATCTGAGAATCCTTACTCTATGGGGAAAATCTTTGGAGGATTCAGAGGTGATCTTAGTCTGGACGGGAAGGGGTTCCCCCATTTAAAAAAAAATGTATTTATTTATTCATACAGAACTGAGGTACAGGCCAGAGATGCGGAGGGTGAGAGGATTCACCAGGGACAGAGTGGGGAGCAGAACAGGCAAATCAACGAAGGGGAGCAGTGGGCGGGTCAGGAGAGGTCTGCCGCGCCATGTGGTCACCTCCGGGGCAGGCGGGAATCGAACTCATGCGGAAGCGGCTTTAGCTTCTTAGTGCTGTGCTTTAACCCGCTGCGCCACCAGGGAGGGTCCGATGTCTCTCTTTTGAGGAAAGGTTCCCCAGGTTAATTTTCAGGAACCTCCTCCAAATTAAAATTAAGCTAAATCTCACAAACAAAACTCAACAATTATTTAGGAAAGCAAGTGCCCATGTGTCAGGGACAGGCCCCGATCACGGGCTGTCGGAGGGCAGGGCCTTTAGGTGGGAGTGGAGATTCCTAAAAGGGGGAGAGAGGAGCAGGCATGAGGAAGGCTTACACCCAACTCTGAGTCCTGTGTCTTCCTCATGACTGCTCCCCTCTTCCCCTTTTAGGAATCTCGCTCGCCGACGCCGCTCCCACCTAAAGGCCCTGCCCTCCGACAGCCCGTGATCGGGGCCTGTCCCCGACACCCAGGAATGCAAGCTAGTAGAAGTAAGAAACAATAGTCCTGGATCCCCCAAGGACTGTAGATGTTTTATACTGAGCAGTATGCAGAATAGCACAAAACAAAATATAGAAGAAAGGATGTACTATTGGGTGTGAATTCATAGAATTGAGGACAACACAAATAGAACACAACACTAATAATGGGGTAGAATTGAATAAAACCCTTTGCCCCAGTTCTGTGTACATAAATAGATAAATCTTAAAAAAAAAAAAAACTCAATGGATAAGCTTATATGACAGATTACACTGTTAAAGAGAGAATTAATGAACTAGAAGATATTGCCGAAGGACTTATTGAGAATGTAGCAGAGAGAAAGAGATGAAATATAAAAAACATAAAAGAATAAGAAGTCTAGCGCAGGAGTTGGCAAACTATGGCCGTGTACCAAATCCAGGTGACCATATATTTTCATGAGTAAAAGTCCATTAGGCCACCACCACACACATAAATGTACTTTGCTATTTTCCACACTACAACAGAGTTGTGTGGTTGAGACGGATATTCCTGTATGGTCTCCAAAGTCTAAAATAGATACTTATGACTTTAACAAAAAATAAAAATGCATCTCTGCTCCAATAAGTATGAAACGCCAGGAACTCAGGAGGAAATATGGAGAAAAATGAGGTGATATTTTAAAAGATAATGATTAAATCTTCTACAACAAATTTAAAATAGGAAGCCACGTATCCAGAGGGCACAACATATTCTAAGCAGGAGAAATATAAAGAAGGACCTGTAGAAACTCAGATTGTGTCCTGCAAAAAGATATGTCCAAATCCTGACTCCACAACCTGCATATGGCCTTATTTGCAAATTGGATCTTTGCGGCTGTCATTAAGTTAATGATCTTGGGTGGGAACATTGAGGATTCAAGATTCAGTGATTAATGTTCTTATAAGGAAAAAGTGAAAAAAGAAAACGAGAAAGGGGAAGGGGCCCAGCAACGCAGAAACACAGCAAGAAGCCTCCCGCAGACAGAGGCAGAAGTGGATCCGAGGCAGGGACCCCTGGAGTCGCCAGAGTCTGGATCACCCATGGAGCGGGCACCCGTTATTGGGAGCTGATGCTTGATTTTGGATTTGTGGTCTTCAGAACTGTGGAAGAATGCATTTGTTTGTTTTCTAAGTTATCCAATTTGGGACAAGTTTTATGGTAATCTTAGGCAACCAAAACTGATTTAGCTTCGTCCAGAAGAATCCACGCCCTTTATCATTCTCCAATGCCAAAAAAAAAAAACCATTTTTCACCCCTCTCTTGACCTAGACTGATCCCGATTCTGCAACTACAAGGCGTGGCGAAGGGGGGCTGTGTGGTGAAGGGTGACTGCACAGACCCAGGTCTGAGCTTTCAGGAGCCCTGGCCACCTATGCTCTCCCATGTCAGGGCCGGGAGCTGCCACACAGCAGGGCAGCAGCCCTGAGGAAGGAACCATGTGGAGAACACTTGGGGGGGAGAGAGAGGCCACGGAGGAGAAAAGGCCCACCCACCGCATTCCAGCTGCCTCAGTCCCCCACGTGCCTCCTGCCTGTCCAACCCAGGGTCTATTTCTCAGAACCAGAACCCCTTACACCATCTTCATTTCAGGGCCTCTCCAGAGGCAACTCAGCCTCCACTCCTCCTGCCCAGGGGATCGCCCCGTGGGTGACCCGTCTTGGATGTCCCAGTCCTGCCAAGCCCAACGATGGCACTGCCTGGAGCCGCAGCTGATCCCCACCGGCTCACAGCATCAGGACGGGGCACGACAATCCTGTGAAAGATGGTCTTCTTAATGTCTCTGGTGGACGCTCTCACCCCCTTCTCTGGCCTACACCCCTGTTCTTGTATGCACAAATAAATAAATCTTTTTTAAAAAGAAGAAATAAGCGGGCCCTCCCTGGTGGTGCAGCGGGTTAAAGCACAGCACTAAGAAGCTGAAATCACTTCCGCATGAGTTCGATCCCCGCCTGCCCCGGAGATGACCACATGGCGCGGCAGACCTCTCCTGATCCGCCTGCTGCTCCCCTCAGCAGTGTACTTTGTCCATCTGCCTGTTCTGCTCCCAGCTCTGTCTTTGGTGAATCCTCTCACCCACTGCATCTCTGGCCTGTACCCCAGTTCTGTATGCACAAATAAATAAATCTTTAAAAAAAAAAAAGAAGAAGAAGAAATAAGAGCACAGCAAACAAAGCCAGGTGGAGACGAGTGTCCGCTTTTGGCTCTTGCTGCCAGTAGATTAACTGATAACCGTCAAGTTCTTCAGACATGTAGGAGCGGGAGATTGACGGTGTCCAGACAAACGCTAACTCTCAGGTCTTAGTATCATATGACTCGCTTTTATTAACCACACACAAGAAATGTTGATTATTATTATTATTACCCTATTTTATTCCTATATAAATAAAACACAAGTCAAATAAAAATAAAATGGTAAAGGAATGGATATTGAACTTACAAATCATAAAATAAAACTCATGTGGTTAAATATGTACGTTAGGGTCAGAAACTTGACCACGAGGTGGAACCGTAGAAGCAATGGCACCTCATTTATGGGCAGTCACGCACACCTCAGCCCGTAGCCAGCAAGGAACAATACCATGCCTCAGACAAAGAAGCAAAAACGAGGGCAGCAAAGTAAGATTCGTGGCCTTTCCCACAAGCCGCTGACTCCCCCGCAAAACCACCTTTCCCCAGACTTCCACGATGCTGTGGTGTGAAAACCTGACAAGACCTTGGTAGATGTGAGCATTACGTGAGTGTCACGTGAGCATTCTGCTGTTTTCTGCATCCACACACTGCTGCCTCTCCCTCATTATTTTGTGGGTTTTTCCCCTTCGAACACCTGGACTTCTTCGATTTAGTGCTTCAGTCCTTCAGGCTCCTCATCATTATACAGATCATTTCAAGAGAGGTTCTTTTCTAAATTTTTTTTAGAGATTTATTTAGTTATGCACAGGCCAGAGGTGCAGGGGCAGTGAGAGGATTCACCAGGTCAGAGCCCAGAGCAAAACAGGCAGATTTATTGAAATCCACTGTGGAGGGGAGCAGCAAGGAGACAGGAGAGGTCTGCTGCACCGTGTGGGTCCCTCCCTGGCCGGGGATCGAACTCATGGCTGCAGCTAGCTTCCTCGGCTGTGCTTTAACCCACTGCGCCACCAGGGAGGGGTATTTTCTAAATGCTTTTGCCTCAAAATCTTCCAGCTGCAGAGGCCCTGACCTCTGGGAACATAAGCACAGTGTGAGGTGAGAGCCGAATATGAGTGGAAAATGGGAAAGTTAGTGAATATGCCAGTGGCCATGGCCCCCTCAACTCCCAGAATGCTGCACTGAACGACTGTTTCCCTAGGTGAGAAACTGGAGGCTTGCCCTGGAGCAACTGAGTGGGCTCAGTAAAACAAACAAGCAAGTCAAATACAGGTACTGTCAGTTGCGTAGCCCAGTGGGAAAAAAGCAGATCTTCTCTCAATCACCCTGCAGTGAGAGTCAGCTTCCCACATGTCCCCCCAAATGGCATAGCTGAGCCATGTAGACAAGCCAGGTGCCTTCACCTTTGTGTGTTCGTTACGTTCTCAATTCTCTGTTTTGCTTGATCATTTGTCCACCATCCTCTGACATTTTGTCAGACTTCCTTAGCTCTCTAATATGATAACCTCTAACGTGATAGGCAGAAAACATACAGCAGGAAAAAGAAAGACAAATATGGGCAGCAGAAGAAAACTTCAAATTTTATAGGACTGAGAGAGAGC
>NW_004567104.1:75106943-75113098 GCF_000260355.1 Condylura cristata
AGATAGATAGACAGACAGACAGGAAGGCAGGCAGGCAGAGAGGCAGAGAGGCAGAGAGGCAGAAAGACATATGGATAGATAGACAAATAGATGGTAGAGAGATGATCGACAGATGATACAGATAGATGGTGGATGATATAGATAGATGATAAATGATTGATAGATGATAGAAAATATAGATAGATAATAGATAGGTGATAGACTGAGAGTTGATAAGACAATAGAAAGGTGATAGCTATCTTTCAAAGAATTCTCAACATGCCCATAACTACAACTTCATTGTCATTACTGAAAATGGACACTGGTGCTTCTGCAGCAACAAATACCCAGAGAAATACATTTCCCTGATGTCTTCACCCCTGTTTCATGGGTGACTTGCCAGGATTGCAGTGCTGCGAGGCCCCGCTTTGCCTGGCCGATGCGGCTCTTGGTGCCGTTACCCCACTTGCTTGCCACTTGCTTGTCAGAGAGCCTGGGCTGTTTTTTCTCTGGTTTCCTACATTCTGGATTTTCTGGTACTGGTCCCTGATGTCTCTGCTCCTGCATTTTCTGAACACTGGCAGTTAGAATGTGTAGTTAGAACTGAA
Organism: Condylura cristata; assembly: GCF_000260355.1. Lineage (NCBI taxonomy): Eukaryota > Metazoa > Chordata > Mammalia > Eulipotyphla > Talpidae > Condylura > Condylura cristata. The sequence goes on from NW_004567104.1 coordinate 75,107,531, forward strand.
TCAGATTCAGAGTTGGTGCTTTGGGCAAGATTATTTTATGAGGGGTACAGTTTCCTTCAGGATACATTTAAGATCTCTGGGTTACTCTGGAGAGTTCTCTCTCTTTCACACACACACACACATGCACTAATGCACACACAGTCTACCCCCCAAGAGTGTTTTGCAATTACCAATTGTCATGGACAAAGCCCATAATTTCGTCAAAGGTTTACAATGTGCTCTGGCCAAGTTCTTTCCTCCCTTCTTATATACTAGTCTGGATATTTCTATAGAGTTTTATCCCCTTTAACTGTTTATCTGTATATCTACTTGTTCATCTGTAATCTAGCCTTGCATTTCCAGCTCTTCATACCTGGTCTTTTTGATGGTACTTTTTCCTCACTGCTAAGTCCACAGTTGGCCGGTTCTTCTCCTTAGGTGTTTGGTTTCATGGCGTCTGATTCCCTCCCGAGTCTGAGTCTACGGTATGTTGTTCTGTTTGTTCATGAGATCTATGAGTTCCTGTCTCCCTCTGATTAAGTTTTCTAGATGAATTAGAAAAGGATGGTATTAAGTAGTAAAAGAATTATGCAACCTTGCTGAATAAGCAGAGACTGCACCCTGCTGTGGGCCAGTCCAAAGGTCCTTGTCAGCTAACACACCAGCAGCCAGGTGTGGTGGGGGGAGGACAGGTGAGTGAGTAGGCGTTGGCCACTGTGAAATGCAGGTGAGTCCAGGCACTGTGACCTGGCCACATGGGAGCACAGATCCTCTCAAACATCCTGATTCTGTTTCGCTGGAGAGCAAAACAGTGACCCAGTGACCTCCGGGCAGCTGCTCACGGCAGCTGAGACGCTCCTCCGAAGCACAGGGTCTCCCCTCAGAGAGCAACACTCTCATTTCCTACCAGGACGCAAGGAGGAAACTGGGAAGCCCCTGGGGATACACACTTCCTTGATCCAAGAAACTGATACTCAGCCTGTATCTTACGCTCAGAACCGCTAGGACAGGCAAGTCTTCTGTTTTATTTTATGGTTATGGTCATCGTCTTTACGCATTTGGCGTTGCCAGTCGTTTTAGTACATGACACTCTGGGAAACCTTGATAGGTTAGCGGGCTAATCTTTTCAAGGAATAGCTCATAATTCTCAGGCGAGACGCCTAGCAGCAGAAATCCACCCCGAGGAACGTGTAAGTGGCAGTGTCTATAAAGCGAGACCTTGCGAGCACCCTGCAGGAAAGGAGAACTCTCCGAGTGTGCGGTCTTGGCTTTGGCTAATGCTCCTCCTGACCCATTAAATTGTACAAGGGCATGGGTCACTGAAAGCTAAAATTAACACTTCACGAGACTTGCCAGGAACTGCTGATATCTCCAGAGGGAAATTTCCATGCTCGGTGACAAACTAACATGCACTGGAATTGCCAAGGGGAGAAAATTAAATTTGTGCTTCCTGCCTTGGTTTTTCCAGCAACTTCCACCTGCTATGGCAGCAGGTGCTTGGCTTTAGTGATAACTCCGTTCTCGTCACAATGACTCGACAAATCTTCATTGGCCACCAGCTCTGTGCCTGGTACAGGGCTGGTGCCGGGGGCAGAGAGGTCCACGGACACCAGAGCGTGCCTCTGCGCCAGGAGAACTGGCCCCCAGGTCACCCCAGTGGTCACAGCCACGTGTGTCGCCGGGCCAAGTCCCCCAGGTCAGGCGGTCTCTGGGCCCTGGACGAGCCCCTGGGGGAAGCAGCAGTGGCCACCGAGTTAGCGAGTGGCAGGTTCGATCCTGGTCCCTCCCTTCCCGACCTGCAGTGTGAGCCTGGGGTCACGGAGACATGGCCAGAAAGGGAGACACTACAAATGGACCCGGAGAGGCAGAGGCAGACCCCAGGAGCCCCGAGGCTGCGGCTTCCTCCTCCCTTCCCCTGGCCTCACTTCCAGAGAGTTACTCTAAGGACACACCCAAGGCCCCAGAGCACAGGGATTTTCACATGCACCCAGGTAGCAAGGGTGATCAAGGGTGGAACATTTGCAGCACCCCGGGGAAAGTAATTTTTTTATTATTACTTTTTTATTTAATATAATAGTGTATTTTTACATCACTTTGTGCCTTTTCCCATCTTAGTTGTAATCCCTGTGGGCTTCCCATCACAAATCACCCTTGTGCCATCACCACAGTCCAGGGCACCTCACCCCCACCCACCATTTTTGATTCCATTCTCCACTCTACCCCCATAAAATGTCTCTGGTCTCTGGTATATAGTTGATCATTGTTATTATTTTTCCTCTGGTCCTTTATGCTCCTGCTATGAGTGAAGCCATCCAGTATTTTTCTTGTTCTTTCTGGCTTGTTTCGCTAAGCATGACCCCTTTCAGCTCCATCTATGTTGCTGCAAAGGGAAAGTAATTTTTTTTTTTTAAAGATTTATTTATTCACACAGAACTGGGGTACAGGCCAGAGATGCGGAGGGTGAGAGGCTTCACCAGAGACAGAGCGGGGAGCAGAACAGGCAGATCAACGAAGTACACTGCTGAGGGAGCAGCGAGCGGGTCAGGAGAGGTCTGCCACGCCATGTGGTCACCTCCGGGGCAGGCGGGAATCGAACTCATGCGGAAGCGGCTTTAGCTTTTCAGTGTTGTGCTTTAACCCGCTGCGCCACCAGGGAGGGCCAAAGGGAAAGTAATTTTTAAAGAGAAAATCAGAAAAGCAAATCTCAGGACCCTGGCGAGATCACCACACTTAGTCTTCAGTTTCCTGAGCTGTGGAGGTGACTTTTTTTTTCTTTCTTTTTTTTAATTATTACAAAAGTTTATTTTTACATCATTTTGCACATTTTTTCCCATCTCGATTGTAATCCCCGCGGGTTTCCCATCACCAAATCACCCATGTGCCACCACCATAGTCCCGTGCATTTCCCTCCCTTCCCCCCCCCCCGTTTTTTATCCCATTCCCCACTCCACCCCCACAAAATGTCTCTGGTATATGGTTGTTCATTATTTTTGTTATTTTCTCACCTGGTCCATTATACTGCTGTGGAGGTGACTTTAATGTGTGTTTCTCTTCTTTCGGACAGGTCAGCTGGCCACGGGGGCAGATGCAGGCTGTAAGTATGGGTTGGAACAAACTAGCTAACTCGAGGAAGAAATAGTGTCTTTCTTCTTCTTTTTTTTAAGATTGATTTATTTTTGCATACAAAACTGGGGTACAGGCCAGAGGTGCAGGGGCAGTGAGAGGACTCACCAGAGACAGAGGTGGGGAGCAGAACAGGCAGACTGGTGAAGCACACTGCTGAGGGGAGCAGTGGGGAGACAGGAGAGGTCTGCCACACCCTATAGCTCAGCTCTCTGGCCTGGGATAGAATTTGACGCTGAAACGGCTGCGGGAAGCTTCATAGTGCTGAACTTTCACCCATTGCACCACTAGGGAGGGCCCCAGTCTTTCTTCTTAATACCAAACGTGCTGGTTATCTAGGGGAGATTTTCCCTGTTACAAAATTACTAAATTTTTATTAAAGAATTGCCATGCATATCCAAAATAAAGCTTGAAGGACTATTATTCAAGGTAATTAAAAAGTGGTGACAACTCAAATGTCCAACAATGGACTATTATCCAGCCATAAATAAGAATGAAGTTCTGATGCATGGTATAAAGGACGCTATCACCTTGATAGCGCTTGCAAGGTGGAATAAGTCAGACATCTAAGACCACATACTATATGATTCTATTCATATGAAAGTTCAGAATAAGGAAATTCATAGAGAGAAAGTATATTAGTGGGTGTTCCAAATGCCACTTGACAGACAAATAGGTCAAGAAAATGTGGTCTTTTCACACCGTGGAATACTATTCACCCATAAAGAAGGACAAATGTACCATTTATAGCAAAATGGTAGGAGATTGATGTATAGTAAAACAAGCAAGAATGGAAAAGGCAAATATTGGACATTAATATAACTGGCAATTAGCAGGCATTTGACAAAGCAGACACTAGGCATAGCAAACAAAGAGCAGACATTGATAAAGAAAGTGATGTTCCTGGAGTTCAGAAGGAGGGTATAAAGAAAGGATCAAGGGGGTCATCAGGGAAGGTGTGAGGGAGAAAAATCTAATTTTTAAAAAAGTAGGCCAGCACAGGGCCCTCCCTGGTGGTGCTCTAGTGCAGCACAAGCTACCCACAGCTGCTTCTGTGTGAGTTTGATCCTCAGCCCCGGAGGTGACCCACAGGGTGCAGCAGACCTCTCCTGACCCGCCCGCTGCTCCCCTCAGCAGTGGACTTCGACAATCTGCCTGTTCTGGTGACTCCTCTCACTGTCCCTGCATCTCTGGCATGTACCCCAGTTCTGTATGCATAAATTAATAAATAAATCTTAAAAAAAAAAAAAAAAAAGGTAGACCAGCAGTTGCTGAGGGCTGCTGTTGGGGTGAGAGGATAGAGCTCAATTAGTAAATAGTTTCTTCTTGTGGTGAAAAAACTCACTGTTATGCTAACAGTGAATATGCACATATTTGTCAATATGCTACACCCTCTGAGGCGTGTACATTTTGTGGTTATCAGACATGTGTTGCTTAGTGGAGGGGGTCTACTTTGAGAAGTGTCTCCTTAGATGATTCCATCATTGTGAGAAAATTTGGGTATAATACACAACAAGCTTCAGGGGCACAAATGACTACATATCTAAGCTATGTACAGGGCACACCATCAAATTACCTGAGCTGTTTTAGGCAGAAAGAGGTTAGTGTCGGGACAGCAGGGCTTGCAAACGTGTTGGAAGGCCTGGAGGTGAGGTTCCCGGATAGATAGCAGTGCAGAAATGAACACCAGTCAAGAAGGTGGGGGACCAGGAGCTGCCCCTGTGCTAAACCCTCCTTACCTGTAAGCCAGAGATCGGAAAGCTACCACTGGACTTCAGAGAAATGCCACTGGGACCTATGCTAGCACTCACACACCTTTGAAGAGTGTTCACTGTCAGTGCCAACCAGCAGAGACCACAAAGGCAGCAGCTGTGTGTGCATGCAACCAACCAGGCTTCAGTCATAGCAAGAACCCTAGCTGCAAGAGAGTCTGGGAAATAGGGCTGCTGGCTCTTCAGGATCTGTGCTGTGGCCATGCCATGTTATTCTAAACTTTTTTTTTTTTGACATAGAAGATCTGGGGTGTAGGCCAGAAGTGCAGAGGGTAAGAGGATTCACCAGAGTCAGAGTAGGGAGCAGAACATGTGGACTTACTGAAATACACCGCTAAATAGAGCAGTGGGTGAGACCGGAGAGGTCTGTTGTGTCATGTGGGTCAGCTCCCTGCCGGGGGAATCGAACTCAGGCCACAGTGGTGAAGTGGTGAGACTGAACCCCAAGGCCACCAGGGATACCCATTGTTGTAAACATTTACCACCTTTTTAAAAGCTGCATAATTTTTTTTCCCTTGAAGGCACATAATAACACTTAATCCATCAGCCTAGACCCACTTGGGAAAGCTTGTTCCCTGAGTTTAATGTTATAAATAACATTGTCACTTATAATAGTTATTATAAATAATACCGGATGATAATGCCAATAATAACAGCTATAGTGTGTTGACTATGTCCTTATCCTATTTTTTTT
>NW_004567104.1:75113798-75116648 GCF_000260355.1 Condylura cristata
AACAACTCACAGCCTTCTATGAGATAGTTTGACCCCAGAGTACAGATAACAAAACTGAGGGTTAATGAGATTGGACCCCAAAGCTTTCACCCTAAGCATCAAGCAAACAGTCATGACAAAAGTCCTCCCCCACCCCCCCAATAAATGATCGCTGTTGGACGAATACCAGAAACGGAATACTGGCTCGGGAGCAGTGGACATCTCTAATACCCTTGCTATGTGCATCACGGGCCAGTGCCTCGAATCATTATCAGGCCTGAGACACGAATAGCTGCGTGTGTCGGGGCTTTGGTGAGGACCCCCAAGGCAGAGAGCTGGAGCTTTTTCAGCACAGGCAGCTTAGGCCTTTCTGAGTGAGCGCAGCCCTGCCTGCATGTGAAGAATACGTGCCCCCAGCCCAGCTGGTCTAACCACCAGCAAGTGACAGGTGACTTGACCCACAGCCCCGACTGCGCTGACGGTGAAGAGCCTAAATGAACCCATGTCACAGCGCATCTGATCCATAGGGCTGGGAATTGCCTCTCTTATAAGTGGGAAAGCTTCCTGGCGAGTGCTAAATGCTTCAGTTTGGATTGTTTAATAAGTGAACTTCCTGTCCAATGCTGATTCTCTGTAAGTGCCAGCAGCTGACACACACCGGCACAGCCGTGTCCCAGGTGAGCTCCACTGTAACCCCAAAGCCTTCGGAGGGGTGGAAGCCACGCCACTGCAGCCACTCAAGACTTGGCCAGCCCTGCCTGGCCTGCCTCTCTCTCTGCCGAGAATGGGGGATCAGAGGCAGAAGGGCTCTGTCTGGCTTAAACCTGGGACAGCAGGGGCTGCCCTCCCCACAGAGGGAAGCTGAGGGAGGGTGGACTGCCTTGGGAATTTCACCACTAAGGTACCCCAAATATAAGCAGATGGGACTGTGTTCCACGAATCCATTCTGTCTTTTAGAATCTATCTTGTTGGGCTTTCCAGCCTTTATTTCTCCTTTTAAAAATCCCCAAACTGTAAGGTTCATGAGGATGCTCGTCACCTGCCTCTAGACTGTACTGTTCTGGGGGCTGTCATGGGGTGGGCTGAGAACTCGCATCAGCAATCCAGAATATACCTGGTGGTAGAGGCTGTCCCTCGCCCTCCCCCCCCACCTCCACACAGCTGCCTCCTGGCACCGAGGCCGCGGGGAGGCAGCCCTACCCACCAGACCTTCATGGTTTTATTCATTCCACATGGCCTAGACCCAGGGCTGCACATCAGTTGCAACAATTTTCTGATGATTTCTATGAATCATTTTTTAATGATGAATAATGTTTTTAGAGACACTCCTGAGAAATTTCACCCAGGGTTCCCTTGACAACCATCACATAAAGTATCCAAAGAGAAGCAGCTTTCGTGGCCAGCACAGAAAATCAACTTGAAAGCCTGGATTCCTGAAAGATCCATTAGTCGTCTTTGCTGAGAATGACTCTCACAATTCACACATGCAAAGAGTCACAGGCAAATTCAGATCAACAAACATAACCAGAAAAAATGCATGTACTGTTGAGTAACATTCAAAGAACTTATGCACAGCTATAAACTTTTCAACTTGGAGTCTTTTAAACGTTTTTTTCTAGCAAGGCATTTTCCCTGCATCTAAATGCTTGTCCTCATCTCCGGGACTGGTGCGACTGGTGGGCTCAGATCCCAGCCTCCCCTGCACCTGTGCAGGGTCTCGCCTCCTGGCCAGCCAGGTCACCCAGAAATGCATTTTCCTTGCTGGGAATTTCCTTTCTGAAGATACCAGGTCTCAAATAATCAGCCAGGATCAGGGCCTCGCATGTCCTGGAGTTCCAAGGCAGTTGCAGTGAAGCTTCCGGGCCTCCACGGTCCTCCAATCGTCAGAGCTACATCTGCTCCAAAATGCACGGTTGTAGGAGGGTCTCATTTCCAGCGGTCACCCTTCATGGAGCTTCACCTGGGCGGTACTTTCTGGCCCGCTACTTCAGTAGGCTCCAATACACCCTAAGGACTCCTGTGAGCAGGAAATAATGGCGCCGACCTGTCCCTCCCGGGCCCCCAGCTCCAGAGAGTAAAGCAACTTCACCCCTGCTCTCTCCTGTTCTGCCACTGAGTTTAAAGCGAAGCTTGGTGGCTGTGCTTTGCTTCAGGCAGTGCTGAGAGCTCCCCGTTCTCCCCCAGGAGATGCGCGCCCCCGAGGCCTCCGAACCACCCCCCTCCTCCGCCCCTGTACCCCATCCCTGGGCCTCAGACCCAGTCCGCAGCTTTTTCTCCCCACACGCCGGGCCTGGCCACTGGGAGGAACGCGCAAAATTGAGAACAGGGAGAAAGCACAGCACCGCTTGGCTTCGACCCTGGAGGAGCAGGCTCAGGCGCCAGCACCCCCCAGGCTCAGGAAAACGATGGCCAAGTGTCCCCAAAGGCCAAGATGTGCTCCTCGGGCGAGGAAGGCTCGCGGGCGGGCTCCCCTCAGCCCCTCCAGACCCGCCGGGCTCCAAACCTCCGGGGAGAAGCTCAGAGCTTTCCGCGCAGTCCAGTCGGGTACGGAATCCCTTGATCTACACCCGCGAGGATCAAGGTTATTTTGTTTCCGCCTCTACAAAACGGGCCTGAAACAGTCAGACTACACCGTCTGGGCTTACTCTGTAGTTTTGCGCTAGCCCAGGCTTTTGCAGAGAAAATATCCTCAACCTGAGGAAAGGTGCTAATTTTAAAAGTTTTTCCGGTTTACACAAAAACGTGCTCTACCCGCGCCTCTCCTCGGGTACTTATTTGCTCTGGCACCTGAAAGGAACTCTGTGCAGGGGCAGTTAGAGGAGCGAGCGCCTTCCGCGACGCCGCACCACACGGGTCTCGCCGCCGCCCCGG
>NW_004567104.1:75117678-75122368 GCF_000260355.1 Condylura cristata
GACTTTACAAGAAATAAAATAAAAGAAACAGAATAAAAATCCGCGCGAAGCGGTAAGGTGGCCCCGCCGGGAGAGGTGGCCCCGCGCCCAGGCCGGGCAGGGAGGGACCGGTCAGTCCTCCCGCTGCCCGGGTGCTCCGTAGCTTTCCCTGCTCCCCTCGGGTGAATTCGCTTCCCTCTTCCTACAGATTTGTTTATATGAGGGACAAGGTTCCCCAAGGATCACTTTGCTTTGCAAATAGCCCCCTCGTGTTAATTAAACGAAACGAATTTGTGCGTGAAGTACTGGGGAGACCGTTTCTGTCAGCCGTTTTCTGAGGGTTGGCCGTTACTGTTGTGACTTGCTGAGGGGGGAAACTGAACCATCGCGGTTGCCCTCTTCTTCGATGTGCAGAAATATCTGTCGCTGGTGGATAGGTTTGGTTTGGTTTTATAAAAGAAAAATAGGTGTTTTTTTTTTCTTTTTTGAAAGGCGGTCTCAGGACCGTCCTTAATTAACTAATCGGTTTTCGTATTTCAAGGCGGCAAGTCACTAATATAAACACTGCGAAATTTCAGTGCCTCGTAAATCTCCAGCTCAGGGACCCCGCGCGCGCGCTGCAAGCGAGAAGCTGGGTTTTGTCTCGCGCTGGCGGGCAGCCCTCCGCAACCCGGCTCTGGAGGCGCCTTTTCGGCTCAGGCGGGCCGAGAGCCCGCCCGGAGTCCACAAGGCCGCGACTCCCGGCAGGGTAGGGTGCGGGAGGCCGGCGCGGGGCGCTCGGTTCTCCTCTCGCTGGGTGTGGGACCCTGCTGTTCTCTGAGCGCCCATCGGGCTCTGGGCTCCGAGCAAGACGCGAGCCCCAGCGGGATCCTCTCCGTCCCCCCAGGACAGCGCGTCTGTGTGCTTTGGGAGGGGACCCCCCCCCCCGAAGTCCTTGCTTCTCAGTGGAAGGATGGAAGCCCGGTGGGGGAGACCGGGAAGGAAAACGCAGCGGAGAGGCTTTGCTCTTCCGCCTCAGTAAAATTGGGAGAAATGAGGAGGCCGGGTGCCCAAACCAGGAGTGGCTGCGGTGGAATGTCTCTTCCCTTTGGGTGACTCGGGACTTTGCTAGTCACTACAGCTAATTAGCAGGGGCTCTGTCCTCCCCTAAGAGCCGGGCCCAGCAGCATCTACTCATTCCCTGGAGCCTTGCCCAGCTCTAGGAGTTGGGACCTCGGGAGGCCTAAGTTGTGCTGGATGTCCGAGTCTCCCCAAAAGGTCCACTGGTGCTTTTCGAGACCCCAGAGAGCCGTGTTTCCAGAAGGCCAGGACAAGGCCAGGTGCCAGGAGTTGGCCGGCACCTCCATCTCTCCTTAGCAGCCCCTGGAGTCTGGGGCACCCGGCCAAGCACCCAACACTCAAACTCCAGGGGTCTGTGGGCCCCAAGTCGGAAGGCAGGCCTGCCCCAGTGCCGCAAAGCAAAGCAAAGCACTCGTGTACTCAGACACCAGCCACTGAAAGCAAATACTTTCTCAACAAGAGTGCTCTCTGGTGAGATAATTTATTAGAAACAAAAAGAAATGACCTCTCCTGCTTCCCGGGCGGATGAGCTGCGGAGCCTCTAAGCACTGCGGTCTGGAGGGGAGACAGCCGGCAGGCAGGGGGGAGGAGGGGGTGCCCAGCTACTCAGACACAAAGTGACACTCTGTCCTCTGCTCCTCCCCGGAGTATGAAGAAAAGTGGGTGGCATCTCCCCTGGCACTACAGAAGGGAGTGAAAATTCGAGGTGTTTTTTCAGACAGCTCAGACTAAAATGTCTCTGACAGGACACTTTCTGAATTTGCTGGAGCAAGATTTCGGACCCCCCTGCCCCCCCCCATGACTGCCTGTTAGACAAAGACTTATACATCGAAGTGTTGCATGCACGCAGTTCTGGGGTTTCTATGGTTTCGTTTGCTCCAGCTGCTCCAGCTGTCAGAGGTTCGAAACCACATCCCAAGGCTCTTGCTAGGGATGGGAGGAGTCCGCCCCATGCCACCTGGGGACCTGTCCCCTTTTGCCACCAGGGCAGCCTCTCCGGGAGCCTATCTCAGGTGGGGCACTGCCACTTCTGGGTTGGTCTCCTGCTCAAGTCGGTATTTGGGGGGGGTGTTGGGGGGATGGCCTCAGGTAGGTACCGGGCACGGCACGCCTGGCAGAAACCAGAAACGGTTGAAGAACATCTGAAACAGAAAATCCTAGCAGATGTCGGTAGGGTGCCCTGGGCCCGCCCCTGCTTCTTGGAGCCCCAGTTTCTCCCAGATCAGTAACTTAAAGGAAACTTTCTCAGAGGTGGGGGTAGGTGAAGGCACAGCACCTCCATGTGTGGCCAAGTGCTGGCGCTGGCCGCAGGACCCACTGGAGCTGGACTCGGCAGGCTGGCCGGGTGGAAGCTCCCCGTCTCCATCGACCAACCACTGTGCCCATAGTCGTCTTCCATCCCGGCATCCTTTCCAGATTCTTCTGGGCCAGAGGGTGGTGCCCTCAGCTGGGGGGAGGCCGTGAAAGGGGGGAAGAGCAGGATACCTGGGGCTGTGGGGTCCTTTGCAAAGCTGGTCTGGACACCCCAGGCCAGGCACTGCTGCTTAGGCCCAAAGCACAGGCCCGGAGTTACTCCTGCAGGCTGGATGTGAGGGACAGGGCAGGTGTCCCACAGCAGCTGCCAGCAAGGCTCCAGGTCACCCCTAAGAGCTTGTTTAGTGGGTACTGGCCTAAGTGTCTGGCGCCTGGGGCCAGGATCCCCCTCTGTAGGCACCTGGGATGGTCCCAGCCAGGCTCAGATGCCTGCGCGACACACAGATGGCACTATTCCCCCCACCTGGCCTGGCAGCTTAGAGGGTCTGGCACCAGCTCCTGAGTACTTCCTGTGGTGCGTCACAGCCCAGGCCTGTCCGGGGTGAGTCCGCAGTGCACGTGGCCTGAGTGGTCAACGAATGGGGGGGAGGTCTGCAGAGGAGGGGCAGGTTTGAGACACCAACGCTTCCACACCCACACACCTGCGCCTTCAAACGCTCCCCCACGCTGCCCGCAGACTCCTCATTCCGGCTCCCGGGGCGCGGGGAGCCGCAGCTATCACTGTGCAAGCCAGTGAGAGCTCAATTTCCTCTTCCCGTAAAATCCGGGAAATTTGGTCAGAGGAAACTTTCTGTTCTTGTTGCTTGTCGGGTTTCTCCCGCTCCCACTTAGCCATGTTTCTGCGATCTGGGTAATCCCTTTCAAGCCCGGGAGGAATTCTCCCGGGTCCATAACTGAGACTCGGAAATCACTGGGGTGAGGGGAGCGTTAAATCCTCCCGAAGCCGGGAGGTGCCGGAGCTCACTCGCCGGCGGGCTGGACGCCCGCGGAGGAGTGCAGCCGACAGTCCCTTCCCCCAGCCCCCAGGCTGGGAAGCCCCGAAACCACCGCCGGCTCAGCCGGGCCCGGCTTCCCAGCGGGCAGCGGGCAGCGGGCAGGGGCCAGCGGGCCCGCGCCCCGCGCCCCGCGTTAGGACAGGCTTACCCGCGCGGTGGGCGCTCGGCGCGGCGGGGCGCGCAGTGGGCGCCGCGGCGAACCCAACAGCGTTCCTGCGTTCCTGCGTCTGAAACCCCAAGGGAAGGTCCGGCGGTGGGTGGGGATCCCGCCACTCCTAAGCTCGCGCGGCTCGGTGACTGCGGAACCCCAGTTCTACGAGCAGAAACCCTGGCTCGGGGTTCTCTCTGCGCGCACTGCTCCGCCCACCGAGGGAGCCACGACGCCTCCAAAGCCCTCCAACTTCGGACCCTCAAAGGGGTCCCCGGAAAAGGTCAGGAGCGCTGGCCGCGGCGGCGATCCGCTCAGTGAGCGGGACGCGGGCGCCGGTCCACGTCCCGCAGCCAGTGAGCGCCCCAGGAGGTCCCTCCAGGGCGGGCGACGAACGAGGCGCCGAGGCCGACACCCAGACGCTCCAGGGCCCCGAGGCTCCCCTCCCCCACGGCTCCAGGTTAGGCCCCGCTGCCCCCGGGACCCGGACGCGGCGCCTGCGATCACGGTGGCTGCCACTGACCCCCGCGCGTGGGGGAAGCTTGCGAACCCCCAGCCCGCGCGCCCACTTCGCGACTGAAGGGGTGAGGGGGTGGGGGTTTGTGCCACAGCCCGGCTCTGGATGCGCAGAGCTCCCCTTTCCCCCAGGGGTTGCGGGCGCCTGGCGGAGGCAGGATATTTGCGGCTGGGCGCGACCCCGAGGGAGGACGCTGGGACGCCGCGTGAGCCCGGCTGCAACCGCGCCGCCCCATCCCTGCCGTCCCCGGCCCGTCCCCTCGGCTCTCCGGCCCCGTCCCCTCGGCCTCGCCCAGTGCCCGCCGGGGACCCTTCGCCCGGATGGACCCGCCGCTGCCGCCATTCTCCCACATTCGGGCCGCGCTGGCCGGACTGCAGCGGTCCCGCCGCCGCCGCCAGGGCGAGGCCGGGCCTCGAGGTGACGCTCCCGGCCCCGCTCTCGCTCGGCCCCGCGCGTCCTGCGGCCTCCGGCCACCCCCCGGCAAGCGCCGCTGTCCTCTCACCGTGTTTACAGGAGGGGGCGGGCGGAAGGGTCACTTCCGAGCCTTCGAGCCTTCGCGCGCGCCGCTCCCTCCTGCCCCCAGCCCCTCGAAGTGGGGGAGAGGGGGCGCGGCAGCTTCGCGTGCGCGGGGTCCCGTCCCCACCGCGGGCCCAGCCGCCCGGAACGAGCCGGGAGTCG
>NW_004567104.1:75123132-75152622 GCF_000260355.1 Condylura cristata
CCGGGCGGGCTCCGCGGGCCAGGAGCGCGGCCCGGTCTAATATGCCCGGAACCGAGGCGCGATGAAGGAGAAATCCAAGAACGCGGCCAAGACCAGGAGGGAGAAGGAAAATGGCGAGTTTTACGAGCTGGCCAAGCTGCTCCCGCTGCCTTCGGCCATCACCTCGCAGCTGGACAAGGCGTCCATCATCCGCCTCACCACGAGCTACCTGAAGATGCGCGCCGTCTTCCCCGAAGGTGAGGCCTCAGGGGCGCCGGGCGGCGTCGGCCGAGCGGGGAGCCGGGGCGGCCGTGGGGCCGCCTCCCGCGGGTCAGCTCTGGGCATCTTGGCAAGGCCGCGGCGGGGCTTCGGCCGCTCAGCGAGGCCCAGTCTTGGTGGCCCGTGGGCCCGACGGCCTCCGGCGGGACGGGGCGAGCGGGAATTGTTTCGGATGCTGGTTCATTTTGGCCTCTCTCTCACTTTCTCCATTCTTCCCCCTCCCTACCTTTTGTCCTTATTTTCTTTCCTCATTTCTTTAACTCCCCTTTATTATTTTCTTTCCTCCACTCTTACCTCTTTTTTCCAGAAGGGAAGCATGTAAGTGCGTGCGCGCACACACCCTGGGGGAAGGTGCTTGCTGCTCCCACCCGGGAGTGAATTACTCATGAGGCCCAGGCCCTGTGTGCTCCAGCGCAGAGTGGGACAGAGGGTGATCGGGGCCTCGGGTCACCTCCCAGGTCACCTCTTTGCTCCCGGCTCTGGGTTTCTGGGGTGCAGGAGAGACAAGCAGTAGCAGCACCTTTCCGCCAAGGCCCCCTGCGAGGGAGACCAGGAGGTGGTTCATTTGAAAATTGGAGTCAGGCCTTTCGGGGCTGGAGTGATAACCCCTGGGCAGGGGCCGTGGGGAGCAAGGGCCCCCAGCACCTGCAGGTGCAGCAGAAACGGTGGCCTTGACCTGTGGGCATGCGGTGCTGACCGGCAGCACAGCCTGCCGGCCTGGGGGGCTGTGCACCTCTGGGCAGCAGGACCGCGGGAGGCCCTGGGCTGGCCTGTGTGTCTCGTGCCTCTAAGACCCGCTTCTCCCAGTGTCTGTCCCCTGCAGGAGTTGCCACCACTGGTGGGAGAGAGTCTGAGACGTGGCTGGGTGCTCTGTGCCAGGATGGGGGGCCCTCAAATATCCCAGGAGAGAGACCCCTGAAGTTTATGCCTCCGGGTCCCCAGAAGCCCTGGCGGCACTGGAGGGTGCTGCCATACTGGAGCCGGTGTCCCTGGGTGGCAGGGTGTCCGCAGCCGGGAGTGACCAGCCTTTTGCATTAGAGGCTCCAAGTCTGTTGCCAGTCATGTGTCTGACCTGGAGCCCAGTTAACTCTCGGTCGTTGGTGCCACAAGACATGGCCTGTCCTGCAGCACGGCTAGCAGGGGACCCAGGCCCAGGAGCCAGTGGCCAGAAGCGGAGGCTGGAACTCTGGGCACCTCCCAGCCGGCCAGTGCGTCCTTCTCCTCCCTCAGTGGGTACCCCACTGGTCTGAGCCAGCCCAGAACCCAGCGGAAGCCCTTTGCGTTTCTGTCCAGTCCCGGATTGACCCCCCCCTTCCAGCCCCAAAGCAGTCCCTCCTCTGGAGTAGAGGTTTTCTCTAGGATTGACTCTCCCAGCCCCCCCACCCCCCCATGGAGCGGGCAGCTAACTGGCTTGCCTGGGGAGCTGCATAGCCCGAGTGAGTGCTGCAGAGCAAGGTAGAGCAGGGACCAGCCCAGCCTCTTCTCCCACCGCCCCTGCCCTGATTAGAAATAAAAACTTAGGGAGAAACATGGAGATGAAATGACTTGTTACTGATGGTTTCAAGTAAGTTCAAAAGAGGAGTGTGGAGAAAGAGGCTAATTAGAAGCCGTTTGTCGGTGGGGGAATTTCCAGGAAAGCCTGCTAGAAATCCGGAAGTTGGCGTCAGCCCGTTTAAACTGGGCTTGTGTGTTCTCTGGGGAATGCGTTTCCACACATTTGGGCCCAGAATTGCTTGGCTCTGAGCTGACTGGGGGCCTGGGTCTCGGACACAGGCCGGAGTTACGCCTGCTTGAGGGGTGGCTTGCGTGTCTCCTGGGAGGTTCCTGCCGCCTGCAGTTCAGGAGGTATTGCAGGGAAGCTGTTTGTACCTACAGGGGCATTTTGGAAATGCCCCTGACCCTGGGGGTTCCCACTGGGGACTGAGAGGAGGTGCTGGTCTGGTCCCCAGCTCACATGCACAGCTGCATCAGGGAGCATTGGGCCGGCACTGGCCTGGAGGAATTTGCGGCAGCCTCTGAATGCTTCCAGGCTCTGGCAGAGGTCACCCCCACTAGATGTGGGCCACTACAAGGCTCCCCTCAATCACAGCAGCCCCGGTAGTCTGTACCCCTAAGTGGGTCTGAGGGGAAGATGCATTTAAAAGACCTTAGATATGCAAAACAACCTGCAGGCCTGAGTAGCCCCAGGTCAGAGGGGTTGGAAGCAACTATCTACAGAATGATCTAACCTGTTCTGGGCATGGGAGCTGAGCCGCCCGGGATGAGGTGCAGGATTGGGTGGGGTTTGGGGCCCACAGAGTCAGGCCCGGCCTCAGCCTCTGGGCCTCGGAGGGCTTTACGGCTAAGGCTGCCTTGCGCTGCAGCTTGAGTTCCAGACCTAGTCCAGCTCCTGGCTGCAAGCAGACCGATGCTGCACGGCCCTGCATGCCAAGCGCGCCTCCCTGTTCAGTAGCCCAGAGCAAGCGGGGCTCCTGGCAAAGAAGGCTCTAGAAGCCAAGTTAGGACTCTAGGAGCAAAGAGCAGGTCAAGGAGCTGCAGGAAGCGCAGACTGTTTCTTCATCCCTGAAGCCTCTGAGGCCGGCGAGGGCAGGCCACGGCAAGGGCCCAGACCCCGGACTGCCTGTTCCCCGGCATGCCACGCCACGGGCCAGGCCCTGTCTGGCCTCTGCTCCTTTCATCCGGAGACCCCCAGACAGGAGTAAGAAAGAGGGGCTCAGAAGAGCCCCCTGCCCGGGAGGCTTGGGGGCACTGGCACTTTCACAGCTGGGTAAAGCGCTGCTCTGTCAAGCTGCCCTGCGGGCCTCGGTCTGCTTGTCTGTAAAACAGGGCGCTTCCTGTGTGCGCCGGCCTGTGCAGGCAGCTAACCTGCTCTTACTCCGCTCTCCTCCTCGAGGGTCAAACAGTGCCTGCCAGCTCTGGTGCTGTGGGGGGCTTGCTCCCCAGCTATCTTCCTTCAGGTTTGACTCAGGAAACTACTGGGAGGCTGATGGGGCAGGGGAAGAGCCGGGGCTGGCTTTGGGATGGAGGCTGGGGGCTGGGGCCTGCTGCCCAGCCCAGGCCAGCTCCAGGCCGAGGTACCGGCTCCACTGCAGGGTGCCGGCCCCACGGACAGTTCCACCACCCAGTAGCCCCCAGTGGTCCACAATAGGCCAGGTTTGGTGCTGAAGACCCACTACAGGGAGGGTCTGTGACGTTCATCACCCCCTTCACTTAAAAGAAGCGATGATGTCACTCGCACAGAGAAGTGGGCTTGGAGGCCAGAATTATGCCGGTGTTAGCATTGGTTTGGGTTCGAATTCAGTCAGCTCTTCTCCCCCAACTGCCTCCAGTCAGGAGGGCCCTCCTAAAACATTCACACTGAGACTGTAAATGCTTTGGTTTAGAGGGTGTGGGGAGGGCGCACACACCCTAAGCCAAGTAGGGGTCACAGACCCCAGGAGTCTTCTGCTGCCCCCTGAAGTAATGTAGATTTTTAAATTTTTTACTGATTTTTAGAATAATATATTTTTACAGCCCTCTCTCCACCTCCTCCCAGAAGGAAGCCTTCCAGACTACACTCTGGTCCAGAAGGGAAAACTCACACTCAGGGAGCAGAAACAGGCAGTGGTGAAGGGAACGAGGTGCTGGGGCACCCGGGAGGCTGGAGGAAGGAGCTGGAGGTGGGGAGCACCCCAGATCACCCCTGGCTCCCAAGCCCCACCCCTGCTACTCTCTGGGGAGCTTAAAGGCAGCCTCTCTCCCTGGAGAGGCTGATGGCTAGGGGGCTCCATCCCCAGCTCAAGTTTCAAGACCTTGGGAGTTGGAGGGTACTATCAGCGGCCTGGGGTCTGGGTCTGGGCGCTGGCGCTGGGCCGGCAGGGGGACCTGGCAGGCGCCTGCTGGACCCACTGGAAGTGCCCTTCCCTCCCTCACTGGCCAGCGGTCAGGCTGACCGGAGCCTTCCTTGGGGCATCCCTCCCTAACACCCTCTCCCAACAGCGTCCCCAGCACACAGTGACTCTGGCTTAGGAACGCAGGGGGGCAGGTTTTCAGGAACCCGGAGGAAAGGAGCACTTAGCGGCCCCCTAAAAGGCCGGAGGAAGCCCAGAGCCTTGGCTGCTGACTGGGATCCTGGAGGGGGGGAGGAGGAGGGGGGGGGGACAGAGGTGTTTTAGAGACACATCACCACAACCTCCCCAGCTGCTAGTGCCTGGGGAGCCAGAAAGGGGTGACTACCTACCCTCCCTGCAGGCGCAGGTGGCTCAGAACCCATCATCCTGGGGTGATGGCGTGGGGGGCAGGGAGAGTGAGCAGAGGGGAGCTGGGCCGAGCTGGGTACTCTCCTGCCACTCCCTCACGGCCTTCCACTCCTGAGTGGTTCGCCTCAGATGACTCCAAGCTCCCCAGTATACACCCCACCCCCATCCCCATCTTGGGCAGGGGAAGTAGTCCTGGGGGGGAGGGGAGGGTGGAAGGAGGAAGGGGAAGAGCAGGAGGGAAGGCTGGCCCAGCCCGAGCTTAGGCCCAGCTAAGGCCGCAGCAGGGCGTTGCAGGGAGTTTCGCTCTGTTAATCCCATCGCAACTCCAGTGTGGCCGGGAGAAGTGGAGGTGAGCTGAGGAGGCAGCTGACCGCCTGGCATCTTCAGTGGTCAGGAAGAGGGGCGCTGCAGAGTTGGGGCCTGGAGTTCTCCTCATCCCAGACCCAGCTTTCCTGGGGGTTCCCTGTTGTTAGTCCTGTGAGGAGTCTTTTGTCACTCAAGACATCCAGGGAGTGTGAGAACCAGGACCCTTCTCGGTGCTTTTCTGAAAGTCCCGAACCTCTTTCCTGGGTGGGGGCTGCGTAGACCACTGGCCCCAGTGAGTGTGCAGCCGGGTCCAGAGGAACCCCAACCATCTTGCAGGTGCTAAGACAGCCCCTCCACTGGCCGCCCTGGCTGCAGAATCTTAGGTCTGGTCCCTGTTAGGGCCCCTGACCTGCTTCTGAAGGACAGGGCGCCTCCCACCCCAGACCTTGGCACAGCACAGCAGGCGCTCAAGACTTTGTTGACTGACCGAACTGGCACCCAGAGAGGAGGAACTCACTTTGGGGGGCTTCCAGGTGGGAGGTCCTGGTGGGTTTAAGCACAACAGCCAGGGTGTGGGTGCCCAGAAACAGGTATCCACAAATCCTCAGAAGCAGCTGGGGTACAAGGACTTGAGGTCTCTTTCCTTCTGCTCCTACCCCTGGTGACCTGGCCACCTGAGTCCCCAGTCACGGGATGCCCCCGAGGGCTGACACTTGAAGAGCAAGAGAGAGCCCAATCCTGAGTGTGGCCAGGAAGCCGCACTGCCTTGAGCCCCAGGCACAGGCTGTCCGCACCCACAGAGGGAAGGGAGGCCCGGGATGAGACCAAGGCTTGCCAAGGTCCGTGAGCTTGGAGCTAACCCAGCCTTTTCTCACGCCTCCCCTCATTTTTCTAACAACTAAAACCCTCTGTCCGGTGTGGACAGGGCCGCATGCCCAGCGCCTACTTGCCAGGAGCCCGTGCGGCCGTCCAGTACCCCAGTAGAGGCCATCTTACTGTCACTGCACGCCTTACCTTACGGAGCCCCCGCATTCCACCCAAAGTGGATTTTTATGGGCCAAATGAAAAGATCTCGCCCACCGCGGTTTCTAATGGAAGAGCTGGCAGCCCTGAGGCCGGGGGTGAGGTGGCATGGGGAGAAGCTTGGGGGGAGCCTCCTGCCATCTGCCGCCCCCAGGGTCCTGGGCGGGGCTTTGGGCTAAATCTCTGGCAAAGCCACAAAGAGGAGGAGTGGGAGAGAGCGGGGAGAGAGGGTAAGAATGAGCGAACCTGCCTGGCTGGTGGTCAGGTAACTGGGGTGCTTGCCAGTGGCCCAGGGCTTTTGCTAGCGCCCAGCCTTCGCTTTCGGAAGAGGGTGCACAGAAATGGGTCTGGGGAGGTCTTTCCCCAAAGCACAGGTTCCCCCATAGCCTAGGTCCTGGCAGAGGCCAGCTGGGGGCGCCAGGGTCACCCTGCCTCCCAGGAGAGCAGGGGGTGGCCTGGCCCGACCTGGGGAAGGGCCCCTGGACAGGATAAAAGGCAGTTAGGTGTGCTTTTGCAAATAGAATTCCCGGGTTCTTTCTTCCACATCCTGGGACTTTTACATTTCTGCCCTTTCTATTTCTGGCTACAGGGCCGAGTTTGGGCAGCAGTGGGAGTTAGGGCAGCGCTGGAGGGCACAGCCTCCGTGTGGGGTGCAGCAGGACCTTCCCCTGGGGTAGGAGTCAGGCCGACTGGATTTTGGGGAGAGATGGGGTTAAAGATGTAGCTCCATGGGGAGCTAAGGAGCCTCCAGGGGGAACTGGATAGTGGAAGTGAGCTATTTCCTAGGGCTGACCAGAATAAGCCCCTAGTTCTTAGTCCCAGAGTGAGAAATACAAGTTCACTCCTTTGGTCAGCACAGAACAGCTGGGTCTTGGGGCACCACACCCTCTTGGGACACCCCCCCCCTTGGCCTGCAGGACGGCTCTCCCGCAGGGGGCCTTTTCTCGCCTGAGTCTGAGAAGTTGTGCTGCTGTCCAGGCAGGGACATGGGGCGACTCTGCAGGGTCGTCTGCTCACCACCGCCACCGCAGAAAGGGCCGAGCCTCAGGGGTTCGGCATTCCCGCCGGGCCTCAGGGGTTCGGCATTCCCACGGGGCCTCAGGGGTTCGGGGTTCGGCATTCCCGCGGGCGCCCAGTCCGTGTCTGCGCTGCGATGCAGGTCCGACTCCCTGGCCCTGCTGCTGGGGGGGCTGGGGGCGGGGGTGTCAGCCGAACCCGCTCTCCTCGAGGGTTCAGCCTCGGTGGTGCGGCTGCGGCCCTGGCTGCCGCACGAGTGGGTCCGGAGCGTGGGGTGCCCTTGGCACTGGCCGCGTGCATCCCTCACTGGAGGTCTGTGGGTGAGGCCGGCCCAGACGGCCCTTAGCCGCCCCTCTCCTGGCTTCCAGCTCCTCTGAGCTCCAGAGCAAGCCTGGGAATGCCCGGCACAGCAGCTGAGCCTGGGGGCTTCTCTCCTACAGGAGCGACTTTCCCCTGGGGCATCCTGGGAGGTGGCCCTGAGGTGCAGGCCGACTTGGGGAACCAGTTAAGAGAGGAAGGGGTTGGGGGACCACAGTTACGTGCCAACCGACACCTCCCAGTTGCTGTCCAATTGGTTTGTGACTTTTACCTTCTTCGCCTTTCCAGGCTGGGCATCTGGGGCTGGAAGGGCAGCTGACGGATTCCCTGAGGTTGAAAAAGATCTTTCTGGCTATTTATTTACTTACTTATTTCAGCAGGAAAAGCTTCCACGCCAGCAGCCAGGGCTTTTCTCTGGGCCTCTCTGTCCTGGGGAGAATGTGGTTAGGTGCTCGGGAGCGAAGGAGGGTCCTGGAGAAACAGCAGAGACCCCTCTGGCTAGGATGGCGACCGAGTTCAAAGCAGATTGGATTACTTGGTAGTGGACGGCAGTCCCAGCCTCGGCAGGTGGACTTGCGGGAGGGTGGGCCGACCCGGCCTGACTGCTCAGGTGCTGGACGCCTGGACCAAGGCCTCCACTGGGATTTCTTCTCTGTCCTTTTCTTTTGAATGGAACTCAAAGGGCAGAAGGGAAGGTGCAAATGGTGGCCTGCGGGGACAGGGAAGCAGCACGGGACAGTTGGGACGCCCGGAGTGGACTCTGCGTGCCGTGCCGGCCGGGCTGGGCGCGGCCAGTGAATGGTCTGCTTTGTTTCTCCGTCCAGGTTTAGGAGACGCGTGGGGACAGCCAAGTCGCACCACGGGGCCCCTGGACAGTGTCGCCAAGGAGCTGGGATCGCATTTGCTGCAGGTAGAGTCCCTGCCCCAGAGGGAGGGATGTTGCCGGTGGCTGGGGACCCCTGCCAGCACCCCTGCCAGCACCCCAGGGGCCTTCCTCCCCACCTGATGCCCCAGCTGGGAGTTTGTTCTCCCCAGGACAGCCCCAATGCCAGGTCTGTCCCCAAGCTGCAGAGGTCACGTGCCCCGGGCTCCCCCATGGGCTCAGCTCAACTCTAAGCTGTCCCTACCCTCCTCCCCACCATTTCCCATAGCTCAGGCTCCAGAAACTGACCCTGAAGGCCTGGAGGCAGTGCACCTCTGGGTGTGGCTCGGTCTTTTCCGACCTTCCTGCATTCAAACTTTTCTTGCCGGCTGCTCCCTGCCTCAACAGGCAACGGACAGTGCTGGCCAGGCCGCTCTGAGCCGGACCAGGGCAGCAGCGCGAAGCACCTGGTCATTGTGTGTGGACCGGGCAGTGGGGCAGTGGCCATAACAGGCCGAGTTGGGGTTTACGGTTTATGGGCCAGGTTCTGTCCTGAATGTCTGAGTCTGGCTGCACTCTCTCGCACTGTGGGTTCTCTTTTTGACTTCATGTTTTCAGAGGAGGGAGTTGAGATGGGAGGCCAATCAGTGTCGGGGTCACACAGCAAGCCAGGACGAAACTAGAGCTCTATTCTTGAGGGACCCAGGTCAGCACTGGTGTGGCATTGCGGTCACCTGTGCCACCTAGGGAGACCCTGCGTGGTGTGCAGTCAGCCCTTAGCGTCAGGGCTGAAGTCGCTACACTGAGCGGGGACCTCCGTTTCCTCCCCATGCTGGGGTCATGGCGCCTGGTGAGCGCCCCCACCACTGGCCACTCCTGGCGCTGGCTCTGGGCGCTGGCACAGTGGTGGGCCAGGCCTTTCAATGCCCTTTACAGAACCTCATCAACAACCCGATTCATCTCCCCCTCCCTTCATTTGTCACTGCCGGGGAACCATGCCTGCAGAGAGCTAATTTGCGTTTCCTTCTTGGAGTTTGTGTTTTCTTTAAAAGAAAAAAAAAGAAGTTGGCGCAGGAGGCAGTGACTTGGTCAGTGAGGAGCCAGGAACTCTGATTTTGAAAAAGCAGATATTTTCAAACTCATTTGCCCCAAATGCCCTCCTGTGACTTATTGTAAAAATGCAGTCGCCGGGGGAAGAGAGGGCCCAGGGATATGTGAAACTTGACTGCATCTCCAGTGACTGCATCTCCATCTCCCCAGCCCTTCCCTGAGCCGGGATTTTGCAGGGTGTGTTGTAAGGGACACGAATATCAGGGACAGCAAAGGGCCAGCAAATGCCAATGAAAACGGGCAGGCAGCGTTGATCCCCCAAAGTCCCCACTGCACACGTCCTCCCCGCCAGAGTGTGGATCTCGGGCAGCTTTGCTTGACACAGAGTGTGCAAATCAGGCACTTTGCAGCTCCAAAGGCTTCCCTTCTCTGTTACCTGTGTTAGCTACTGCTGGCAACGTGGAGAATTTAGTGATGGTCATTTTTCTTTCTTAGTCCTGTGGCTAACGGTGAGCTACGATGTCATTAAATATATATCTCCGGAGTGGCTTTGGGTTCAGCGAGAATGCAAAGTGTGCCCAAGCCGCTTGCGACTAGACATTGTATTGTTGCTTTCTATTTTGGAAACCAAGCGACTGAGTGGGGAGCTGTTTTGTAGTTGGGTTAGAGTTGTGACACTGAGGCTTCAGATCTCGATGTAGACTCCCCCTCGAGGAAAGGTAAGGGTCCCTCCGCTGGCAAGAACCTCTGCAGCAGACTGTTGAGACCGCAGAATGTGAGGACAGCTTTCAGGCTTCTGCTGTGTGCTTTTTAATCCTCTGCCCCCAAAGAGGGAGGATTTCAGAAAACCAAAGGTAATCTGGTTTCAATTACATGCTGTAAAAATAGAATTTGTGGCCAGAAATTAATTTGGAATATTTTTTATGGGGGCAGCATTGTGGACTGTCTGACTCTTTTCACCGGCTTTATTGCCTTCGGTTCTGGATCTAGAATAGCAGCGGTTCAGACACTTGGACTTTCCTTTTGCAGGAACAAGGTCGTCTTGTTACCCTTGCCACACACAAATACCAGCCGTACCCCTTTATCTGTCCGTTTCTTGCTTTCAATGTGACTTTACCTTTTGGTCGGCTAGCTAACCAATTTAAGCAAAAACAGAATAGCAGTTGGACAGTTTTCACTTCTCCAGAAATGAGAAATGGATCCGCTTTCTTCATGCACGTTGCAGAGTATTTGATTTCTTGCAAACTTGGTCCAACTAATGCTGTAGAGAAAGTTTGTTAGGATAAAGGGGTGCTTCGTTTTATTTTCTGGGGAGTGGCTGTGTTTGGAATGTATTGTTCAAACGGAACTTGGGGGTAACTAGAAAATGGTGGCATATAAAGCTTACGCCCTAGAGGGCTAAGTGACCGTTGTGCCAGTTAGGGCATAAAATGGTCTCTCCAGTGGCAGATTTCCCCCTAGGAAAGGGACAACTCCGGGTTTGTGCTAAAGGCTAAAATAACCAACCAAGGAAGCCACTACGTTTTAGTGGCGGCGATAGGAATTCTCAAATGCTTTGCACGATTTTTGCGCTGAGGATGTCAAGTTGCTTTTCGGGTGCTGCAAAAGCCGAGGGAGCCTGGCCTGGGGCCCCCCGCCAGTCCTTCCTCCCTCTCGGGATTCGCGGGGAGCCTGAGCGCTGACGCCCCTCGGCGGCGGTGCAGCTGGCCCACCTGACGCCCTGGGGTAGCTACCACCTCTCACCGGACGCTTCTTTTTCAGACTTTGGATGGATTTGTTTTTGTGGTCGCGTCTGACGGCAAGATCATGTACATATCGGAAACAGCGTCCGTGCATTTGGGCTTGTCCCAGGTAGGTACCGCCGACCGTAGCCGGCTAAGTGGCGCAGCATCTCCAAAACTGGGAGAACGAGCGGCAGCCGGCATCTTCCCCTGGGTCGCGACCTGGCTTCGGACTCCGGTTTCCCCCTCCGCCTTACTTCTCTCCTCTTTTTTCACGGTGCGCGCCCACCCCCACCCCCGCAGGGCTCACCCCGGGGGGCGCTTTGCAGCCGCCGGCCTCTGCCGGGGCGCTGTCCTCGCCCGACCGGGGCGGCTCTCTGCCCGCACCCCGGGTTTTCAGCCCCCCGCGCGCCGGCCTGCAGCCACCTGGTGCGTGGCGGTGAGCGCAGAGCCGAGGTCGGGGGCGGATCTTGTACAGAATGTGCTTGGGAGAGAGAAGGGGCGGTGGATTTATGAGCGTTCACATGGCATTCGGGGTAATTTTTTTCTGAGTTTTTCCAGTCCAGTGGTCGTTTCAGTAAAGCATTTTATATGCTTGTGATAGAAACTCATAAAACTTGGTTCACTACTGTTTTGAACAGCAAGGGTCTGAGTGCTGAGAACATTTACATATTACTGAGTTTTCTGGAACCAGCTTCTAAAAAGGGGCTCATCTACTGGAGAGGGGGTCCCTCAGTCAGGCCGAGGTTTGCTGGGGAATTTGGCTGCGAACTGGACCCCCTGGGAGCGGCTAGCCAGTGGCAGCCTACCCCCCATTTCTGATTTCACAGCGTGGATGAGCGCTAAGACTCTCATTTTTAGTAAGTCTGAAGACTAAATGTTTCTTTACATCGTGAACTATCAGAGCGCTTTTTTTTTTTGTTTTCCATCACAACTGAAGACACACTAGAATTAATTAGATTCAGGAAATGGGCTCCCAGGAGGCTCATGAATAATCCCATCACTAGCTCCCCGGGTAGTTAAGTCAAAATAAAACATGCGATTAATATGGCTGAGGGTCGCTCACTGGAAACCAAAATTACCCATTTGGAAAATTGCATCTGGTGTCTTTCTTTCCTCCTTGTGACAATGAAGTTGTTTGACTCACCCCTTTGCTCTAACCCTCTCTTCTGGAGAACACATCGGTGGCCTCGTCCCTGCGGGTTATGCACCGAAGAATTCCTCAAAGTGAATCTCATATTCATTTGTTTGGTGCTTTCTTTCCCTTCCCTTTCCTCTTCCTGTTTGAAGCCAGGTGTCAGATAAGAGTGACTAAGGCTGACTCAGCCACCTTGACCTCAAGGGATCCGTGTACTTAGTGTATCAAATTTTGTTGGGAACATGAAATTTACTTTAAAAGTATTTTCCAAGGGTATTTGTTATGCTCTGAATTTCCATCGTGTCCCGTTTAGAGTTCCACAAGGCCTTTAGTGGGACCCACCTGACTAATTCTGTGGTTGATTGACCTTGATTGGATTTCAATCAAAACGCATAAAGCCTTTGATTCCTCTTACAGTAACGTCACAGGACACAGCATTGCACACAATAGTCACTGTTACCAAATACTGAATTTCTGTCTGAGCTTCCTAGCAGTCAAAGCAAGAAGGGAAATGCAGTCATGAGGTTTTCATTGCTCAAGCAGGTACTTAACCTTCCTGAACTATATCTGAAATAGAAAAATTATTCCTGTTCTACTGCTCTTTCGGGGTCTTAGTGAGACACATCGAAGTCCCTGTTTTTTTTGTTTTTTTTTTTTGTTTTTTGGTTTTTGGTTTTTTTTTTTGTGATGTAGGAACACTAGGGAGTTACATAAGACCCAACACCATTGCAGTTTCATTAGAACTTCAAATAGCACAAAAGTGGTTGCAGTATCCTGAGACAGACACATGTCAGAGCTGCTCATTGTTGGGAACATCCTGGCATATCCTAAGGGCATAGCACACAGCAGGCAGATGGCTCCAGTGCATTCCACCAGGCTGTCAGTGTGACATCCTCTCTCCCTCTCTCTTTTTCTCTTTTTATATGGGAAATAAAGCTGGTTATTTATGAGCACACTCATCAAGAACAGCCAAGATATTGGACAGATGACAGATCTCCCTCTCATTCATGATTAACTGCACAAAAGGGAATTGAAGCAGAATTGCAATTAAAATTCTATTTGCTTTTGGTCATAATGCAGAAATAAAACTTTATGTCATCATTTTGAAAGGGGAGGAAATTGTACACCACCATTTTCAAAGAAATGTGTCCAGATACCTATCTGTGTTGCCAGAGTGTCCTGCT
The DNA here is from genome assembly GCF_000260355.1 of Condylura cristata. NCBI lineage: Eukaryota > Metazoa > Chordata > Mammalia > Eulipotyphla > Talpidae > Condylura > Condylura cristata. The sequence continues at coordinate 75,136,248 of NW_004567104.1, forward strand.
TTAGAAAGATAAGTCAGTCGGTCTATACAGCAGCTGCTTTTTTCTTCCATCTCTCCATGGGACTGTCTAGGCTCCGACTCCAGCTACACAAACATGTTGGTGCAGACGTGAGCCCTAGGTGGGGTCTGGGTGTCCCGCAGTGAACTGTTTAAATAAGCCGCAAACATTCCCCTGAAATCTGCCTCTTGTTCACGATTAACTGTCTGAAGGGGATCTAGGCAGACAACACAGTGTGTCCTTTTTTTGGGTCTTTTTTAATGAAATAGTAAAATTAAGTATTAACTAGAATGTCACATGTCCAACTTCTGTTTAAAATTTTTTTGGCGCCCTTTATTTTTATTAGCAGTGAAACTCTAGGCAGATGTATCAAACGTGAATTCTTTACTGAAATGGGCTTAAAGTTGTTTCTAATTGCCAGAGGTAGAACACACTTTGATAAAAATGTACCCAGTGGCTGGAATCACCTTTAAATAGGTTCTTTCTGGTGAATGACGACAGGTGTGATTTCCTCAGTGCCCTTCTGTGCCCCAAGAACTCTCAGTTACACGCGATGACATTCTCTCATTAAGTAGCGACGTTTTCACATTAAGTCAGGGTTAAACTCTGTGCTAGCTACTCCGAGGGAACAGGAGCCTCTAGGTTTGCCATCACGGTGAGGAAATTCACAGCAGAGTGGTGTTTCATTTTATAAAAATCTGAATTGTCTAAATCACTCTCTGATTTGTCCATTTGGAAGTATGAAAATAAATTGTAGGTGTTAACAGCCCATCTCAACTCAAAACCTCGTATTAAATTTTCTTCTTGAAGGAAGAAATCTACTTCAGAGGGTAGAGCTTTTATTTACTTTTGCTTTTACGTTAGTGACTCCTGCTCTCAGGCTTATGTACCAACATTCGATTGCAATAGCCACAAAATGGGAGCCGCCTTCAGCCCCGGCGGCTGGTGGGAAGGAGAGGCAGGTCTCTGGCTGGAGAACTGTGTGCGTGCACCTCACGATTTACAGGCACAGTTTATATCTATTTTGATGAGGTAGGTGACGACTTTATTGAATGGCTTAGTGCCATGTTGTTTTTGTTTTTGTTTTTTTGCTAATGTGACCCACTTACTCGCCCTGGCAGGCGGGCAATAGCCTACTGTATGTACAGCTGTGCATTTCTTGAAGAACTTCCCCTACCCTAGAGGCTTAAATTTCTTTACCAGAGTTTATCCAGTATTATACTCGGCAACAAATATACATTTCAAGTAAATGTAGATCTAGATGAAATGGCTGCTTAAAGAAAAATATATATCGGAGACTGAGTGGCAGCACAACCATAAAAAAAATAACCTTGGCGTTGTTGCGGTCGAGATCTAATCCTTTCACTTTGAAAGCAAAAGGACAGCGCTTTATGTTTCCGGACATGACTCGAACCCTGAAACCCAAACCATCTTATTGTAAAATACTGAATTTACCATGGTCAGCAAAACATCCAAACAGTGGAATAAGCACTTCAGAGCCAAGGGTGGGTTTTTCCTCCCAACCCAGAAGAGTCTGTCTGGGGCTGCATTTATCATAGGTGGTGTCCTGGCAGGGAGAGAAGCGATGCAGCAAAACATGAAAAAGCTCTTAGAAGGAAAGCCATCCGTTTTGTAGTTAGCAGGGCTTTACAGATACTGATGTCCTACACGAGGGTCTGTTTTAGTAAGATCAATGTTTGAGACTTGGAGCGTTTGGTAGCAAGAGAGATATATGTGTGTGTAGGTGAGGGACTCAGATTTCTTTCGTCATTCAAAAGCGTGAGTAGGTATGTGAGTTTAAAAGCACCATGTCAACCATAGTTTTGAGTCAAGGTCAGCAGTTTTGTCATTCCAAGTTCTGTTATTTGAAGACTGTTTTACCTCCTAGCCTGAGCATTTTATGATTGACGCTAGTGTTCAGAAAATGCAGTCTTTTAGTTCACGGTCTTCACTCTGTCCTTCTCTAAGTGCGAGGCATGAGAACAGGATCTTTGAAAACAGATAAAACAACTTTGAGAATTTAAACTCAAATCGAAGCCCTAAGCACAGATGCAAGTGTTTTTGCAAGTCGCTGAAGATGTTTCCTTGAAAAGACATTGGATACTTTTTTCTGAAAAAGAGCTTTCAGCAAATCAGAGGTATCACATTTTCTTTAAAAATGTGGACCAGGGGAGTGGGGAATGGGCTCAGAAATGGGGAGTGTATGGGACTATGGTGATGGCACATGGGTGATTTGGTAATGGGAAGCCCATGGGAATTACAACTGAGATGGGAAAAGACACAAAATGATGTAAAAGTAAACTATTATATTAAAAAAAATTTTTTTAATTACAAAAAAAAAATGTGGGCCAGGGAGAAATGCCAGGCCAACAAACACACCCCCCCCCTTTTTTTTTCATTTTTAAATAAGCGACTGAAATTGTGAATCAATATTTTTTAAGTGCCTTGTTAGTAGCTCTCTCACTTTCATTCTGACAGAACTTCACAAGGCTTCTGTGTCACTGCCCTGGGGAAAAGGAGCTTTTTCCTGTCCCCAGTGGCCAGCTGAAATGTTACTGGTTGATTTAAACTTTTTGAGGATTAACAGGAATGACTTGAAAGAAGAATGTTTTGTTTTTCTTCCTCTTTGTGAATGAAGTCATTTCATAACTTTTTACATAAGTCAACATCCATTTGGGTCCTTAGAGAAGACTGGGTTTTGGGGTGGTAAGTAGCTAGGAGGAAGGATTTCTATATCAAGATTCTCTGTTTGCATAGTACTGGAATAATGCCGGAAATAGAACTGTGGAAGTCCTTTTAGGCACAAGATTACTTAGCTGGCCAGAAACATAATTTGTTCTTTTTCTTTAAAAACAGATTTATTTATTTATGCATACAAAACTGGGGTGCAGGCCAGAGGTGCAGTGAGAGGATGCCCCAGAGCCAGAGTGGGGGGCAGAACAGGCAGATGGATGAAGCACACTGCTGAGGGGGGCAGCGGGGAGACAGCGGAGCTCTGCCCGCCCTGGTCCCCTTCCTGACCGGGAATTGAACCCGCGCCGAAGCGGCTGTGACCCGCTTCGCAGAGCTGCGCTTTGACCAGTTGTGTCACCGTAATTTGTCCCTAACAAAAAAGCATCTCGCTTGTCTTAACAAATGGCAGCAGAGGCCAGGGGGAACTTGATCAATCATCTCACCCGCCCTGCCCCCGAGCTGAGGGCTGACGCTAATTTGCAGGCTTGCTCCAGGGGTGGGGGGTGGGGGGGGAGCGTCTCCATTGCTCCCGTGAGGGCACCCGCAGGGCTGCCCCGTTGCAGGAGATCACGCTGCCTCGCTCTGATGGAACCAGGGAGCCACCCAAGCAAACACTGGCGCAAGGCACTTAAAATAACCAGGGGTGCTTGGGGACAGGGCACTCCCTGCGCCTTGCCTGGCCCTCTTCCCTCGGGGCAGGACAGGAGATTTCCACCTGCCCAAAGCTCTTTGCCCCCCCCCCCAGGGCAGTTTCTAAACCCACTTGAGTCTCTTGGGGGCTGGGGGCTGCGTCCACCCAGGGCACCCACCACCCCAGGGCACCCCAGTGCTGGCTCACTGTCCTTGTTGTGTGATTGATCGCTGAAATTGGATCCACTCACCATGGCTCAGAGCCTGCTCTGATGGTGTTTCTGGAACATTCTGCGGCACTATCCATCTGCAGCTGTGTCAGGGATCGCGCTTCAGAGTTTGGGAGAAAAATGACAAGTCCCCAAGGTTAGGAAAGGAGTCTGGGGGCTGCGTAGGATCACAGCGGTGGTGCTGTCCCGGGCATCCCGCGGGGTGTCCACCCCAGTGTGTCTGGAAGTGGGTGGGTCGTGGGGCCACCCAGCCGCGCCCGTGGGTGGTCAGGCCAGTGGTCATCCTGGCCAGGGAAGGCTGGAGACACGTTCCTGGTGGCGTGAAAGGCCTGGCAGTGGCCAGGCTGAGCTCAGAGCTGACCGGGGCAGGGCCTTTGCTGAGGGACTGAGGTGGAGCAGACCCCTGTGACACCAAGCCCGCTCAGCCTGGGTGGACGAGACCCTCCCCAGACCGCACTCCAGACGCGGTGGCTGGGCTCCCGGCCGGTGCCTTCAGGCAGCAGGCAAAGGGTGAGGTCAGGCCTTGGGGTCACCTGCCTCCGGCTCCTCCTCACGTTCCTGTTCTTCCTGCCCAGCACTCAGCTCCTGCGCCTTGTGGGGCAGTGGGAGTGTGGGTTGTAGCCAGAGACCTAGGTTCTGCACCTGCGGACGCACCTTGCCGCACCCCACCCGCCCGACTGTTCTGGGGGAGCGTCTGACTGTCCCCTCCTTCCGTGCTGTGGCAGGTGGAGCTCACGGGCAACAGCATTTACGAGTACATCCACCCTTCCGACCACGACGAGATGACGGCTGTGCTGGCTGCCCACCAGCCGCTCCACCACCACCTGCTGCAAGGTACGTGCTCGGGTGGGAAGAAACGGGGTGAGACCCACGCGGCCCTGCCAGGCGCTCTGGGCTTTGCCCCCACCTGCCCAGACGGCAGGACCAGGCTGGCCAGCGGGGCCGCTCCCCTGCACACAGCACCCGCCCGGGGGCCATCAGCCCCAAGGCCCTGCCCTTCCAGCCCGGCCCGCCCTGTGAGAGTATGTTGGATGCTGGGGGCCAGCAAAGCTGCCCAAGGGCCCCTGCAATACGGGTTCCACCTGGGCTGTTTTTTGTTTTTTTTTAAGTTTATTTTTGTGTAGGAGAACTGGGGTACAGGTCAGAGGTGTGGGGGAATGAGAGGTCTCATCGGAGACAGAGCGGGGAGCAGTACAAGCAGATGGACGAAGCACATTGCTGGGGGGAGCAGCGGGGAGACAGGAGAGGTCTGCGGCGCCCTGGGGGTCACTCCCTGGCCGGGGATCAAACTCAGGCCACAGGGTGACAGTGCCGAGGCTCAACCCCTGGGCTACCGGGGAGGCCCCTTGACCCAGAGTTCCGAGGCTGGAACGCAGGTTTTGTGACCGGGGCGTGTGGGGGTGCCGCAGCTTTAGTCCCTGCAGCGAAGGGTCGGCTTACCCCTGCTGGCAGGTGGTCCGCAGTGAGCCGCCCGACGACCCCTGTGCCCGCAGTTGGCCGACGGAAGCACAGGCCTCCCCGTGCCTTGTCGGTGGGGCGGGCATGGGAGCACCTGGTTTGTGGCCAGCTCTGTGGTCAGGCTTCAGGAGTCCGAGGCGGTGCCGGGTCGCGCTATTTAACAGGTTGAGCAGCTCTCTGGGGAGCTGGGATAGCTGGCTGCGGATGCAGGTGATCCCAGCCGAGTCTCCTCCACAGGATGTTAGGCATTTGAGACGGTCTCCTGAGCGGGCATGTGTGGGCCGTGCGTCCTGGCACCGGCCAGCCAAGAAGCCCTGGTCTGGATGGACAGGTCCACCTCACTGGCCTGGCTCTGTCCAGGGACAAGACCCTCCTCCAGACCGGCCCCTCGGTCCCTCCTGTGGGCAGCGCAGTCAGGACATACATGGTGGGACCATTCAGTGAGGACTGACGCAAAAGTCATTATCCAAGGGGCTCCGTGAATTGTCCTTGTGATGTGCTGGGAAGACAGACGAGGGCTGACCGGGAGCCTCTAGCTGCCTCTGACCATGCAGTGCAGTGATCAGTGGGTCTCTTGTCTGCCTTGGACTGTGGAACCCCAGGGTGGCCAGAATTGCCCAGTGGGACAGATGTCAAAGATGAAGCATTCTGTGTCACCAGCCACAGAAAAGAAAGGAGGCTCCCTCTTCTGCCCCTCTTGGGGAAGGGTCGTTGGAAGGCAGGGAGGAGGCAGCCGGACGAAGACACCCAAGTACCACGTTCGGACCCCCTGGGAGCAGGCCCGAGCCCAGCCCAGACGCGGTCTCCACGAGTCTGGGCAGAGGCAGGCGCTGCCTCGGAGCTGGGCCAGGCCGGGGCCGGGGTCCTTGGAAGTGGCATGTCTGCTTGGATGTCTGCTCGAGACTCTGGCGGACTCTGTGCTGAAGAGAGCTGGGTGAGAAGCTGACAGCCCACCTGAAGCGCTGACCAAGCGGCAGGCCGGCCACGTCCGCGGTGCGCCGTGCCGAGTGTGTCGGAAAGCCCCGGCCTGTCTGCCTTCAGCCCTTCCGCCATTTTGCCCTCCACTGTCACAGCCTTGAGACAATGGGTCGATAACAGCAGGCAGGGCCACTCGGGACTGCCGTAGGCCTCCGCCTCCCCATTCATGGGGCTCAAGAGCGGAAGCAGGCAGGTCTGGAAGAGACGGGGCCGTGCTCTGACTCATTTTGGGCGTCAGGTGCCAGGCCCTGGGTTTCCATTTGTGGGGCTCTTCTCCGAACCGGAGAGGTTCAACCTAGCTGAGCATGGCGGGCGGCGCCATGTCAAGGGAAAGCCCTGTGCCTGCAGCCCCCAGCCCCTGCAGAGGGACTGAGGGGAACACGTTTGCTGCTGCAGGCAGGGAGAAGGGGCCTCTGGGCCATCTCCCTCCCTCACGCAGCGGGCAGAGCCTCTAGGGGTCGGGAGGGCGCGGGGTGTCATGGGGAGGGGGCGGGGGCTTGCTTCCATCCCAGAGAAAGTAAACCTGCTGTAAAAGTGGCTGTGTTAACCACCGCCAGCTGGCTGTTGATCTGGGTGGGGTGACTCCCGGTCACCCAGGGGCGGGCCTGCCTGCGTGCCAGAGGCTGGTGTAGCTGCTGAAGCGAGGGTGTTTCCTTCTCGGGCTTGTTTGCATTTGCAACAGTGAGGTCAATGACCTGTGCCCTGGGCCGTGGGGTTAGTAGGAGAAAGAGTCAGAACCCCAAGCATCCAGCGGGGTGTTGGGGGGGTGTCTGTCCTGGGCTCTGAGTGAGCCAAAAGCTTTGATCTAGAGCTCTGTTCCCCCGTCCACACTGGTGGGGAAGTGCTCAGGGCTGGCTCCCTCCGCCAGGGCAGGGGGCGCGTTCTGCATCCTGGTGTTGGCTGCTATCTGCCGCCTGAGGGAAGTCAGCTGCCCCTGGCTCTGCTGTGGGCACAGGTACCCCCCACAGGTCGCAGGTCCTCCTGGCGCCCCGTCTCTGTGGCCGGGCGGCAGGCACAGGCAGTTGAGTCGAGCTGGGTCCCGTGTTGGTGCCTTCCAAGCTCTGGCTGGGCTGCCTTCCTCTGGGGCAGGTGGGACCCACAAGGGAAGGCGCACCCCTCCCACCCAGGCCAGAGCTCTCCGGGTCAAGGGAGGGGCCGGGGAGCCTGCAACTTGGGTTCCACGGAGGGTCCAGAGGGTTTGTCGACATTGTCGGAAGCGAGACAGGGGCGCTGGGGACAGCGTGGAACCGCCCCACTCCTGCTTTCAGAGTACGAGATAGAGAGGTCCTTCTTTCTTCGGATGAAGTGTGTCTTGGCGAAAAGAAACGCAGGCCTGACGTGCAGCGGATACAAGGTACAGGGGCCCTGGTGTGAGGGAGGGAAAGGCGCCCCGTGGCCACCAACCCAGAAAGGCACATGCCCTGCAGAGGTCGCTGCAACCCAGTTTGCAGAGGCCGGACGCGGGGGTGGCCGCGGTGCGCTGGACACGGGCGGGGTCCGCAGACATGGCCACACCGCCGCTGGTGCTCTTTGGCCGTCGGGACAGATGGGGCTTGGCCACTGACATGGGACCAGGGAGCGGGGTGCCTGTGTAGTGACCTAAGTCAGAAGGGAGGGGCCAGTTCTGCCTGTCTGTACAGTGCGAAGCCGTTTGCCAATGTGAAATACAAAAACCAGTGTCCGGTAATGGGCATTGGGTGGGGGAGGGCCACAGGGGCGCAGGGGCGGGGTGGGAGGGGAGACAGACGGGGAAGGAGCCGAGCTTCGCTCCTGCTGAGCGGCGCTCGGAGTGTTCGGGAGAGGCTGGGCTGGGCCATCCCGTGCTCGGGTGAGACCAGCAGGCCGGCCCAGGCCTCACCTGCTCTCCGCTCTCCAGGTCATCCACTGCAGCGGCTACTTGAAGATCAGGCAGTACGTGCTGGACATGTCCCTGTACGACTCGTGCTACCAGATCGTGGGGCTGGTGGCCGTGGGCCAGTCGCTGCCGCCCAGCGCCATCACGGAGATCAAGCTGCACAGCAACATGTTCATGTTCAGGGCCAGCCTGGACCTGAAGCTGATATTCCTGGACTCCAGGTGAGCGCGCCCTGCCCAGTGCCCGCCGCGGCCAGCCTGCAAGTGGCTCTCTCCTGGAGGGAGCAGGCCGGAGGATGTGGCAAGGGACCCGTGAGCCGCGCCAGGCCCGAGACCCCAGCCGCGGGGCGCAGCTGCTCAGGGGCGTGGCTGGAGCTCTCCATTCCCATGCGCTGTGGCACCTGAGAACTGCAGTGTGTGCCGGGCCACAGGGCCCTTTCCGAGCCTTTGGGGGTCACGGGGGGGCTGTGACACGGGGCCAGGCGGGAGCAGAGGTCCCCTTCTCTGGGGGAACGCTATGGACGCCCCACTGATACGGCCCCAGGGCTGCCCCTGCCAGCTGGGGGTACCCACCCACTGGAGCACCTCTGTAGAGAGGGAAGAGGCCGGATGAGCCCCGACGGGAGGCCTGCAGAGGAGGGGGTCTGCTGGGGAGGCCCTGGCCTGGCCCCCGCGCCACTGTCCCGGGCAGCTGCAGGCCTCACTGGAGGGCTGAGGGGGGCTTGTGATTTTCTTATCTGCACAAAGGGGCAGCCGGTCCTGCCCACTCCACTACTGTCGGGGGCCGGTGGGGAGTGAGAGTAGAGGACAGAGGCGAAGCGTCTGTAAAGGCAAAAAGCTGGATCTACCTGCATCTTGGCCGTAAGGCGCCTCGGCTACGGGATAAGAAGCTGTAATCTGCGGCCTCACCCCCTGACTCTTGGGGTGGGGGGCTTTCGGGAGAAAGGCTGTGCGTACCCACGTTTGTTTTCTGTGTGTCCGAAGCTATGACTGGTCGATTCTTCTTTTCTCTCTCCTACGGCCCCCCGGCTCTGGGTCACCCCTGCCTGGAGTGGTGCCCGAGGTCACTGTTTAAGAACGTCGAAACGTCGAGGAGCTCCAGCTTGTTTGCTTCCTAGTTTTTCTCCGACTGTCCTAGCAACTCCCCCTGGACTTAGCGACTGCTCTGGAGGAGGGAAGCGGGGTGTCCTCAGGGGAGAGGTCTCAGTCTTCCCAGGTGGCTTAGCCCACATGCATAGATGGAGGACATCACGGGAGAGGAGGCGCGAGGTTAGCTGGGGGCCCAGACGGCTCCAGGAGGGAGCCTCCGAGGGTGCTGTCCGGGACGCCAACGTCACTCTCCGTCAGGGCGAGAGGACCGCACCTGGGTGAGTGGGGCAGGACGGAGGTCGGCCGAGGAGGACACCCCGCCCTCACAGAAGGCCCGACTGTGCTTCCTGCTCAGAACCAGGAAGCTTCTAGCAAAGCCTGGCGGCTTATTCTGAACCTCGGTCCTCGAGGGCCTCACAGGGCCAGAAGTGAGCGGGAGGGGTCTTCCCACTCAAGCTGCTTGGCTCCATGGTGTGTAGGCCCACGGGGCGGGCGGGGTGGACCCCCCCGCCCGGTGTGGACATGCCCAGGGCCTCGCGAAGGCTTGGCTTGACACCCACTGCCCCAGAGCCCCAGGGCCAGGGTGCTGGACCCAGCTGGCCCCCACCCAGAACAATCCCTGACACAACTGAACTCAGCATAACCCGAAATTTGGTTCTTCGGGGTTTTGTGGTATTTCACTTTGAAACTGTAGCTGGTGCTTTAGCTAAGGATGGGTGAACCCAGCGATGTTCGGGGTTTGGCAGAGCCCTCTGACAGGTCTCAGACAGTAGAGGTCTGGAAAGGCGGGAGGGCGGGCTGCCAGAGCCTTTCCTTCCCTGTAATTCCTCAAGCCAGCCTGTACTTTGATGAGAAACCTAATACATGTGTTTCTGATTCATTTACACTTGCGGGCCCTTGTTTGAAGCTTTACGTCCAAAGGGTCTGGGAAGCCTCTTTCATCCCTGCGCTGTACAGATGCCTGGCTGGCTTTCTTGGGGGGCAGCCAGACGTCTCAATTTACCTGCCACACAGAGTCAGGCTCCCACGGGGCCTCGTGCTCTCAGTGCTCCCTCTGAGAGCCCAGCTCCTCCGTGCCCTGGGGATGGCACCGGTCCGTGACTCCAGGGACACCCAGGGCTCCCCCAGACCAAGGGTCCACAGCCCACAGAGAGCTCAACAGAGGGGCCTGGGTGAAGGGATGGACAAGAGGCCAGGTCTCCCCGGTTCATCCCCAGCTGACCCTTCAGAATGGGGGGGCCAGCCGCAGCCTCCCTCCCACCCCCGCCCCAGGACGCACCTCCCACCCAGTCTCACCTCCCGTGGGAGCCCTCGTGCCCTCTTTCATCTGTTCTTGAATATCCGTCACCAAGGGGCCCGGCCACCCCCTCCCCAGCGTAGGTCCTGGCTCCGCCATCCAAGGCCTGAGGAATGACGTCATGGACACAAGCAGTCGTCACCTACAGACAGTGACCCAATGCTGGTGACCGCGGCCCGATGTTGAGTGGCCGAAGGGAGGGGGAGGGGTCAGTGTGTCTGGGCCTGGGGAGATTAAAGAGGGCGTGATGGCTCTGAGCCCTGGGGGCTTCCCCCCATATATGTATTTTTTAATTTTGAGTTTTTAAAAATATTTTTTTTGTAGAAGAACTGGGGTGCAGGCCACAGGTGTGAAGGGGTGAGAGGGTTCCCCAGAGACAAAGTAGGGAGCAGAACAGGGGGATCCAGTGAAACCCACTGCTGAGGGGAGCAGCGGGGAGCTAGGCGAGGTCTGTGCATTCTGGGGGTCACTCCCTGGCCGGGGTGGAGCTCAGGCCACTGGTGACACTGCTGAGACTTAATCCCTAAGCTCCCCAGGGAATACCAGGGAGTCCCCATTTCCCTTTCTAGAGCGAGCTTAAGGCGTATCTTCAAGTCTTGATACTTTCGGGGGCCAGCAGGCCTCGCCCAGCTGAGGGTGTCCTCAGAGCAGCCGGGCCACTGTGGGACGGAGACAGCCAGGGCCCACCGTCAGAGGGACGGACGCGAGATGCGAGACGTGGCAGCTGCATAGCAGCGTCATTTCGCCGTGAGAGGGACGGGACACCCCTGGCCCCCCTTCAGCGGGATCAATGGGAAGTGGTCCCCTGGTAGGACGCTGGACACAGGGGGGCAGATAGCGGCCCCTGCAGGAGGCACCTAGAACAATCACATTGCAGAGCGGGAATCCAGGCTGCTGCTGGGGTGCGGTGGGCAGATCCCCAGCTTGGGGGGGGGTCTCGCCTGCACTAGACGCTAGTACTGCCCCTAGATCGCACACTTAGAAACGAAGAGCGTGGTGACGTTTAGGTCGTGCGTGTTTTACTACCACACAAAAAGAGCTTCACACGGAACTGCCCCCCAAGTCCCCAGAGAGTGGGATCTTTCTCCCTTTGGCACCTTCCTCCCAACATCCGCATCAGAATGGCCTCAGCTCCGGGGACTGGCAGCCCTCCCAGACAGCCCCCAGCAGCTTCCAAAGAACATTCCCGCTGATGATAATGCAGTCCCGCACCGGGCTGCCGGCCACCCTTCTTGCAAAAAAAGGTCCTTCTTGGTTTCCACGGTCAGCATGTCCCCTCCGAGCCTGTTAGCACCGGGTTACTCGGCAAACCCAGTGCACGTGCAAGGCCGTCTGCAGAGCAGGTGACTCACCAGCCCCTGTCCCCGCCCAGGGTGACCGAGCTCACGGGGTACGAGCCACAGGACCTGATTGAGAAGACCCTGTACCACCACGTGCACGGCTGTGACGTCTTCCACCTCCGCTACGCGCACCACCTCCGTGAGTCGGGGCCCTGCTGGGCAGGGCTGGGCGTGGGGGACCAGGGCGGGGTGCGGGCGGGGAGCTGGGACAGTCTCCGTCCGCTCTGCGCAGAGTGTGACTCTTTGGTCAAGCACGACCACTTCCTGGCAGGTGTGGATGCTAGGCTGTAGCTTTGCACCCTGAATTTCTCCATGACGTTGGAACCCCGTTTGCAAATAATGGCAACGGCAGCAGCAGAACCGATGCTGACCCGTGTGGGTGATTGAAGCTTCTCCCAGCCAGCCAGGGGTCTTGTGTCCTTCAGACTCTTCTGCTGTGGAGGGTGCTGAGGTTCGGAGAGGTTAAGTCCAGCCTCAGTGGGGGGAGTTGGGGGGCTCCAGGCACAGCAGGCTTCCTGGGATGGAAAGTCAGCATGGAAAGGATAAGTAAGCAGTATCTGATCCGCCGCAGAGGCAGTGGGGGGCATCCGGATTGGGGGGCGGTTGTAGGCTGAAATCTTTGTAGGAGTGACACTTGTCTCCGAGGATCCAGGCTGAGGCAGTGTGCAAGGGGGCAGCATGGAATAGCTCAGCCGCCCTGGCCAGCCCTCTCCTACCCCTGTGCCCAGGGCTGACCCAGACCCTGGGGGGCAGGAGGCGACGCGTGCCCCAGGCTTGACTCAGGCAAGTGGCTGTGGCAGCTGGAGGCAGAGGGCGGCCCAGGGGCAGCCGACTCCGGGGCCAGGTCCTCTGCGGGTGTTCTGTGTGGTCTGGGACCAGGGGGCACGGCGGCTCTTGGGTGGCACTGTCCCCTCCGGTGACCTTGGGCGGGGAGACATGACAAGTGCAAAGCTCTGCAGACACGGGCTCCCCTTCCACCCACAGCAGCCATGCGGAGCCCCCGTGGGTGGCTCCCAACCCCAACAGGGGTGTTCTTCTCGCTGCCCAGCCGCACGGGGTCTGGGGATCAGCATCCCCGAAACGGGGGCTGGACTCTTTTTGGCAAACAGAATCAAACACCGAATTAGATGAATGGGAGCAGCATCTCCCCGGGAGAGGGGAGCCACATGAACCATCTAGAAGGGAGAAAGTGTGGACAGAAAGTGGGAGGGTCACACCTCCACTCCGTTCTGGGGCTCATCCCCGCATTGGGGGTGCTTGCAGGAAGGCACCTGCCTGTGGGAGGCTTCTGTATCCAACGAGGGAGTTGAAATTAAACTCGCGAATTTTCGTGACGGAGTTGCCCACACAGAGGGCTGCTGTGCAGGGGTTAGGCCCCTACATCTGGCCACATTGGCCCTCGTAAATGCCACTTCTGACCTCTCACATGGGGTAAGAGGGGAGCAGGGGTATTTTTTCAGGGGAAATAAGTATAACACAACTTGTGTCTGGGAAACCAGGAAGGCCCACGCCTGGCAGGGGCAGGTTCCCACCCCCCGCTCTTCACATGGGTTCTCACCACCGCCCAGCAGTTGGGAGCTTGCCAGGTGAGCCAGGTGAGAGGGGGCTCTTGTGTACGTTTCCCAGGTGAGCAGGGGAGGCAGAGGCGAGGGCAGCAGCTGAGCCGGGCTGGACCTTCTGCAGTTCCTCGGGGCCTCCCCTTGGGACACGGGCCACGTCTGTCCACCAGGAGCCCCGGCCTTCCGGAGCTCACCTGGCTCGCCAGACCTGCAAGGGGTTTTCGTGGCGATCTGTGATTCATATGCTCAGTTCACCTTCTCTCACTAGGAATTTGGGGTTTCCGGGCACTGCGGTTATCTTAGGAAAGGGAGGGCGTACACAGGTTTCCAGAGGACGCGTAGAAAGTGGGGCGCTCTTCGACACTGGCGGGGGCCTGGCTTTCTTTCCAAATGGACTAGAACTGGTGCACTGAGGCAAGTGGCAAGTAGCTACACTGACGTGATTGCTGCAGGGTGTGACCCTGCCGTACCATGATGGAGAAACCACGCAGGCAAGGAGCGCAGAGCAACCCAGCCAGGCGGGGCCGGTCTCCGATCCGCTCTGCACCCCAAATCTGCCCAGCGTCTCCTCCGCCAGCTTTGCCAGATAAAAGAGGAGAGTTACAGCAAGACGCAGACAGAGGGCCTGTCCCCATGCGGGGTCACCTCCTCTCTCGGGGCTCACACTGCTCCCCAGCAGCGGACCTGCCCCTCGGGTCCCTCCCAAGTCAGAACTTTCGGGGGAGGGGCAAGCTGAAGCCCCCTCCCCGCCTCCAGCTGTTCCCACCTGGCTTGGCCCAGAGACCACACTGGCGCTGACTGGGGCCACCCCAGGGACTGGGCCACCAGCAGCCTCCGCAGCGTCCTGCTCACCGCCACGAGGGACACAGCCGCGGAGACACCGCCGAGCCTCCGGGGACGGCGGGGCAGACGCAGGCAGGGGCCTGTCCTGGCAGCTGACCAGTGTCCGAGCCAGAGCAGAGCAAGCCGCAGCCAGTACCCCAGACCAGAAGAAGGTCACCATCCAGTTTCCACGGCCAAGCTGTCTCCATGCTGGTGCCCAAAGCCCAAAGTCTCTGAGTAGCCGAAGGGCTTTGCCAGGCTCTGCCTCAGACGTAGGAAGCGGCACTTCGGGAAGTCCGAAGGCAGCCAGGTGGTTTTCACACGTTCTTCATAATATTATCTTAACCGGGAGCAGGAGTCCACGGGGCTCGGGAAAGCACAGCCCCTGAAGAGAGGGAACCCAGCACCTTCCAGGAGCGAGCTTCACGAGGCGAGCAGGTAGGGTGCCGTGAGGACTGCCGGGCTGTAGGCGTCCAGAGGTCGGCAAGGCGGCTGGGCACCCCGGCCAGGAGGTGTGGGGAGCCTGGGCCTTCCCAGCTGGGCTCTCCGGGTCAGACCTGCTCCAGAACCTCCTGGAAGCGAAGGTATCCTCTGGAGGGCGCCTTCGAGCCACTGACCTCACCTCCCACCCACCACCCTGGGGGCGGAGGAGAGACCAGTGGCCCTGCGGAGTGTGGACCTGGCACAGCAGAGACAGTCACGTGGCCGCGGGAGGCGCTGATCGCCCACGGCAGGGGAGAGTTCCATCTCTTGTCTAGGCAGGCCCCTGTCCAGAGTGGGCCCAGCCCAGATTAGACAGAACAGTGGCCGTGTCCAACCATCAAAAGGTCTCAAAGCCACAGAAAGACGTCCAAACCTAAAAACGTGGCCTGCGTATTCCCTTTCAAGCAGAAACTTAAAACAAAATTATAGGACAAGTACAGATCTGTGGAGGGCGTAATTTAAATAGATGCACGGGAGTTGGAAACGGAGGCGCTCCGGGCCCGGCAGGAACAGGAAGGCAGGCCTGGCGCGGTAGGGCACAGGGCGTGGTCGCGCCCGGGGCCAGCTGGTGGACCCAGGCCCTGCCGGGTCACTCTGGGCCACAGCAGCACGATGCATCGACGGGGCGCATCTGTGAGCACGTGGCACATGGGGGAAGGGTCTTGAAATAGAAGATAAATTGGAAAGACGTTTCCGATCTGCGGTGAGAACGTGATTGACAGTCCCGGGAGGCTTCCGCTGCGGCCTCATTGGCACTTAGAGTGGAAACGGGCAGCAGTTTGACTCCTGCACAGAGTTTTCTGGGCGCTGCCTTCCCGCTCCCCAGCAGTCTGGAGGGAGATGTGGCTGCTTCTTGCTGGTGAAGATGTGGCAAAGCCTGTGCATTTCAGGGAGCCAGGACCCAAGGCGAGTAACTCATCCTAGAAAGCCCAGCGTGACCGACACGTTTTCCTGCGCCCCGAGCAGTTTACAGGGGTACATGGCCCGGGGCCTCAGCACCTCAGGGCCCCTGCTGGCTCAGGCTCAGCCGTCTGCCACGTCGCTTGGAGACATCCCACACGTGGCCGTGGCGAGATTCTCCCCGGGGACGCTCTCTCCCTCGGGCCTCCCATGCCTTCTCCACGCTGCCGCCGGTGGCTCGGAAGGGTTCTGCTCGTGTGTACAGCCTCTAGCTTCCCATGTGCCCTTGCCTGGGCTCACTGGACAGCTGTAAACGTCTTCATTTTCTGCTGAAGCTCACGCTTCCCAGCACCTACCTGGCACCAAGCGGTAGTCCGATGCTGTCTGAGGCCAGGATATAGCAGCTTCGCTTTCTTCCCAGGGGCTGGCTGTGGGCACGGCTACCTCTTCACCAGGAGCTGTGGGCACCCGGAGGGCCCCTGCTTCTCTGGGTTGCATATTTGTACAAGAATTTCCATCCCACATTGGCCTTGGAGAAGCACAAACTTGCTTTTCTTCTCGGCATGGGGCACCCCAGTGTCAGAACCGTCCGAGAGCTTGATGCTGGCCATGCTACGGTGAAGAGGTTCAGGGCTCAGGCCCTGCCAGGGGCTTCTGGTCCAGGGGGCACCCCCTCCCTGCCCCCACTCACCACCGCCATCCTTGGGACTTACTCATAGCACTGCCCTCTGAGGTCATTTGAGACAGCTGATTAAGAGCAGCAGATCGGACAGACGGGGAGGAATGCTCAGGGAAGAATGTCGTGACTGAGAGGCTCGGGTTTCAGCGAGGGTTGCCAGGCTGACTGTGGCCATGGGTCACAGAGACGAGAAAATAATTCCAGGTCGATGTTTGTTTGGTGCCTGTATCTAAGCCTCACCAGCGCAGTCAGGGTCAGAGATGAGAAAGTCCGCAGCGGTATTTGGGGCCCGCTGGCCTCATGCGTCCCGCTCGACGCGACCACAG
>NW_004567104.1:75154046-75160065 GCF_000260355.1 Condylura cristata
AAAAAAAAAAAAAAGTCAGCTCGGGCTGCCTCACGCCCTCCAGGTTCGGATCTTCACATACACGCTGTTCCAGGCCGTTTTCTCAGGGCCGGGAACGGCCGGCCGCCGTGAGCAGTCACTCGCGGCCCCCTTATCTCCCAGCCGGGCCACCCCACAGCTGCCTTCCCCCTGGACAGACGGACACCGCGCACCGAGGAGACCCGTGGCTGGCCGCGTCTGCCCGGCGTTGACTGCCACGAGCCAAGCGCTTCTCCGCATTTGCAGGAGTCTGTGGGGGGCGGCTTGTTCTTGTCCTTTTAGGGTCTTGCTGTTTCTAGCCAGATCTGTGTGACCTCTCCGTATATGAAGAGGAACCTCCTTTACAATACTTCTTTTTCCACACTAGACTATTTAGCTGCAGGTGTTGCAGAGAGCGGGAAAGCGGCTCCGTGAGCCACCTGCTCACGCCGGTGTCTATGGGGTGGAGCTGCTGGCCATGACCCAGGGCCAGCCTGCCTGCAGGAGCCTGGGTGTCCGTGGTGCTTTGTCTCTGCCTCCCTAGAGAAGAATAACCCCTGCTGGCCCCAGGGTTCTAGCACTTTCCTCCTCCAGCCCACCCGCCGCAATCCCCGAGGGGTTGGTGGGGTTCTGTGTCCAGGGAGGCTTCGGGAGTGAGGGAAGCGATGCTCTCGGCAACCCCCGCCGCCATCAGTGCAGCGTTCAGGCGGCCCAGCAGAGCCCTTCCGACAGGACGTAGTGGCCAAGGAGGCCGGGAAGGGCAGGAGAACAAAGGGTCTCACTGTGCACGCAGACTCGGGAACCAGTATCAGCTACAGCCCAAGCTTAGCCGGGGGCACTGAGCTTACCCTGTTCAAAGCACCCACATCTCTCCCCCCATTAAAAAGCAAAGACTATTTTTTCTCTGCCAGGTACAAGTCTGGGGCCTAATTATTTCTCCCCAGAGAAGCAGAGCAAGTCACAGCCCCTGGCAGAGCGGGGAGGGATTGCTGTGTGGGCCTCGTGAGCTCGTGGCAGAAGCCTGTGTCTTCCCTTGGCCACAAACCCCCCCCACCCCTTTGAGAAGCTCTCAGAGGTGTCTCTGATCCCAAAGATCCAGAGCCAGGGCCGTAGGCCACCCGAGGGGGCAGCGTCCCCAAGGCGGGACCTACTAACGGTCTGGGGACCCCGTCCCCTTGTGTTTGCAGTGCTGGTGAAGGGCCAGGTCACCACCAAGTACTACCGGCTGCTGAGCAAGCTGGGCGGCTGGGTGTGGGTGCAGAGCTACGCCACTGTGGTGCACAACAGCCGCTCGTCCCGGCCCCACTGCATCGTGAGTGTCAATTATGTCCTCACGTAAGTCCGACGTATTTGTTTCTCTCCCTGCTCTCCTCCCGACCGCATCCGACCCTCTGTTCACTTCCATCTCTCCTCTTCCTCACTGTTCATTTGTCTCCTGTTCTGTTCTGGTTTTATCTAGCGGACCTGTCACCGGGCAGGGTCCACACCGTGTCCGCGCTTGGACCCGGGGCCGGGCGCAGGGTGGCGGGGGGCACAGGAACGGGGAGCCCTGCCGGGGCGTCCAGGCGAGGGGAGTGGGTGCCCTCCCGCCCCCACTGTGCCGCACACCTGTGCAGGTGCCTGTCCCCACAGGCGGGCGGGAGAGCTCCCGTTCCCGCCCTGTCTCCCCGTGGAGCCTGTTGAAGGTGATGGTGCCGTTGGCTCCTTTCAAGCCTCAGAAGGTCCAGCTGAGGCACAAATGCTTTTAAGACCATTACAAGCCACAGGACACGTCCCGGGACCTGCTCGCTGTGGCTACTGCGAGCTAAATCTCCTCTCACCCAGCTCTGGCCCTGAACTTGAACCCCGGCAGGTGCTCCGCCCCCCCCTTCCCAGCCCCCCAGGTGCTTTCTCCTGCAGCGAGGATTTAGGCTCTTGGTTCTTTCGTCGGATTTGCCAGGTGCTGGGTTGCTTTTTGCTTTTTGCTTTTTTTTTTTTTTTTTAAGAAGTGGAGCCACTTTAGCAAAACTGTAGGGGAGAAGACACTTTGGCTCCTTGGCTCTGCAAACAGCTGAGGGCCGGTGTTTTGAACGACTTCCTCTCCCACGAACGTGGCCTGGCCAAGTTGGCTCTTTAGGCAGAGATGGTGCCGCTGTGGGAGTGGAGGGCGGCAGCCAGGATCCGGGCCTCGGGGCCCCTCCGGACGCTAACTGGGGAAGCCGGACTCAAGCGGATGCCTGTGTTTCTGTCCTGTCCTTTTGCCTTGACGCCCTTCCTACTGTGGCGGGTGTCCCCAGGAAATGCGTGGGGGACGGTGTGGGACTGGAGCGCCATCCCGGGAGCGGCCCCACGCAGCTCAGCGTCCCGCAGCTCGAGCCTGCAGGCCCACCGGTGGCCAGCTGGGGCAGTGGCTGCCGGAGCTGCCAGGGACGCCGCTCCGGCCGGACGTGACCGTCCCTCTCTTGCTTCCCAGGGATATCGAGTACAAGGAGCTGCAGCTGTCCCTGGAGCAGGTCCCCACGTCCAAGTCGCAGGAAGCCTGGAGGACCGCCCTGTCTACCTCACAAGAAACTAGGAAATTAGCTAAACCCAAAAACACAAAGATGAAGACTAAGCTGAGAACAAACCCTTACCCTCCACAGGTGAGACTGCCCCGGGCGGCGGCTGCCATGTCCCGCGGCGGGGCAGGGGCAGGCTGGCACCTTAAGGAACCCGAGGCTCTGAGTGTGTGGCGGGGTGTCCCGCCCACGGCAGGGCAGAGTCCAGTGTCTCTGGGCTGTCTGGGCCATGGACACAAGCCCTGGTAGCCGTACGCAGGGCCTGGGAGGCTTGCTGGCGTGGTCTGAGCTCCGCGCATCCCGCTCCCATCGTGACTTATTTTTTTTCTTTAAGATGTATCTATTTGCGCATACAGAACTGGGGTGCAGGCCAGAGGTGCAGGGGCGGTGAGAGGCTTCCCCAGAGACAGAGTGGGGAGCAGGACAGACAGATTAACAAAGTCCACTGCTGAGGGGAGCAGCGGGCGGGTCAGGAGAGGTCTGCCGCGCCCTGTGGGTCACCTCCAGGGCAGGCGGGGATCGAACTCGTGCTGAAGTGGCCTTAGCTTCTCAGTGCTGAGCTTTAACCCGCTGCAGGGAGGGCCCCATAGTGACTTTTTTTTTTGCATTTTTAAAAATTATTATTATTTTTTAATAATATAACAGTTTATTTTTACATCATTTTGTACATTTTTTTTATCTCAATTGTAATCCCTGTGGGTTTCCCATCACTGAGTCATAGTGACTTTTTTTAATGAAAACTTTTCAAAAACTTTTCAAAAAGTCAGCAGCACGCCATGTGTCTGGTGTGTGCCAGAGGGGCGTGGGGCAGCAGCCCTCTTTCCTCCCAGGGGCCGGATCCCTGGGGGGCCGCTGGCCATGCACCTGTCCCCGGGGGGGGGCCGGCAAGGGTGGTGGGTCCCGCCGAGGGGGAGGCGTGGGCCGTGAAGGGGGCCTGAGAGAGAGGCCTGAGGCCGGTGCCCAGCCCAGAGCAGGCCCCAGCCGTCTTCTCTGCCCCGCAGCAATACAGCTCGTTCCTAACGGACAAACTGGACTGCGGCCAGCTGGGAAACTGGAGAGCCAGCCCCCCGGCGAACCCCCCGGCGCCCCCAGAACAGCAGCTCCATTCAGCAAGCGGCGACCTCCTGTGCGCCCCGTCCTACAGCCTGCCCTTCTACCATTACGGACACTTCCCCCTAGACTCGCACGTCTTCAGCGGCAAAAAGCCAATGCTGCCGGCCAAATTCGGGCAGCCCCAAGGATCCCCGTGTGAGGTGGCACGCTTTTTCCTAAGCACACTGCCAAGCGGCGGCGAGTGCCAGTGGCACTATGCCAACCCCCTGGTGCCTAGCAGCCCGTCTCCAGCTAAAAACCTTCCCGAGCCGCCAGTGAGCGCTGCCCGGCACAGCCTGGTGCCCAGCTACGAAGGTGGGTGGTGTTCGCGCCGGGGCGGACCGGTTCCGGGGCCCGGGAGTGTCAGAGGGGCATCCCTGGGGGCAGAGGGTGCCCTTCGCTGCTTCTCAGGCTCTCCTGCCCCCAGTGTGAGGCTGCCCGACAGGGAGACCACCCCAGTGGGGCCAGTTGGGGTGCCCGTGGGCACCGCTAACAGTAGGAAGGGCGTTCGGCCGCTTCCAGAAAAGTCCTGCTCTCGTTTGCCGCCGCCAGAGACGGTGATTGTCCAGACCAGCTCCCAGGAGCCTGCTGCATGTATCTCCCAAGTTGCTCTCCACTCCCCCCACTCCGAATGTGGGCGACTGGGTCTCCTCCCGAGCCGGAGCTCAGGGTGTGAAGCCGTGGTGGAAATTCATGGGTGCTGGGCCACAAACGCCACTCGGCAGCCCGGGCAGACAGTCCACGCCCTCCCGGCTTCAGTGCTTCTGTGACGGGGCTCAGGCACCGAGGGCCGTCCGGCTCCACGGTTTTCCCACAGAGGTAGGACTTGTGTTATGCCCAGATTTCGAGTCTCCCAAGACCGCCAAGGAGCCGATTCCGAAGTGAAGCACATGAGGGTCTTTATCGCAAGCTCGCTCTTGGGCTCCCAGCACGCACTGACGAAGCGGCTGAAGTTGAGAGCCCGAGCTCAGGGAAGGCAGGGTTTTTATTACAGAAGAGGGGAGTTTCAGCCCGGCAGAGAGGAGTTTCAGCTCGGCAGTACATCGATTGGTGGACGCTGAACAAAGTTGTCTTGTCTTTAACCCGGTTGGTCTATGCATGTTAAGACGTGACCTCCGCTTCTCGACCCGCGTGCCCTGGGACATCTGGTGCCCTCCTGATATGTATTGGTTCCGTGCTCATTGGCTGTTGCTATGGGATGAGCAAGATTAGGACATTCACAGTTCAACTCGGCCTTGGTGCCTCGTTGATCCCCGAGACTTAGGCCTGGCTGGTTCAGAAGCATCCTGAAGCCTGTCCAGCCTCAGTTTGGCCTTTCACTTGCAGCCACCTCCTGCTAGTGGCAGGGGAGAGGTTGTCTCCAGGGGAGCTGCCACCAGCTGCCCCAGGCCCAGGCAGACTCCTGTCTGCGCCCTGAGTCAAGCCCCACAGGGGTACAAGGTGGTGGCTGGGGTTTGGTGCAGGAGTGTGTTCCTGAACCTCCAGGCCTCACAGCCAGCCAAGTACAGGCTCCGGGGTGCAGTGGTCCAGCGTGGTCTCTCTGTGCTATAGCCCCAGTAGAGAAGCCCCCTTCATAGGCTCTCTGGAGGCAGAGAGGTCCGCCTCTCCGCAGGCTGCTTGCAGGAGCACCCCACACCTGCATTAGGGGGCAGGCTGCCATTTCTGAGCTGAGGGAGAGCTCCTGGGAGAAATCTCACCTCCTTGGAGATTATCAGGACTTTTTAAAAGTAGCTAATTTAGAACAGAACCAGCCACCTGGCAGTGCAGCCCGCCTGGGCCCAGTGACACTGGGCCCCATGCCCACCGGTGCCCGCACCGGTTCCCCAACAATCAAAGCAGGGATTTCCCCATCAGCCCAAGAAAGACAGACAAAGCAAGGATTTTGAGAGCCGAGACTACCTGCTTGAGAGTGACTCGAACGAATTATTTTTGTATGTGAAAGCTGGCCCGTGACATAAAACAGTTGATTTTGTAGAGTTGCTGTTTTGAGTGTGAAAGGGGTTGTAACTGCCTCACTGGTCACACACCATAAATAATGAGCCAGAGGTGCGAATTTGGGGCAATTTGTGATCGGCTTTCTAGTTTTTGTTGATATTAAAGGAAGAAAAAAGGTAGCCTGAAAGCGGGGAAAACCGGGGAGCAAGTGGCTGGTGCGAGGCACCTCGTTTGTGAGGCGCGGACGAGGCCTCCGCTCTCCTCGCTGTGGCAAACAGGCGAAAATAACCAGGGCGGGAGGGCTGCCCGCAGGTGCGGGGACCCACGGGTGACGCCAGGCCGGGACCGCTGGCGACGGGGCGCCCCGTGTCTGCGTCCTGGAGACGGAAACAACAAGCGTGCGCGGGAGTCTCGGGCCTGCTGACACGCTGCAGTGACAGGCGGCGACGTTGGGTCCT
>NW_004567104.1:75161620-75169832 GCF_000260355.1 Condylura cristata
GATGATCGTAGCTGCCCCCCTCCCACCCCACACCCCAAGAGACCGCGCTCCTGTCTACAGAAGTCACCCATGAGTCTCCTTTAAAGTTGTTTTCTTTAACCCTTTCTTCAATGCAAAATGCAACAAGCCAGAGACCAAGGGGTGAAGGTAAGTGTGCTGACAGATCCATGCACAGGCGCGTTCCACCCCAAACTCACCCAGAGAATAGCACCTTCAGAGTATATTCAATAGGCATGAAATGCAAGAAATATATCTATCTATATAGCTAGCTAGATCGCCAGATCTTTTATGTGACACGTGGAAGGTTTCGGCGCCCCTCCCCCAGTTTAACTACAAGGCCAAAGCCGCCTGACCCAGGCGGACCTGCCCTAGCCTCCTGTTTGGTACAAGTCGTGCTAATCAAGGTAGTTAAATTGCATGTGCAATATGAGACTTGGGGGTGGCCCCGCCTCTGGTGGAAGAAGAGACCGCCAGAGGGATGTGACAAAAAACGACATTTCGCCCACACTTTGCATTTTATAGAAGCAAGAACACTCCCCACGCGCCTGCCCTGTGTGTACACAGGGCGAGGAAATTCTCGATTACAAAGCACCAGCGCCGTTCCAAAAAGAAACGTTCATGAATTTTAATCTCATCTTTCTGCTTGGCGATTTTGCCACCCGAAATCTCGGTCTGGCCCCAAAGCGATGCCGGTGGCGAACTGCGTGTGCTCACGGGCTCCGCAGTCACCTGCCACCTTCCCGCGGCTGTGGAAGGTGGTTTGCTCTAGGAAACGCTTTCCACATTTTTGAGTGGAAAGAGGTTTTCCACAAAGGTCTTAATTCATTCTGGAATCAAAGTGCATACGTGCCGATTGTTTCTCAAAATGGGAAGCGATGGCCAGCCCCTTGCTCGGAGGACCTGCTTCTGCCCCCAGGGTCAGTGGCCTCAGGGGACAGGTAACATTTGCAAATTTAGTGTCAGGCGTGGGGCCCCCCAGGGGCCCGTCAGGCAGGGAAAGGGCCCTTCCCTGGCTCGGCTGCCCCTCAGGACGCCCCCTGACCTGTGCCTGGCCTTTATTTTTTATGCTCATGTGACTGTGATCCAACCATGATGGAAGGTGCAGGCTTGATGAGTATCACCTGACATTTTTCAATAAAGTACCACAAAACGCTTTCGTGTCCTTTGTTGTGACTCCCTGGGAGCTGGACTTAATGACCACACATCACCAAGGTGTTCAGAGCAGGTGGCCAGCAAAGGTTACTGCTCAGAAGGCCCTGCTGGGTGACAAAGGCTGAGGCGTGCACAGGCCGAGTCCAACCAAGTGTGTCTGGAAGTTGCTTCCTAGGCGACAGCCCGTAAGTAACCCAGTGCCGTTCCCTCGATCATTAAGACCCTGGCACATCTGAGCTGGGGGTCTAGAGTCTTGACATCTGTGAGGCTCCTGCAGGGGGAGAGGAAGAATTTTCCTTAAAACGCCTGCCTTTCACAAAAAGAGTAGAAAGCCATGCCTAACAGGTTGACAGAAAGGCCAGATCGAATGGCTTTGAGAGGCCAGCCCAGTTGCAGACAGGGAGGGAATTCCTTCGTGCCCAAGGAAGTCCTTTTGCAAGAGCCACCTGTGTAGAGAAGTGAGCAGGGCGCTGTATTTCCTGTCTCCCCCAACCTCTTGTCCTTTTCCAAGTCTTGTCCAGCCTGCCCTCCTCCAGTGGACCCTACCGGTGGCAGGGGTTTCTAGCGTGAAGAGTCCATGGAGTCCCCTCCAGTCTACTGTAGCAGATCAGAGTCATTGGGGCGGGGTGGATAAAAAGGAATCAAAAGGACATTTTCAAACACCGTAAAATTACAATAGCTGAGAATTTGACTCCAGCTCCTGGATTATCTGAAATGCGTTTCCCGGCTGCTCCTAAACTTGTCTATGATGTATCAGTTAAAATTGGGGGGGGCGGGAAGGAAACTGTCAAGGCAAAATTCAAACAGATTCTACAAGACCCCACTCTGTTCTTACAACTTGTTGTAACATTAAATTTATTTTCAAATTAAAAAAAATCACATTAAACTCTTCATTACAATGCTTTCTCACCTCAGTTAAAAGGGTTTTTACTTTGGGGTTTTCTATAACTTTCAGGGGAAGTAAGATTTCTCTTTTCTGTGACACATAGTACCTTTGTCAAAAATACATCCGCTCAAAAGCTTCCTAGTCATTACAAATACATACATACTCTTTACTATGTAAAACTATTCTGTAAAAATGTTTGAATATGAATAAAAATACTGTAACCAAAAAGGGTTGCCTATTTTTAAAATTGAAACCTGTAAAAAAAAAAAAAACAATGAATCCGAACTCTACAGAAAGTCTTAAAGTTTATTTTGGTAAACTTGCTTTTATAGGCATTGGTTTAAAATACTTTTCAGAGACAATTCCTTGAAAAGCTAAAAATGCAAAGGTTTACACTTTTATTTCAAATATGCATAGTCATTATCCAGGAAAAAGCTTTCTCCATTTTCTGCCTATTAAGCCAGCAGGTCAGCAGGACGCAAGCCTGAAATGTCTCCCTTTCATTCTACACTGCTGGGTGAGGCGGGCTTGTCTCCTGGCCCCAAGACGCGAGGGTGGGCAGGGGGGCTGCCCGCAACCCCCACCTGGCCTGTGTACCCTACCCGTTGAGCCACTTGCTCCCACATCAGGCACAATCAACCACAGACCAGCAAACCCCGCTCTCTTATGCTGGACCCAAATTCTTCCTGCTCTGACCACCCCTCTGACAGCTGCCAGGGTATCCCCGCGCCAGGGAGCTCTGCTGAGCAGGGATCCCATCCTGCCAAGCCCAGACATCGCTGTGCCCTATTTCAGGGTTCACCTCCCCTTGAGTTCCTCTGTAGTATGCTACCATACCAGAAGGGAGGATGCCTTGTCTTCTATAGAACCCTACAGATTCTCAACGCATAGCCTCGAAACTGGAGACAGTTCAGCGCCCCAACAGCACACGTCAATCCTGAGTTTGTTGGGTCTCCAGATGGAGAAGAAAATGCAAAGCTTCTGTTAAGACTTTAAAGATCCTCGATCACAGATTTCTGGGCACATAAATGTCCCAGATCTATGACAAACAGAAAGGTTGCCCTAATGCTAACAGCCACAGGTAAAATGCCTTTCTCCAGCTGCTCTATAGGAAGCAGAATTTTAAACGTCTTTGGTTCATCAGAAGCAAAAATCAGGTTGATGAAAAATGCAGCATCAGCTTCAGGTTTGTTTTGTCTTGCTCGGGACCACTGGGTGTCGGGACTAGGAAGAAGAGTCTTAGAAGCGCAGAGCAGAGCGATACACCCCAACATTGCCGTCCGCTGTGACACAGCCACACCTCATTAGTTTTAATTTACCAAAAGGAAATTAAATGATAACATTTTCCCCCAAAGGAGAACTGTCTAGAATAGGGCTTCGGCTTAAAACAAAACATAGCATGTTTTTCATTAAATAACCCCCCACCCCCAAAGAGCCTCAGAAAGCAATGATGGCAGTTCTGAGCGATGACTTGCTTTATATTGCAAAGTTTGAGAAATGAAACTTGCGACATTTGCGGGAGATGGTTCTTCCTGGTGATATTTTGCAGACGCCCTGTCGAGGGGGAGTCCATTTCGTAATTTGGGGGTGATGTGGACATTTATGTAAACCTGCCACTAATTCCCAATGAAGACTTGAGTATTTAGGAGATACTTTTTTTTTTTTTCTGAGAAAACTAATTCTCATTGAAGCCTTATTTGCAAAAATTGCTTTTGAAGTTCTTTTAAAGTTTCATTTCCAAAAAACACATATTGGACTAGTATACTTAACTAAACATGTTATTTTTTTCCTTCCTATGGGGCGCTGTGTGCTTGGCTTAAGGTAGACAGAATTTATACTGAAAACCACAAGTTTCTGGAATGAGCCAGACGGGTGAGGGCTGGCTAAAGAGGGGGCTGGGTGCACTGAGGGGGTTCTGTTCAAAGCTGAGAGCTTGGGGAGATTTTTTTCCATTGATTTCAGTTGGAACTGGCAAGAAGAGAGAAAAGTGGACAAAAACGGGTCTTTTAAGGCCGAGGAGCAGTGTGGTTCCCCAGTTCCAGAGACAGGAGTGCCGTGGGAAGCGCACGGACATCTGGACCGAGCATGTGCACATCAAAGGCTTCCTTCCTTTTGTTCTTCAGGGAGATTTTAGGGCATCAGATTTGAACATCTTCCAAGGCTTCACACGCTCGGGTGCGCACACAGCATGGCCAATGGTGGCATTATAGATCAGTAACAATTTTTTTGTGGCAATACAGAAAAAAGGGGGCCGAAAAGTATGGTTTACAGTGAAATACCAGAACTGTACTGCATTCTCGCACCCCACATTTCAAAGCAAGCCTGGAACGGGCCTGAAGGTCCGGTCTCTGTGGAAGAGTAGGCGAGGGGGCCTACAGCCCCACGGGGCACAGCCCAGGCCAGCACCCTCCATCCCAGCAAGGCTTCACCAA
Organism: Condylura cristata; assembly: GCF_000260355.1. NCBI lineage: Eukaryota > Metazoa > Chordata > Mammalia > Eulipotyphla > Talpidae > Condylura > Condylura cristata. Next base: position 75,166,091 of record NW_004567104.1, read on the forward strand.
CACCCCAGAATGTGCAATGTTACATAAGAAGGGAGCGCTTTTAAAATAATGTCAACTTCATTAGCTGGTTTCCTCCACAAGGTCCCCCAGTCACCGTACCGCGGTGGGGGGGGGAGGGGGGACATGTCCCTGCAGCTGTGGCCTTAATGGCACTGAGCCGCCAAGCGCCAGACCTGGAAGGGCCCTTAACGTAAGTCACTTTCTCTTTGCTTCACTCACAAAAATTAAAACATCTGCGAAGTGCCAGCATATGGCCCACAGGAAACCCCCTCCCTGCTGCATCGAAACGGGCGCGAAATGGCATACTGGCCTGGGTCCCACAGGTCATTTGCTGTACTTGTCTTAGTCTAGGGATAAAGGCTTCTACTGCTGGAAAAGTAGTTTGAATGATTCCACCGCTGCTTCCACAGGCAAACATTTCGGGCAGGAGGAGAACCCGCAACACACCTGCAGGCCCAAGAAGGAAGCCGACTCGCTCACGCCTAGTGCCAAGCGCCAGCCCTCCACGGAGAAAATCTTCCAACACCGAGATGACCCCAGACAGAAGCAAACGAAGAGATGGACAGACTCTTGCCGGCAGGGAGTAAAAATCCACCTGCACTCACTCCCAGCTGCTTCTACAGACGTGTGGGCTGGATCCGGGGTCTGTCCCAACCCACCCCGCACCCCGAGCCTAGCGCTGCTTGGGGATAATGAGGTTCCTGAGCATGTCGAAGGAGTTCCCGTCCGGGTGCACCGTCTCCACCTTGCCGCCCTCCTGGTGAACCTGCAGGTACCCCGAGTCGTCCAGGCCGACCACGGACACCTCTGGCCCCTCGACCCCGCCCAGCCGGACCCGCTGAGCGCTGAAACAGAAAAAAAACACATGGTGACCACACGTCGTCACACAGGACTCGAGGTGGACAGGTCAGTGCCCGTCCTCGGGGCCCAGGGGCCGGGGGCTGCGGGGCTGCAGGGGCGCGGGACCGGCCGACACACGCCTGGCCGCCGCCCGGCTTCCTCACTACAGCAGGTCCTTGAACAGCGGCCTACGGGCCAGTGCTGTGAAGTGGGTGAGGGAAGCAAGCCGACTCCCGGGCAGGGCTCCGGCTGGGGTGTCGGCGGAGACTCACTGCGTCGGTGCAGGATTCCGCCAGGGCAAGTGCCTGTTTGCTAGAGTGGGGACCCCTGGAGCCCTGAGCCGCTGAAAGTGGCTCCAGCCACTGTGTGAGGACAAAGAATAACGGACATGTCAGGGATGAAAGAAGCAAGGGGCAGGCAGCTAGCAGAGTGTAGCCCCCGAGGGGAGGAAATTCTCAAGGGAAAGGCTCCGCGCTCAGCATCGGCTCAACAATGGTTGAACATCAGAAATTTGGGGTCATCAGCTGCTTGGGGATGTTCTGTGACCAGAACTCCGCAGGAGGAACCTGACTCTGGCTGAGACTGGCCAGCCGGCGGGCCAGGTGACAGGGCCCCGATGGGTGAGGCCTCAACCCACGGGCGGGCTGGAGGGAACGTGCTTTCTCGCAGGACCCGGGCAACAAAGGCCCGGGCCAAGCTGGGAGTCTGTCCACCCCGTCCTGCCCGCCCAGGAGGACGGTTTGTGCCCTTCCCCCATCCTCTGACACTTTCGGGAAACACTGAGCCGTTGTCCAGGATTTTGCCTGAAATGGGCCTGTTCCTGCCGGAGCCGAAAAAGTTTTCTCCTCTGAAACAAAGCTGGGCGGCCACGTAAAAGAGAAATGCGTTCGGATTCTACCACTGATTCGTTCTGATGACTCTCCAAACGGACCTGCTGAGTTCCCTCCTGGGGAACAGCTTTAAAAGGATCGACTCATCCCCCCATTTTATTTTGAAGAAATACAGAAAAGTTGAAAAAACAGTGCAAGGAAGCACCACGCTCCCCTTGGCTTATCCTCACAGTGACGGAAGCTGCTCCTGTACCCGCGCTCTATCTGCTCTGGCCTCCAGCTCCCCCTTCCTGTGCTGGTAGTTGAACCTAAGGGCGGCGTCAGCATCTGGCCCTTGACATGGCAGAGCGTCAGCGTGGCCTCCTAGGGGTAAGAGCCACCTCCTGCAGGGCCCAACCCAGCCCCCACCAAGCTGTGAGCCGTCCACAGCTTAGCCCAAGTCCCTCCACTGTCTGTCCATGTCCTTTGTGGCTTTCACTCTCCTCCCATCGGGACCTAGTGAGGGGTCCACACCGCACTAACTGCCTGTCCCTCTGTTCTGCTCTCATCCTTGACCATCCCCACTTCTCTGGTTTAAGTCATTGCTATTGGTGGAGGGCCAAGGCCTGTGGGTACCGGCTGCAGACACGTGAGCATCGCTGGAATATTTGCTAAAACACAAACGCAGGCCCTCTAGGCGGGCCGGGTGCTGCATCTTACGACGCTCCCAGGCGGGGCAGCCGCTGTGCTTGGAGCCTCACTTTGAGGACAACTGTCGTCTAGAACGTGCCGCAGAGAACACCGTTTATGTCCTCAGAGCCAGGCCCAGTTCAGACCCTCGGGGAGCCCCTGTGCTGATGCCGGGACCCCCCCGCCCAGCACCAGGAGGCACGGGGAGGCATGCTAACTTGCTCACCACCAAAAAAGAATGATGGAGACCAGCGCTTAGCTTCTCACTTTCAGACCCTGGGCTACTTAGTATGAATCTGGAGAGAACGCGGCTGGCGGCACTGACCTGTGCACCCAGTACTTATAGTAAAGCGGAAGGATGCCGTCCGGCCCCCTGTCCTGGAACGAGTCGATGAGCCTCTCCAGCTGGGTCACGGCCCTGGCCAGGAGGCAGTCGGTCCGCAGGGGCGGCAGGTCGGTCCCCTGCTGCTTGTTATGCTCCGAGACCAGGTCGTTGATGCAGATGGTGGGGTTACTGTTGGTCACGTTGAATCCGCAGCCTGGACAAAAACAAAGCGGACACTGAAAGCCAGCAGCAGTTCCACCTGGAGAAGGCCGAGCCCTCGGCCGCCAGGAGCCGGCCACGGTGGCCACTGCTCGCTGCTCCTTTCCTTATCTCGGCTGTCCGGTCTCTGGCCACGCAGACGGCCTCTCTGAAGCCCACCTTCCATCCTTGCTTCCCTACTCTGGTTCAAACTGAGGCCGCCCCGTAAGGTGGGGAAGTGACTGGGGTCAGAAAACATAGGCCTCGCCGGGTTCGTGAGGAGCCAGGGGTGAGACACCAGTGGTGGCTTCTGCAGGAACCGTGCCCTGTGTTCCAGGCGCACCCCCGAGCTCGCGGGGAGTCGGGGAGGCCACCGGACGGAGCTAAGGAGCAGAGGCCGGATTCAGAGACCCAGGCCCTGCTTGCCGAGGGGGGGGGGCGCAACGGCAGCGGCTGCAAAGGTCAGGCTGGGCTCCGCTCCTGGCCAGGGCCCGGCGGGCCCAGGGCTCCCCACCAAGGCTGCGGGCCAGTGAGCAGCCAGCAGTGAGGTCCCAACAGGCCCGTCCCTGCTGCTACGCGACACACCGTCCCCACCCAGAGAGGATGGTGTCTTTCGGAGGTGTGGACTCTCCTCCCACAGGGCCGTGAGTCGGCCTCAAAGGGGTCGTGAGCCAGGCGCCCACGCCGGAGAAGCAGTGCAACAGTCGCATCTCTTTCAGGGTGTCCAGGAAAAACCCCAAAATACTGGGTCAGAGGGAGCGATGCGATTTACAGTCCCTGTTCTCTGGTAACTGTTCTGGGCCACTGTCAGTGTAAACGGGAGGACTGATTAGCTGCATTAAAAACAACATAAATCATGGCCCTCCCTGGTGGCGCAGCG
>NW_004567104.1:75170556-75175899 GCF_000260355.1 Condylura cristata
CTAGTCGCTGCCCGAAGCAGCCAGGGGTGGGGGAGATTAAATGCAGTGTCCAGAGCGCTGCCCTACCCCCTCGCATTCAGAAAAAGTCCTGAGGAAACAGCAGTGCGGCCTGCCGGCCACTTGGGTTGCATTCTCCGGGGGGCCTGAGACACACTGAATCTCTCTGAGGGCCAACACACCCCATCCATCCTTCCAGCACCCCTAAGCTCTAGTAAAAGCCACGGCTCTCCCCACAGGGAGCTGTTTCTCTGTCCCCCACACGGACAGAAGCCCTTAGCGCCCTGAACCTCGGCCCGTCTGACCCTCTCCCTTTACGCTGTCTCTCACCCAGGACCCTCTGGGGCCGCTGGAGCGGGTTGCAGGCAGCTCGCCCAGAACCGTCGAGCCTGGCGGCTGAAGAGCCAGGTGCTCCCTGGCAGCGTCGCCCACTCATGTTTTCTGCCTACCACAGATTTTTAATCAGCAAAAACCCCTTAGGAGGAGGCTGGTGTCGGGGCCTAAGAACTTCTGGAAACACCAGTGAGGCTGTCTGGCGACAGGAGACAGGTGCTGAGAGTGAGCCCGGGATGCACCACTCTCACCTCCGCCCCTCAGCCTGGGGCTTCCGAAGGTTAAGAAGAAGGTGACTTTCACCTGTTTTCATCTTTTCTGAGAAGGCCAGCGGAAGGCAGCAAAACCACCAGGTCGACCCTGGAAGTTAACTTCTTGTTTGCTTATAACAAACAGGTGCATCAGACATGTATTTTTATCACTTCTAACTCAATGAGCCACAGGAGTGTGGAGAGGTGTGAGGTGGTTTCCAACACAGAAGCAGCACTAAATGCCTGGACAGTTTCAGGGAGTCATGGAGATCCAAAGAAAAAGCAACCTCCTAGGCTAACCCACCCCCTCACCCACGTAGTCATGTAGAGAGCACTTTTATTACTCTAACCATGCTGGGGAGAGGCGCTGGAGACTCACCAATAAGTATATAGAACGTCTCTCCCATGAGGGTTGAGTTCACCAGGACTCCACCAAGTTTCATGAGGTCCCCGTAATAAATGTCGTTGGGCCACTTCACTCGTAAGTTGATGTCCTAAAGGAAAGTCTGCGTATTAATCCAGCGACCCCAGAGACCCGCCGCGCCAGGCAGCCAGCCAGCAGGAGGAGGAGGGGCGGAACACTCTGGAAACCAAGGGACCAGAGCTCGTCCTCATCGCTGTCAGACACCGAAGCACCTCTTTGGACCAGCCAGTGGGGCGCGTGCCTCTGGGGGAGGACAGCGGCCAGGGAGCACAGGTGGCATTTCCCAGCATCCACCCCGTCCTGCTCGTGGTCATCAGAACACCTGAGACATTTATCGCCGTGAGTTAGGTCCATGACCTCGGTGGGCACCCGCCGGGAGCACCCTGCACGTGCTGGGCCCGGGAGCACGCTGTGTGGAGCTCCTCACCCCACGGGGAGCTCTCCCGATTCCACTTCACAGGGCAGGAGACGTCTCTGCTAGGACAGTGAGGACCCATCGCCAGGGAGTACGTACCTGGTACCCAGGGAGGGACCGCACTGCCTCCACCACGGCCAGGGACATCAGGTGCTGGACGAATGGAATCCTCTGCCCCAGCGGAGACCTCAGGGGGATGGAGACCAGCAGTGTAGTGACGGCAGACCCCAGGGGGCTCAGCCAAGCGTTCCGTCCCCGCCCTGGAACACAGGCCCCAGCGGGGAAGTGGCCACTTTGTCACACAGGCAAACAGATGCCCGTGGGGCCAGAAAACGAGCCCCAGGACCCAGAGCCCCACATAGGAGGGAGACTGGTCCCCCGGGAACAAGCCGGTGCTGGTGCAGGTCCCAGCTGTTAGCTCCCCAGGGTCAGCTCCCCATGGTTCTGGCCACCAGCCTGCTTCAGCCCGTCCTATATGGAGGCGCTCGGTCTGGCCGTGTCCAACGTCCACACCACTTCCGTCCCCGCCGGGTGGGGCACAGCAGTGGGGACCTCAGCTTCAGTGCACCGGAGAGGTCCTGGCGGCCACGTTTTAGAAGTCACCCTCATGTTGGGGACAGAGGCCCAGCGTATGAGTCCTGAGCAGCCCCAGACTGGGGGGGGGGGGGGGACGGGAGGAGGAGGGTGGACGGCAAGGAGCGCTTGCTGTTTTTTAAAGCTGTTATTTTTCTTTAAATAGCAGGAAAATTAGTCATCGGGACGGGAGCGCCAAGTCCTCTGTGTCCTTTCTTTTACCGCCCTGTTGGAATGAGTTTTTTCTACTGAGTTATGTTCAAAATACACATTTAAGAGGAAGAAGTGGAAAACTAGACTTTTACTTTATTTTTTTTCCGCTTCTGAGGAGGGCTTAAGGAAGCGCGCTGGTGGGCCCGTGGCTGCAGCGGGGAGGGGGGGGGATGGGTCCCCTGCTGGGCAGGGCAGGGGCTGCCCTGGGCCAGGCCCTGCTGAGTGGCCCTGGGAGGATGCAGCATCTCTGGGGGTTGCGGGTGGTGGGCGCTGCAAGCTGCCCCCTGCCTCTGGCACTGGTGGAGTCCCCAACAGTTGGGGGCTGCTGACGAAAGACCCCCCTCCATGTGACACTCAGCGTCGACACAGCGGAACAACACATGGAGGCAAAAATCCTGGCAGCACAGTTGCGGTTCGCGCACAGCAGCGCCTGGACTCTCCGAGGGCAGAGAGGCCCAGACGGCTCGGACGTCAGCACTGAACGTCCCTGACCGGAGGGGACGCTTCCGTTCTGCTGGGCCAAGGCTCCCGGCCACTGCCTCCCTCACCTCCACCTCCCCGGGGTCCGCCACGGCTCCAGACTGGAGAAAGACCCCCAGGCGACTGACCTCTGCCCTGCGTCTGGCGGCCGGCGATGGCAATCAGGCCCATGTCCTGCGGCATCTTGAACATCAACCTGCAAAGGCAGGAAGAGTGGTCAGCCAGACGGGGCTGGACGGAAGACCCCCAGCCCAGACCCCGTGGACAGGGAGGAAGACTGCTCGCGGGGACATCACTCTTCTGGCATGAGACCACGGCCCAGTGGCCAAGAAAACACGATTTCCTGTGGGAGAGCCCCGGGGTGGGCAGTGTGCCTGGCCGGCCCTCGGAAGGCCAGGTGCGAGGAGACACCCCAAGAGCCTGTCATGTCTCCCCCACGGGTCCCGTCGCCAGCGACAACCAGCAAACCCTGACATTTGTTTCTACTTACGTGGGTCTCCGTCCGAACGTAATCAGAACAGAAGTTTCTGATTATTCAGAAAAGCAATATGGTGGCGATAGAGCCGTTTAAAAGATCCACTGTCCCCGGAGAACTAATTAGGGTTTAACTGCAGTAAATAAATCCACACCTTCTGAGGACTCAGGCGCACCCTGGCTCCTGTTAGGCTCGAGTCCGGCTTTTAAAACGGTTTCACTGAACAGAATACAAACTTCCCTTTGGGGGCAGGGGGCAAAGGGCCTGTATCTCCACACCATCACGCAACTTTCTTTTTTTTTTTTTTTTTCTGCAAAGGAAAGAAAAGAAAAACCACCTCGCTGAGCATTTCCTCCCGGCTGCCTTCCCGGGGTTTTAACTGGGGCTGAGGCCGGGTTTCCTCTGTTCCGGGCAGGAGCTGCGACATGACCGCGGAGGGTTAAGACAGAGAAATTCAGCTTGCCCTCATTGCTGCCAGGCCCAGGGAAGTCCTCTGGGGAAGGAGAGGCGGGGGGAGGGAGGCATGAGGCAGAGACAGAGCCTCATGTCACCCAAAAGAGTTTGCAGGGTTCTGCAGCACCAGCTGGAGGGTCGAGGGGTGCTTCACCCTGTCCCCTGGGTTCAGGAGCTGGTGGGCCCTGACAGACGGTGAGAGAAGGAATCGACTCAGAGCACATGTACGCCCGCAGGCCCACCTCCCTCTCACCCACCTCCGCTCACCAAAGGCTGTTCCATACACGCTGCTCTCAGACCCCTGGGCTCAGAGGCCCACCCCCCGCGGCTCCGAGAAGCCCCCTTTTCTTGAGCTTAGGTAGAAAGTCCTAAGAAGGTATGTCTTCCAGGCAAGGGGGTATGACTGTCTTCTGGAACCTTTCCTTGGGCTCCTAAGGTGGGGTGCCAGGGTTCCTCCGGGCAGGGGGTGTGAGCAGATCTGAGGCTCTCCTCATGGGGCTGTCGGGACGCTCAAGAAATGCACATGCAGAGGGCACAGCTTGTGTGTAAAACGCTGGGTGATGCCAGGGGGAGAGGCGCTGGGAAACCAGACAGACGCAGGCTTCTAGAACAAAGAGAAGCGGTGTCCGGAACACAGGCAGGTCCCTGCCGGAGCAGGGCCGCGCTGGACCCAGGAGCACGGCACACTGATGAGAAGCCTGGAGCCCAGCAGAAATCCTGGGATGGGGAGGCGCCCGGGAGGAGGTGATGCTGGGATTGAGACAACTGGAGGGCGCCAGATTTATCTGTGCAACCTGAGATAATCCAGGGGCCAAACCACACGGCTCCTGGAGGACAAAAGAGCATTTATGAGCCCCGTCCATTTTGCATCTGAAAACGAAGGGCATGGAGTTTGCAGGAAGGCGACTCCTTACGTGCATTTCTGTCCCGAGCTGACGATGCTTTCCCAAGAGGAAACGGGGAAGGGTGGGGAACAGAACGATCACCCCCCTGCTTCTGGACATTTTCTTTCCTCCCTGGCAACGGCTGCGGAGGAGGTTTCTGTGGTGGCAGCTGAGCTCACTCCAGGCTGCACCAACCCGGCACACAAAAGACATGTGGTTGTGCTGCTCCGGAGGCCCCGACGAGGGCGTCCTGACCGCTCTGCTGACTGAGGACATCACGGCCTGTCTGGGAACGGTCAGCCTGACCACCCACATTTCATGTGGTCACTGAAACAGCCCCAGTGACGCCCCAGCGACAGGCGAATGTAGAAGGCCAGCCCGTATCAATGAGGGAGAATGTGGAATGGTGGAACACTTAAGTTCAGACCCAAACTTTGGGGATTCGAACCTAAGGAAACGGCCCCCACTCACCAGAGTTCTACAGAGGTCAAGATTTGAAGTAACTGGAGTGTTCGGGAACGGTCAAGGGGAACGTGGCGATGGCGCCCGGGGAGGAGTGAAGAGGCATCAAAGATGGCCGCGGGAGCGCGGGTGCAGAGACTGCGTGAGGTGGGGCAGCAGGCCGCCAAGCCGCGGTGTGAGGTGGGGGAGCAGGCCGCCAAGCCGCGGTGTGAGGTGGGGGAGCAGGCCGCCAACGCGTGAGGTGGGGGAGCAGGGCGCCAAGCCGCGGTGTGAGGTGGGGGAGCGGGGCGCCAACGCGTGAGGTGGGGGAGCAGGGCGCCAACGCGTGAGGTGGGGGAGCAGGGCGCCAAGCCGCCGCGTGAGGTGGGGGAGCAGGCCGCCAA
>NW_004567104.1:75176504-75201742 GCF_000260355.1 Condylura cristata
GTGTGAGGTGGGGGAGCAGGCCGCCAACGCGTGAGGTGGGGGAGCGGGCCACCAAGCCGCCGCGTGAGGTGGGGGAGCGGGGCGCCAACGCGTGAGGTGGGGGAGCGGGGCGCCAAGCCGCGTGCGCTCCGAATAAAGGGCCATGTAGACATGCACCAAAACACACGAGAGTGCGTACTTCGCTGGAACTACTACGCCAAGTCACAGAAAAGGCGGGGAGGGAGATTGGAACTGGAATGTTGGGTGTGTGAGGGTGATTTTTTTTTCTCTCTATTTCAACTTTCCTTTAAAATGGCCGGTTACTTGAATTATTCTGAAAATTTATTCTGAACGCTTAGGGGAGAGGAATACAGTGTTTCTATTCAGATAGGATATGTTTGTAGTTAGCAAATACATCTAAGAACAGCACTAAAAATTTACTTTAAAAATGTCTGGACAAGACAGGGGCCCTCCCTGGTGGTGGAACCGATTAAAACACAGCACTGAGAAGCTATCATGGCCACTCCAGCACAAGTTCGGTCCCCGCCCAGGGAGTGACCACATGGCCAGCTGACCTCTCCTGACCTGCCTGCTGCTCCCCTCAGCAGTGGACTTGGTCCATCAGCCTGTTCTGCTCCCCACTCTGTCTCTGGTGAATCCTCTCACCGGCCCCCCATCTCTGGCAGGTAGTCCCAGTTCTAATATGCATAAATAAATAAATCTTTAAAAAAAAAGAAACAGACAAGACAATTCCAGTTACTGCAGTGCCCACTTCGTAGTGACCACTTTGCTAGTAATTAGTGGGTGGAAATTCTTAAAACTGGTGAGGGTCTTAACAACTTTTAGACCTTCTGACCTGGGAATATGTGTCTAGGAACAAACCCTAAAGAGTACCCAAACCAGAAACAAAACAACTCAGGAAACGATTCCTCTGCATGACAATGTGAAAAATCAGTCACCACACACAGCGCTGGTGACAGAGCAGTGAAAAAAAGTCTCAGCATCGCAGCAAGTGAGGGAGCCTGGGGCGATGCAGGTCAGGGGCAGGGAAAACAGGACAACTTCACCCTCAGTGGGCCCTAGGTGCAGCCTAAGACAAACGTGTTTTAATGTACAGTTAAAAAAGCACTGAGAAATAGTTAAAAATATTAGCTCTAGTTGCTCTGGTTGTTCTGAGGAGAGTTATTATTTGAAAAATCTAGAAGAGTACAAGACAAAAAATAAGCCATTCATAAAAGTTCCTCTTCTCTTTCAAAGTTTAGGTCCTTCTAGAATTTCCCTTTTTAAGAGACACACAGAAATATATTTTACAAAATAACTTTCTGATTGGAGAAAATTCATTCTTTTAGAGCTATTCAAATAATGTTAAAAACCCACACTATCACAATGTTTTGCTATATTTGAAATTATGAGAATCATAAATTAAGTGATAGACTTCTAACTCAAAGCAAATAAATAACTGAAAACTACATAGTTGGAAAAGAAAAAAACAATGATGTCGTAAATGTAGAGCCATGGATATGATTTGAATTTCTTGTTAATATTTCTTGTTTAGTCCATACTTAGGTATTTTATCTTATCTGCTGCTATTGTGGACGTATTCTCTACTGGCTATTGTTTGTGTACATACAAAGACAGTTGCTTTCTCTCTGGTCATTTTATATCCCTTACATTATTCCTAAAGCTAGAGAAGCATTGTTATTGTTTTTTGTTTGTTTGTTTGTTTAAGATTTATTTATTTATTCATACAGATCTGGGGTATAGGCCAGAGATGTGGAGGGTGAGAGGACTCCCCAGAGACAGAGTGGGGAGCAGAACAGGCTGATGGACCAAGTCCACTGCTGAGGGGAGCAGCGGGCGTGTCAGGAGAGGTCTGCCGCGCCATGTGGTCACCTCTGGGGCAGGCGGGGAATCGAACTCATGGGGAAGTGGCTTAAGCTTCTTAGTGCTGTGCTTTAACCCGCTGCGCCACCAGGAGGGCCATTGTTACTGTTTTTTAAGGTTTCCTAGGTATATTATCAAATTACCTGCAAATGGAGATGTTTTAATTAGGTCTTTAATTGACTTTTCTTGTCAGTCTCTACTGGCTAGTCCATTCAGCACCCTGTGAAGTGGACGTGGAGATGGTGGGCAGCCTGCCTCATATCTGACGTTAATGGAACCCATCGGTTCTAGCTTTTCCCCACTAAGTAAAATGATACCTCTAGGACTTGAACACAGACACACACACACACAAAATCATGGGAAGATATATCTATCAATTCCTATTTGGGGGATGTATTTATGACAGCAAGATATTAAATTTTATAAAAAGTCTTTTCAGCATCAGTGGGGAGAACCATATGCCCTTTCTCCTTGAATCTATGAATATATCAATATTATTGTCTCAATTTTTTACCAGCAAACCAATTTTGCATTCCTAGAAAAATACTTGATTGCAGCATATTATTTTTTATGTGTTATTGGATTCTGTTCGCCACCATTTATTTAGCATTTGCACTGATAAACATAAGTGACATTGGTCTGTATAATTTTGTTTAAGTCTTTAACACATTTCAGTAGTAGTATAATTCACTATATAGAAGAATTTAAAAGCTTTCTTTGATTTTCTATAGGCCCATCCTCTTTCTATTAAAGCATTGTCTCCCAACAAGACAAAAAAGGCTTAGCCCGTGACCCCTGGGACTGCCTCTTGGAGCGATGTGCCCCCCTGCCTCGAGTCTCTGCACCTGCAGCTCTGTGCCAGTTATTTGCAACAAGTGGTTAGCAAGGCAACGAGTCTCCAAGAGGGTGGAGTGGGTAGAGGCATTTATGCCAAGGAACCTGAATGGAGGCTTCCTCTCCACCCCAGACAGTAGGCTGTACAGACCTGAGGACCCCCCCCCAAAAGGCCTGGGTCAAGGTGAGCGCCCCAGGACTGGTTCTCTGTGCATGGCACAAACATTCAGGGTTTGCAAAGGAAGTCACTGTAAACCTCCCTTTAATCATCTCCATTAACACTCAGAAATGAGAACATACTTAGATGTTTTATGGTGTACTTTGCCCTCGATTTTAACAGACTACAGTAGGCGCTAAGGTCCCGCTTCAGCAAATCCCGATCTCCAGAGCCAGAGTTTGGGGCTGTCCTGGGTGATTAGGATGCGGCTGGGCCAGAGGCTGGTGACCTGAAACCATTGCACCAAAACTGCTTCTCACTCATTTTTTTCAATAAACTATATTTCTTGGAGACTCCCCAGAGCTACATCACAGGGCCTCCGATCTCCTCAGCCACCACAGCTACTGAAATAAAGCACTGCATTGCTCTCAAGCCTAGGACAGCACAGTCTCATACGTGAAGAGATTTGGTTTTCCAGAGCTAAGGTGGTGATTAGTACTTGAGGAAAAGAGGAAAAGGGGGAAGGGACAGGGATTGGCAGTTGGACATGTGGAAGGAAAAATTCCAAAAGGAAGTCATTATTGACAAAGAGGCATTTAAAATAGAGCCCGGCGCCGTTCAGGAAGTACAGCTTTCATAGGTCTTCAGCCCGAGAGCGAAAAAGTTTCAAAAGTACACTTACCCAAAATAAGACCGAAGGAACAAGAGATCCCATATGAGTTTGCTCAAATGTGGCATATAAAGAAACAAAGCAAAGGAAGAGACAAAACTGAACCAAAACAGACGCAAGAAATCTGACTGCAAAATTGAGACCAGCAGAGGGTGATGGCAGGTGGGGGTCAAAGTGCTGAGGGCCGGGCCTATGATGGAAGAGTGAGGGTGCACTGGGGGTGGTGAGGTGTGATAACACGTCTGAAGAGGTGTGAACATAGACCCCTAAGTCATACATAGCGTTGTGAAGCAACATGATCAGAATTTAAAAAAAAAAAAAGTTTTAAGTTCTTACCAGAAGCTCACTGGCATTCCCGAAGACCCTGCCAGTGGCTGACGATGGACTTTTCTGCCTAGAAATTTGGTAGCCAACACTGCACAGACACATGACTTTGCTTATCTATGCCAACCATAACTTCTGACCGACAGCAATGAAAGTCCCTTGTGGTTTTGGACTTTACAAGCCCTGCCCCTCCCGCAGCCCCCAGAACACATTGTGGGAGCTCCGAGTAAAGCTTTTCCTGTTTCACTTCAATTTGGGTGACAGACAGCAGGTGTCTCCAAAGAGTCTTTAGTGGTGACACTGGGCCGCACCCAACACCCAAGTTCCCTGGCAGTATCCCCCAGGGCAGCTTCACCATGGCCACCAGAGAACTGGCCTGAGGAGACTTTAGCCAGGGAAGCAAGTTAAGGACTGGGACAGTCTCCTCCCTCACTCTCACTCTTTCTCTCTCACACACAATCTTCACAACTACGTGGGTGTATGACAAGTTCCCGACAGTGAGCACACCAGCCACACAACGCATTTCCACTCACACTGACTTCTCCACAGTCATCCAGCAGAGGTGTGTGGGGGTGGGAGGGGGGGGTGTTGAGCAGGGATTGAGCGCAGCCCCTGAGGAATCAGGGATTCCTTTGAATTCCCAGGGGTGTCCCCAAACACCCAGCCTCCTAACCCCAGAAGTAGAGACCCTCAACAGTAACAAAATTTCCCCAAGGCCTTGTGCAGCCATCAGTGTTTGTGCCATGAGTCTTCAACTGCCATGCCGTGGGTGTCTTCGTGTCCTGAGAGGCCCCAGGGTCTGAGCTACAGCCACAGTGCTGGGCCTTGGTTCGAGTGATTTTCTCACACACCAGAGACTCTGTGAGGGAGGCGCTTTGCCATGGGCCCCATCGTCCACGGCCTCCCATGTGAGGGGCCTGGCGAGGTCCCAGAACAGCTAACCAGGTCTGCCTGGCCCGGAGGCCCATCTCTGAGTCACCACCAAAGAATCTCCTTTTTTATGAAAACAAAACGTGTAGGTAGAAAAGGCTACCAGCCTCTTAAAGTGCATTTTGAACTGCACATTTGACCGTGTCCTTAGGATTTTATGAAAGTTTATACCCAAAGAGCAAAGTCAACAAGGGGTTCTGAACATACTTTTGAAGAATTGAGCTGGAGTTGTGTGAAACTGTAAAACATGAGCCACCGCCGAGCGCCACGGGGCTCTCTCGGCCCTCTGTGTCAGGCCGCTATTTCCCCGTTTTGCTGCTCAGTCTGTCACACACGCCCACTTCACAACGGGCCGGGAACACAACAGACATCAGGCTGGAGCGCAGCACTGTGAAGCTCGCTGGCGCAGCTGCCTCAGCGTGAGTTCGATCCCCAGCCAGGGGTGACCCCCGGGGCGCGGCAGACCTCTCCTGTCTCCCAGCTGCTCCCTCAGCAGTGTCCTCTGTCCATCTGCCTGCTCTGCTCCCCACTCTGCCTCTGGTGACGCCTCTCACCGCCCCTGGACCTCTGGCCTGTACCCCAGTTCTGTATGCACAAATAAATAACTCTAACAAAAACAGACATACGTAAATAGACACCAGATATAAAACACAATGTACACATAACCGTGCCTTCGCCTTCAGAGCCCAGGGATGGCTCTGGGCGCCCAGCAACAGGGACGTCATGAATTCCTTCCCCAGGAGGGGCACTGCCCGCCCGCTGGCCCTTTCCTGCCACACCCCGCCGCTTCCGGGAAATTACCAGGAAGAAGGCCTGCCCCTGCCAGCTGGCCTCCAAAGCAGTCCTTCCCGCCCGCTGCCCTGGAGGTCACCCTTCCTCCTGTGCTGCCGGGCTCGGCCCGCCGCTCTCCAGGGCCTTGCTTCCCCGCCTGCCAGAGACCGCAGCGTGCCAGCGCCGCTGGGCCGGCGAGCTTAGCACCAGCTTAACTCTTCACTCAGTGGGACAAGGGGCCCCTTTCTTTAGCGCAGGGCTCGGCTCCATGATATTCGGGTTTATGGCCCCGCGAACGAAAGCTGGTTCAGAATCCAATTCTATAGCAGCTTTTATTCCAAGTGGTTCTTTTCCAATCCCCCACCCTCGATTCCATTTTCTACCCCTCTGTGGACGCTGGAGGCAGGAAGTCTGCTTGGGGGGGAGGGGAGGAGGGGAGTCTGTTCCTGGGGTGTGGCCAGCAGCCCCGTTCACATCGCCCTCTCTTACTGATTCTTCATGGCTTCTGTTGGTCTGATCATGGGTTTTGAGGCTTCCGGGCGCACTGTCATGCCAATGGCAAATGGGTTTCCTTTCTTTCCGTCTGCATGCTTTTCAGTGACTTCTGTTTGCAGTGGCCGATGCGTGAGAGGACACTGAAGGCGGTGGTGGGCAGCCCTGCCTGGGGGCGTGGCAGGGTGTCCCCAGTAAGTAGACACTAGCTTTAGGACCCATGGGCCTGACTCGCTCTCCAAGGGGCCCTGGAGGCGCAGTGGGTCCCCTCATCGGCGGGACCCCCTTCCCTCGTAGTGTCCTGCCACCCTGCTCTCCTCTCTGCCACCTTCCCGTCACCTCGGGTGGATCCTGAGGGACACTTCAACAGGACACGTGTGTGCAGCGGGCGTGAGCCACCTTTGCCAGGCTTTCCCAACATTCCCTCTCCTGATGTCGGTCTTACCCTGCCTTGTGCTGCCTCTTTCTAAGCGCTTCCCATTTGTTAATTTTGCGAGTTTTTCTTGCCCTTTTATTTTGCCTGACATTTTAAAATCCATCTTCTATATATGTTTACATATGCTTTTCTATTTAAACTTTTTTTTTTTAATCTAAAAAACATAGTACCATACCGCCAAAGGTGTCAGGAAACACGCTCAAATAAGGACAGGCTCCCCAGACCGCTCTGCCAAAAAAGTGCCAGTGGATCTGAAGCCCGGGCTCACACACACTGGGACGCTTCCCAACTCCAGGACTTAAAGAACTTCTTTATTCCAGTAAATCAGCTTCTCTGCGAATACCATCAAAACCCTACGCTTTAACGAGGGAGGGAGTATCAGAGGAAGGGGTGGAGAAGGAAAGGATTTGGACGAGTATGAAATTTAATTTAAAAACTATTATGAGAAGTTTAATTTCCCCCGCCGCCCCCCCCAACACATAAATCTTTTCCAGGTATTTTCTTTGTTTCTTTTTTCCCAAAAAATCTTTTAAAAATGACACCCCAAACCATCTGAACTAGCGACAGGTCAGTCAGTGGGGTGAAGATTTAATAATCGATATTTACACACTGCAGTGAATGGCAAGACCATGCCAGACACGTGGGAGAAGGCAAAAATCTCAAGCGCAGCTGCATCTCCGGAACCTGACCAGAGTGGGTACCAAGACCCTGGAGGCAAACGAGGCCGCCTGGGTGACAGGAAGGTTGGGGCGACAGCTCGCCCTGAGGGGGACGTAGGGCCCAGACACAGCAGACCCTGAACTGCCTTGAAAGATGTGGACACGTGGAAAATAAGGTCACCTCATAGTTAATAAATTTCATCCATGAAAGTGTAACGCTTAGCCACTTTCAGAGGCGGAACGGAGCAGGGCCAAGAAGTAGTGAACAAATCTCAAGGACGTGGATCTGAGCTTTCCCCGGGTGGTATGTACACAAACGTGTGTGCAAACGTGTGTGTACACTCGGGTGTGTGCACACGTGTGCACGTTGCCTCAGACGCTAGCCTGCAGTCCCAGTTCTGCTCTGGCTCTTTGGACGCTCTTCCAACTGTGTCCCCCCCAGGGCCCAGGTGGGATGAAGCTCCTCTCTGATGGCACCGGAAGATGGCAATTAAGAGTCTACCTTCGGGGCTGCAGGCCCGCAGCTCCAGCACACTCAGCAGGCAGTGAGCGGGCCTCCAGGTTGAAGGGCAGCTGGCTCACCAGTCCCCAGAAGACCCAGGGGAGGCGCTTTGTGGGGGGAGTCGCCTGCCTATGCCCAGGCCCAGCCTCCTTGTGGAGACGTCTGGACCGAGCCCCCAACCTCAAGGGGCCAGGTGAGGACAGATGAGTCACCGCCTGGCACACCGCGGGCACTTGGCTGGGGGCGCCTGCTCCTTGGCTGGCCGGCACCATGACGGAGACGGAAGATCTCCCCTCGGGACAAGGCCGCCTCCGTGTGCCAGGTCATTTCTTCCTCTCTGAGGCTCACCCCACCCTCCTCGCTGCTGCTAGATGAAGACGCCTGGTAACGCGCTCAGGTGCCACCTGGTCCTGGCGGCCTCCTGCTCATGAGTGCCCGCTCACCTGGGCTGGCCGGTGTCCCCAGGGGCACAGCCAAGCGAGGGGGTGCCTCGCAGCCAGGCTGCACATCCAAGCAGCCAACAGAGGTGACTCCAACAGCCACCTCCCCCAGGGGTGGTGAAGCAGGCCAACGAGCTTCATAAAATCAAGGGCAGTGAATGGAGCGAAACATCCAGTGAAATCGCAATCGCGGGGCTCCCTCACAAGCCGACCGGCCAGCCGGCCCCATGCCTTTACCATATGGGCTGCGACGCCAGCAGGAAGACAGGCGGCGGCCGTCAGGGCTGGAAGGCCGGAGGGCCAGGGCAGTGCGCTTCGTTGAGGTAGGGACGATGACACGAAGTGTGGTAAAAGGATCCTGAAGCCATAAAAACTCACAAAGAATTTTCAGTCAGGGCCAGTGACTTCTTAGGTCACCCAGGGGGGCTCTCCAGAGTGCCAGTAGCCCCATTTCTGATATGGGGGGCACGCTTATTATGCCACAGCTCTTTAATTGCCAATTCTTGGGGAGGGGGGTTGTGGTTTTTGTTTTTGTTTTTTTTTTTGCAATTTCAGGAACGCATTCCTTGATGAAGAAAGTTCTAGAAGGTAGGAGAGTCCCTCTAGTCAACAAACGAGACGCCCCATCGCTCTATGAGAAAAGGGACCTCTTCGAGAGCCTTCTGTTCCTGCCTCTTAAACCGCCCCACACAGTGTCACAAAGAAATTGAAATCAAGGAGTCAGACAGCTGTAACTAATGTGCTGTGTGCTGGACGGGAGTTAAATGCAGCTCTTCAAACATTTACTTAGCTCAGATTGGGCTGCAGTCCGACTTAGGACTTGAAAACTCAAGTGATTTAAACATCTCTCCTATAAGTTTTTTTTGTGTCCATAAACAAAAGCGATTCCAATTAAATGGAGAATCATAAATTCCAAATTAGTGGAATTAAATGAGTGCTAAATTAGTGTTTTCTGTCACCGTGGTCATTTATAAGAACAATTGCACTAGTTTGGAAAACAAATGAAACTAGTCATTTGCCTTAACTCTTCCCAGTTTTCATATTTCCCCATCCTATTCAGATATGGAGTTTAGATTTTTAGTCTACTATTAGCTTGACCCTGCTTTTTTTTTTTTTTTTTTTTTTTAATCGACAGGAACAGTTTGTCAGTGTTTGGTCTTTCTGCTGGTGATTTTCCATTCATTTGCAAACAGAAAAGATTCACATGGGGTAAAAAGATTGCCATGTATGGAGCTTGACCCAAACAAAAAATACACACACCTCGCTGGGCCTTGGGTGACGCTAAAAAAATCCTCAGCTACAAAATTTCTAACACACACCAAGCCGCCAAGTCCGGACCCTCCCTGCCCCGCCCCCCAGCAAGGCAGCTTTTAGCATTTTCGAGAAGCAGCACAGCCAATTGCCAAGTTCCTGCTGGGTCGGCCAAGAGGTATGAACCAAAAATGAAAAAACATGAAGGATTTGTTTTTTAAAAGTAATACATCAAACATAAAAAGAGCTCTTTTGTA
Organism: Condylura cristata; assembly: GCF_000260355.1. Taxonomy (NCBI): domain Eukaryota; kingdom Metazoa; phylum Chordata; class Mammalia; order Eulipotyphla; family Talpidae; genus Condylura; species Condylura cristata. Next base: position 75,186,091 of record NW_004567104.1, read on the forward strand.
TGAATTTTTGGAGTGGGAGCCAGAGAGGAGAAAATCATTCTCCCTTGCAGAGGAAGCAGTTTGACCTCACCTGCGACTTTTCTCTTAACGGTGTGGATTTTTCTCACCCCATTAAGTGTAACCCACTCTGGGTGGGTTTGTGCCATATGAGAGAAAAAGGGAGCGATGGGGAACACGCTGAGGCAGGCTGGCCCGAGAGGCCCAGGGTCCCTGGGCGGAGGGGACAAAGTTGCCCCAGGGAGGAGCCCAGCGACCACGGGGAATTCAGCTGCTCAGAGGGTGGGTTTGCTAGATGCACAGATTACATCTCCGAGCTTCAGAAACCGTGCAGGGAATGCCCCAAAATAGCTTTTTTGCAAAGAGAAAAGGAACATGGGCGAAAAAACCCAGATGAGCATGGGGTGTCATCTCACCACTTAAAAGGAGGGGGGTGATGGGTGAGCCGGAGTGGGTGTTAGTGCGACCCCCAGGGTCTGGGGTCCCAGCAGGGGGCTGACCAGCTCTGGGAGGGCGAGAAGCCCACGCTGACTCGGGGCCCAGTGCAGGAAAAGACGAGCTGGACACTGGCTCTCTAAATCCCTGTCGCATTAACCAGGTGTCAGCGGCCAAGCTCTCAAGGGAGCGGCTGAAATCATCTGGCGGCGCTCAGCAGGCGGCCAGTGCCGTCCTGGGGACAGGCAGGTCTTTCTCAGGTCTTGGGCAGAGGAGACTGCACCGCACACACAGCTCTCTCCAGTGGGGCGGTAGGAGGCTGCGGCCGTTCCACCGTTTTTCCACGGTGAAAACGGTCACGCGCACAGGGGAAGCCCCGTCTGTGGATTCCCCCCCAGGAGCTACTGCTGGGGACGCGGTCCAGCAGGGGATGGCGGCTGCCCGCCCGACTGAAGGTGAAGCAGCTGAGGGGGCAGGCCCTGGAGGAAGCAGAGGAATGCTTCGGGCATGGGAGTGACCCCGAGCCACCAGGGTGCCTGGGTGCATCGTGGGGTGGCTGCGGGTGGAGGAAGGCAGGTCGGGGACGGGTTTAGGACTCTGAGGGCTTACACGAAAGAAAGACAATGCCCGGGCCTTGCGCCCTGAGGTGATGCCCCCTGAAGCTGCGTTTTCACAGGTGCCACCTGGCTGCCATGGAAACAGCGGGGGCGGGGCTTAGAGCTAGGGGACCCACCCAGGCCCTGGAGAGAGGGTGCCGCCCCATGAGGGTGAGTACCAGAAGACTCCAGAACCTGGGTGGGAGGGGCACATTTAGATTAAACGGGGAGTCAGCAGGGTTTGGTGACATGGTGTGTTCCTGAGAGAAAAGATGGGCGTCAACAGTGAGTCGGAGTGAGAAAGACAGAAGCGCATTTACTGGAAGAAAAAAGCCAGGAGCTTGGTGGGCGGAGGGGGAGGGGTAGGGAGAAGCTGGGTTTGGACAGGGCGCGTGGGAAGTGCTTGTGCGGCACCCCAGTTAATCTAAGCGATGATGGGGAGCCCAAGGGGGAGGCTTGGCCGCAGCTATCCAAGGTAGAACATGGCCGCGACACCGGGCTGCCAATCCGCGGAGAAGGGGCCTTCTGGAAGCTTCTGTTCCACTTGACTTTGCTCCTGGCAAAGACCCCGGTTCAGAATAAGGACACCCCGCCCCCCGCCCACGCTTTCTTGGAAACCGGTTCGGTGACCTTGCCCTGCTGTCACACCTGAGCTGCAAATACTGCGCAAAGGCACAGGTGCGCATCCGCCGTGGGCCTCACCTACGTGCCCTGCACATGCGCAAAACTGGCGTGCGGGGCGGTGGGAGCTCGGACGGCTCGCGAGGGGCTCGAGGCCGCGAGCCTCTTCCCATACATTCAGGGTGGGTGTAAACACTGGCGGCAGCGAGCCTCTTCCGAAGCACCGCTGGGCATCAATCACCGAAGCAGATTTCACAGCTTCGTGCCACACACGTGGCTGGGGGAACTCTGTACACAAGGCGAAGAATGAATGATTATGTATATTTCTAACTGAAAACAGAAAATTTGGACCGTGACTCCTTTACACTTCAACAAATACGCCAAGTTACTATTCCGTGGGAGATAAATGTCTGCAGGTCCCAGGCGGCACAGCCCTTTCCTGCCTCCGTGGGCAGGACTCCGAAGCCCCCGTCTCCCTTCTGAGAGAGGAGGTCCGGGGTCTGGCGGTGCGTTTCTCCTCCCTCTGCTGGGCAAATGCCCAATAAATCTAAATGAATGTCGAACGAATGAGGAAATAAATATTCATTAAACATTAACTGGACAGTTAATTTAGGTCACTCACTGGAAAAAAGAAAAACAGTGAAACCAGAAAGGTATCTTTTTAATTTAAAAGGTTAACGAAGGACATGATTAAAAAAAAATATTTTGGTGGCTTAGTAAACCAAGCACAACTGGGTTCTTCAATACAGCTGCCATTTGTAACTTTGAAAACATTCCGTGACATTCCCCAAATTAGAAAAAGCTCCAAAGCTGCCTGACTCTGTTCCTGACTCTGGAATAATGTCAATTCCAAGTCAGCAAGAAAATAAAATGGGCTCTCTTCAGGTATAAACATTGATGGGACAATGGAGATGAAATCCTGGCTAGGGGAGTGGGTGGTGCAGCTCGTGGGCACACTGCGCATTAGAACAGTGTTAATCCTAGAAATGCAAGGATGGTTTAACATCAGGAAAATGTGATCACACTATGTTTCCCGTGATTATCTCCACAGATGCAGCAAAGCTGTGATAAGTGTCAGTGGATTTAGGTTCTCCAAATGTATCAGATGGCTTATTTCCTGAATTTACCAACTTCTCTGATTTCCAAAAACATACTTCTTTTTACTATTTAACGGTTAGTGCAATCGTTAGGAGTTGTACAGGCCTGCCTGAGCTGTGGAAAATAAAAATGCCAGCAATCTTCTAAAAGGACAAACCATTTTCAAGTATCATTTTTGTCCCTCAACTGCCCCACCCCCACCCCCTAGAACTCATCACACCAGCTGTGGCTACTCACCAGGAAGGAAGAGAAAGCCCCACTCTCAGGAACAGGGGAAAGGAGAAGATGACTGCACCTTCCTCAACAAGCTTTTTACAGAAAGGTGACTTCTGACCGTGATTCTCTTAACCCAGTTCCTACCAAAGACAGTATTTTGTGCTATCGTCTAAAATCTTCCAATCTACCACTGAAACAGACAAATCTTCGGCAATCATCGGATAGACAGAGAAGTCAGAAAACAGTATTGATTCCATGCCCATGTTTGCCCAACCTGTTATAGGTATTACTAGATTTTTTTTTCCTTTTTTTTAGCCTGGCATTTTTGTTTTTATAAATGGGGGAGGGTTGGAGGACTAAGTAATATTAACCAATACGCTGCATACTATTTAGAGACAGTTCCTGTGTTAAAAAGCTCTATCTTAGCACCCAATGCAACGATAATGAAGGCAAGGATAAATAGATGGGACTAAATCAAGTTAAAGAGCTTCTGCCCAGCAAAAGAGACACTACAAAAAACAGACATCCCACTGAGTGGGAAAAAATTTTCTCACACAAAACTAGCAATAAAGGATTGATCACAAAAATACACGGAGAACTGGTGAAACTCAACAAAAGTAAACAACCCCATCAAAAAATGGGCAGAAGAGCTACAAAGACACTTCTCCAAAGAGGAAATGCAGATGGCCAACAAGCATATGAAAAATGTTCAACATCACTTGTAATAAGGGAAATGCAAATCAAAATCACAACAAGATACCATGGTCCTCACCCTAGTGAGAATGGCACATCTTCAAACTAGCAACAACAAATGTTGGCAAGGATGTGGAGAAAAAGGAACTCTCCTGCACTGCTGGTGGGAATGCAAACTAGTACAACCACTATGGAAAACTGTTTGGAGGTTCCTCAAACTGCTTAAGTTGGAGCTTCCCTATGACCCAGCAATCCTAGGTATCTACCCAAAAGACACAAAAACACTGATTCAAGAAGATACCTGCACTCCCATGTTTATTGCTGCTTTATTTACAATTGGAAAGACATGGAAACAGCCCAAATGCCCAAAAATGGATGACTGGATTAAAAAGATGTGGTCCATGTACACAATGGAATATTACTCAGCAACCAAGAAAAAGAAACACATGTCTTTTGCAGCACCATGAATGGAGCTGGAGAAGATCGTGCTTAGTGAAATAAAACAGAAAGAAAAGGAAAAATACCGGATGGTTTCTCTCATATCAGGAATATAATGGAACGGGGGGGGGGGAAATGATAATGATGAACAGCTACCAGAAACATTTTATGGGGGTGGAGTGGAGAGTGGGATCAAAAACAGTGGAGGGAGGGAAATGCACTGGACTGTGGCGATGGCACTTGGGTGATGGAAAACCCACGGGGATTACAACTGAGATGGAAAAAGGCACAAAAAGATATAAAAATAAACTATTATCTATAAATGAAAATAAAATAAAACTTACCAAACTCAAAAAAAAAAGTTCTATCTTAATACCTTGCAAAAATGTTGACGCTTTCCCATTAGATCTATTAAAAGAAGTGTTAAATGCATCCACACTCATTCCTGGCATGCATTTCATCCCTTTCTCAACACTAAATGGAGCCAAAGCCTGAATTAGCTGACAGTTGGTATATGGAGGGACCTGAAATCTGTGCGGCTGCCTCCATGCCTTCCTCATTCTGTGTTCATGCTTACTTCTCAGTGCTTTACAGAGCACTTACTGTGCTCCATTATCACAGAGACCACAAAATATAGTTGCAAGCAAAGCAGCTTACATTCTGGCAGGAGAAGTCTGATACTACACAAACAGGCAAATACATACACTATATATCAGGTAAGGGAGCAGGAAGATATCTGGGAGAGGGTGGTCCAGACAGAGGAAGAGCAGGTGCAAAAGATGTGAGGAAGGGAATGTGCTCACCACATCTGAAATCCCACACGGGTGTGTGAATTTTCCTGTTGGCCCCAGGCAGGTAAGAACAGTGGCTTTTCACTTAGCAGAATATTTCTAAGATCTGCCATGTGCTCTTCTGTAGGACAGTCTTTTACATTGCTGAGTAGTATTCCAGTAGTGCGAAGATCATTCGCCCACTGTTGAACATGTACGAGGCTCCCAGTTTGGGATTATGATGAATAAAGCCACAGTGAACAACAGCACACATCGTGGTGTGGACCTGTTTTCGTGTATCCTGGATAACCCCCCAGAGGAGCACGGCTGGTGTAGATCTATATTTAGTTTCACGAGCCATGCCAGTGCGCTGTGGCTGTATCATTTTGCATCCCCTCAAGCAATGGGAACCTGTGTATTGCCAGTTAAGTTACCCCGACTGATGGATGCAGAGTGAGAGCTGATGACACTTAGCCTTCTCTTCCCTGAAAACTAGTGATATGAGCATCTTCCCATCTTTGCTGAAATCCATAGTCCTTTCTTTTATGAAGGGTCTTTTTTAAATCTCTGGCCTTCTTTTCCATCAGACTGGCTTCTTAGTATTGCATTGTAAGGTTCTTTACATCTGCTGGCTACAAGTCTCCTCAGATAAATGTTTAGCAAATACTACCTCCCAATCTGAGGCTTGGGCCTTCTATTTTAATTGTCTCTTATAAAGAACACAGTGTTTTTAAGTAAATTAAGTCCACCGGAATGACTGTTTTCTCTTACAATTCAAACTTATGTCTTGTTTAAGAAGTCTTTCCCTGCTCCAGAGCTGCGAAGGTTTTCTACAGGTTCGACAGTCTTAAGAGTTGTACTGGGGTCTTTATCCATTTCAAGTTAATTTTTCCAAATGATTTCAAATAGAGATTGAGGTTTGATTTTCATTCACTACAGAGATCTAAATGTTTGTGCACCATTCGCTGAAACAAATATCTTTACCCCAGTGAATGACCTGGGCACCTTTATCAAAAACTCAGTTGTCCATAAAACCAAGTCTTGCATTCTGCTCTACTCCTGTCCATCTCCACCTCTATCCTCACACCACTACACACTGTCTTGATTCGTGGGGCAGGTTAATTCTAAGATGCCTCTTTACTATGGAAACCTTAGCTATCTACGTGTAATTATGTATCTAGTCAGAAAATCACTGTGAAGCTCAGATGGGGGAGGGACTGCAGATGTCCATTTGGACAGCACCTGTTACAGGTGATGCAGGCACAAGGAGCCCCTCCCCAGTGAGACTAGACCTACGCCACGCTCACCTGACCACACCACCACAGGGTCAGAGGGGCCGGCCCTTCTGTGCTGACCCGCCGGGGCACGTGGAATATGCCCCTGGCCAGGGTGGCATCCAGGGGCCTCCATAACTCACACAGCTCGGGCCCCAGCCTGCTACACGGAAGCTGCCGAGAATACGAAGTTCTGCCTCGGCTGCCCACCCTTTCCCTGGGTGGGAATCCTGGCCCTTTGCCATGAGCGTGGAGAGCGGTGTTGAAGCGAAGATGACCACAGACCTGAAGTCTGTTGACCTGAGGGCACTGGGGTGCTCTGGCTGTGCCCTCCAAGGCAGCGCTCGCCCACTGCGAGTCCCACTGCGCTGGAAACCCCACCCTGGGAGTGACTCTTGGGCCTTAGCACACGAGACACGTGGGGCATAAGAAAATCACAGCACACACTGGCCAGTGGCTGCCAAGCACCAGCACCCCCACATCGCTACCTGTTATTCACGCCCCAGAAACTACCAGTAGAGACAAATGTCATCTTCCACCCTGCAAGCTTGCTAGGAATTCATAGTAGTGGCTGTCTGCCCCATGACATTTTGTTTGTTTTTTAAGACTGATTTATTTATGCACACAAGACCTGGGGTACAGGCCAGAGGTGCAGGGGGTGAGAGGACTCATCAGAGACAGAGTGGGGAGCAGAGCAGGCAGATCGATAAAGTCCCTGCTGAGGGGAGCAGCAGGGAGACAGGAGGGGCCTGCTGCGCCCTGTGGGTCCCTCCCTGGCCGGGGATCGAACTTGTGCTGCAGTGACTGCGTTAGCTTCATAGTGTTGCGTTAACCCATTGCACCCCAGGGAGGGCCCCACAGCATTTCAGAAATCAGATTCCCATTATTGCTCCCCAGCTCAATTCATGGGCTCTGCTGTCTATTCTTAACAGCGTGATGAGGCAGAAAAGCAGTAAACAAGGTTTTGTCCCATCATTCAGTTTCAACAGGTATAAAAATACTTGCAAGCGGCCCTCCCTGGTGGCGCAGCGGGTTAAAGCGCAGCACTAAGAAGCTAAAGCCACTTCCCCATGAGTTCGATCCCCGCCTGCCCCGGAGGTGACCACATGGCGCGGCAGACCTCTCCTGACCCGCCCGCTGCTCCCCTCAGCACTCCCCTCAGCAGTGGACTTCATCCATCTGCCTGTTCTGCTCCCCCCTCTGTCTCTGGTGGCTCCTCCCACCCTCCGCATCTCTGGCCTGTACCCCAGCAGTTCTGTATGAATAAATAAATAAATCTTTAAAAAAAAAAATACTTGCAAGCAAAAGCAGCACTGCAGTCCACAAGTCATCGCAGGTCTCCTAGTGTCGCCTACCTGGCAGTTAATCGCTTCTTATTGTGGGCGGCATGAACTTACCTGCCAGCAAATCTGTTAACGTCCCTGGTTAGTCAAGATACAGACAAAAGCTTAGCCGCGGCCGGAAGGAGAGGCAGGCGGTGACCCCGGACAGGTGGCCTCGAACCCTGACATTTCCCACATGACCTCCAAGATGGAGACGGAAGGGCAAACCGGGGTGGGAGAGAATGTCTGCCTCAGCCCCTCCTGACCAGGCCGCCCAGGAGCACGCCGCTGAAAGGGGCTGTGTGACCGGGGGAAGGCGAGCAGGGCTTGTGGGCCTCGCGCTACTCAAGTGGAACACCTGACTGTTTACCACACCTCTGTGGCCCCTTTCAAGGACGTCTGATTTACTTACCACTGGTGTATGGTTCTTGCCATTTTCTAGTGAAGAAACTGAGGAGTCGAGAGGCCACTCAGTGTCCAAGCAGATGCGTGCCCAGCTGGACCTGAGCCCTGCCCTCTGCGTCCCCGCTCATGCCCCGCCACCCTGCTCGGCTGTGCTAGGCTTTGTGCACAACCCAGCCCTGTGTCGCCTGTGACCACAAGGCCCCTGCGCGGCTCACGAGGGGGTCTCGGAGCCACAGGAGGGCTGGGCACCTCTCACTGGCCAGAGCAACACAGAAGTCATTCCAGGGATGCTTCAAAGATGAAGCTGGGTCACTATGGCAACAACCCCCAACTACGACCTCTAATTCTTACATGGCGGGCAAAGAGGTAGGCCCAGATGCAGGAAATTAATTAAATTGAACATTAATCACGTGAGAAAGAACCCTAGGACACCAGATTCAAGTTCTTGGCCCCAGGCCCTGAACTATGAGTCCTACCAGCTGGTTGTCACGGCGACGGGGGTGGGCGGGGCGGCGGCCAGCGCACAGTGCTAGGTACCCAGAGCCGTTTCCGAGGAGCCGGTCTGCACGTGGCCAGCAGACGGCCTCCCATCCTCGAACTGGCCTGCCGGGTGGGAGGAGGTGCGAGCGTATCTCAGAGCGCGGTGGGCACTGCCTGGTGGGCAGGTGGGCAGAAGTGCCCGCAGCAACCTTCCGGGGGCACCCACCTCCCCGGAGCACCCACCTCCCCGGGGCACCCACCTCCCCTTGTGCAGGACAGAGCAGTTCCCTACCATTTAAAGTCATGGTTTCTCCTTTCAAAACGAGGAGGAACGTGCAGTGTTAAATTTGGATTCCAGAAGCCCTGGCACAGGACGAGCCTGTGTCCAGAAGTTTGTTGCCAAGGTTCCAGTTTATGCCCACGGGGCCTGAGTGAGGCCGGGCGCCGCCGCGGCTCCGCCCGGCTGGCAGCAAGGCCCCTCGGTGACGGATGCGCTCCTCTCCTTCGGTCCTCCTCCCCATAACATAATGCCACAAATTCATTCCCATGTTTCCAAAGCAAAGGTGGAAAGGGGGGCGGACGCCAACGTTGAAGAGAAAAAGCCTGCAGAGGGGGCTGTGCTCCCCGGCATCCGCCTCAGGAAGCCGTCGGGGGCTCCGGCCGCGGTAATGGGCGATTCGGCCCCGACGTCCCCCCGGAACGACGCCTGCGTGCTGGCAGGCACAGCCGTGCCGGCTCCGGCCCAGACCGCGAGCCCCTGGCGGGCGTCTCCCTGCCAGGAGGCAGTTTCCTCGCACTCCACCAACATAATGCCCCATTACACCGAGACACAGCCCTCTGTGACCCGCCAGGGAAGCAAGCAGCGGAGCTTAAAGTTTACGGTCACCTCTGAAAGGCCGCGCGCTTCCGCGGTCAGTGCAGGCGCGGTCAGGCCCTCCGCCGCCGCCCGCCGCCCCCCGCCAGTCCCGGCGCTCCACCCACGCTCCCTGCCGGCCTGGAAGTGCCACGCACCTCAACCCCAGCAGCGACCTGCGGGCACAGGCTGGGGTGCGGCCCCCACTTCTGGAGGCTGCCTGAGCCCTAGAAAGAATTCTGAGCCACGCCTGCCCTCGATCCAGCTACTCGGCTGGGTCAGGGAAGATGCGCGCACTCTGTCACTGACGCTCCGCTTACCCAGGGCCACGGGGGTCTGCACAAGGGCTCAAGGGGGCACTGGCACAAAGGGGAGCCCAGAGAAGGGACGAAGACACGTCGGGCCGGGTCAGGGCTAAGCCAGGTGTCCCCTGGAGCTGAGACCTGCTGCCCCGTGGCTTCCCGCACCCTCCCGCATCCTCACCGTGCCTGCGTCTCGGCGGGCAGCGGGGCTGGTGGTCTCTGCTGTCTGCTCAGGGTTGCCATGGTGGGGGATGGCATCCCCAAAAGTACAAAAGATTGCGCACCCGGTTTCACAGAGCTCCAGGCAGCCAGGAGCTCCTCCCTTGGCTAAGGACTGAGGCAGCCCCAAGGGTCTTCCTGGCAGTCCGGGTCTCACCCCACATTTGCAGAATGCCTGACGGGTCACTATGGTCTCCGCCTCTGATCCTAACGCCGAAGCCCTCTGCCAGCTCGGCAGGCCAGGACTGGCCTCTCCAGTGTACAGCAGTTGTACTCTGGGCCCCTTCCCCGCCCTCCCCCCCAAGCTGTCCCATGTGCACAGCCTGCCACAAGCAGGACCCCAAGGAGACTGCGGTAACATCAAAGAAAACCACGCGGGTGGCCCGTGGGGGACAGAGGCTGGCCAAGGCACACGAAGCCTCCAAATCGCAGAGAAAAACCCTGCCGGCCCCCTCCTCCGTCCAAAATCAAAGTGTCGTCTGGGTCTCCCTGGACGGGCCCGGGGCCTGGGCCTGCGCCTTCTCCCTCTTCCCAAGCCCCACGGATGCCTGCGGCTCGGTGTGGGTGGGAGGGCGGCAGGAAGGACATGACCAGCGCGGCCCCGTGGCGGGTTAAGCAGCCTGATTGAATGTGGCTGCTAATTAAGGGCCCCTCTTGTCTGGCAGGACCACCGGGGTACCTTCTGCACTGGTTCATGACCGCAGCACCTCGCTCAGAAATTAACTCTTGATGAGTACAGACAGGGGCCCAGCTGGCCCTCCGGAGTCCTCCCCGGTAGATAAATGAAGTGTAATAAGAATGCGGCTGGCTGCCAAGGGGAGGGCGCTCTCCGTGACCGCGCGGAGAAATCCAGAGTCTGCCTTCACCTTCACTTAATTCTCGGCGCTGCGGAGACTCCATGCGCCAGGGCCGGTGTGCGCAGGCCGCTGGCCACCGGGGCAGCGCAGGGGCGTCCATCACCAAAGGTCCACTCGAGGGTGAGCGAAGAGAACCAAGAGGCGTCGTTTCCAACGGGCAAATGCTTTCACGGGGACGCACGAGCTCTGTTCCTGTAGCGCTTCCCAGGGCTGGTGGCAGGGGTGGCTTCTCTTAGAGTGTGCAAATGGTTCCAGCCAGGGGAAATATTAGCACTCACTTTCTGTCACTTAGTGGAGGGATCCTCCCCCAGGCTCTTGGAGAGGAAAACGGGGGTGACTCCTGGCCAGGCCTCGCAGACGCAGGAGCTAGCGTGAAAGGCACGATGGCGCCCACACACAGCTGTGGCGGGACTAGAAGCGGGGTCTCGGCGGTGCTCAGTGAGCCCAGGAGTGGCGAGGTCGTGCGGCTAGGAGCCTGGGCACGGCCCCGGGGTGGCCTGCCACATTGGTGCACTGTGAGAAAGGGGCCAGGGCCAGCTGCAAGCCACCGCTTGGGCTCTGGGGCACAGCCCAGCCGGTCTTTCTATGACTTGTCGGGGCACCTGGGGCATCGCTAACGGAACAGGGCAGGACGGCAGCAGGCAGAGCGTGTCTCTTGCTGACTCAGCTGAAGCGGCGAGCAAGCTGGCGCTGGACGAGGGACGAAGCAGCGGACAGAAAAAGGCGCTGCTGTCCTGGGGAAATTTTGAAAAAAGAACAGGGTTCCATGAAGGCACTGGAACACTGTCCCTGAGGCTGGGGGGTGTGAAGCCAGTGTCACACTTAGTTGCTTGAGTGTGTTAGCGACCGACGGGCACCAAACAGCCAACCCCCAGCTTGGCAGCTGAAGAAGTGGTGTTTAATGACCTCAGTTTCTGGGGGCAGGCGGCTGGAGTGGCGAGGAGTCCCGACAGGTGTCAGCAGGCACTGTGGCCATCTCAGGGCTTGACTGGGGGAGGATCCACCTCCAGGCGCGGGAAGGGAGGGGGGAGCCCGCTGGCGGAGACAGCAGGCGCAGCCTTGCTGGCGCTCGACCTCGGAAGCGCCCTCCCGAAGCGCCCTCCCTTTATTTGTTAGACGTGAACCCTTAGGTCCATCGGCACCAGAGGAGGGCGGGGAGCTCACGGACGAACTAGAGCCTGGGAAGGCGGAGATGCTGCTGTCTCAGAGATGCCGGAAGGCAGAGGTCCCCAAGGCTGCTCGCTGAGAAATCCCTTTCTCTTCCATACACCCCAGCTTGCTTCCTCCACGCAAGGCGCTTTGGGCTGGAGGGCGAGCTGTATATGCCAGCGCTCGCTCCACGCCGACCTCTGTTTGCACACATGTGCGCGCGAGCTTCTGCTTTCTGGCAATATTATGTCAGACGTATTTGCTAATACATAATCTACATGGATAAATTTGCTGTGACGGGGACCATTTCCTTGGCAGATGATAAATCTCATCAGTCCTCCTCTGCACAGTCTGCCTAATGACACTGAGCCATAAGCACACTGCCAAACAACCGATGTTTTAATGCTCTAACTTCCATTTGTTCCACCACCTAATATCCTGTAATGGTCTTACTCATGCCTGAGGTCCAAAGACATTCTTATTCATGCTCCTCAGGTCAGGGTGCCAACAGCGAGATCTGTTCTCGAAAGACTGCGCTTCCCAGGGAGACCTGCAAGAATCCTACCAACAGTACCTATTTCCTGAAAGGGTAACCGAAGAAAGCAAATTTTTAAGAAAATGGCTCTAATGCGATTTTCAGTTAAAAGCACTGAGAGATTTACAATGATCAAGTAATATGCCAACTGCTTTCAAATGCTGCCAACGTCGGATGCCAACATAATCACAAGTTGGAAAAATACGTAATGAACAAGGCAGCTCATAATTTCCCTGAGAATATGTAGGGACAACTTATTAAGGGGCATAAAAGCAAAGAGTCATGGCAAATGCTGAAACCTTAAATCTGAGTTTCACTGCTTTGGGGCATTTGAGTCAAGCCCCATCATCTGGAAGTACCTAACAATAAGAAATATTAGGTCACAAGTTGTTTCAGAAACACCTGCAATACCTTCACCTAATGAGATGGCTGAACGAGAGCTTCAGGTTCCTGATCAAATAAGAAAACTTAATAGTTAGACCGGACATTATAAGCCCAGATGCAAACCCGTATAAATGAAAATGCTCACATGGAGGCCATTTTCTCTCCCAAATTTGGTTATTCAACCTTGCCAGCCCCCTCGCCCAAAAGCCACCTGGTGGGAAACTGCGCTCCCCATTCTAGGCTGGGCTGGGTTTTTTCCAGAGTGTGGCTCAATTCGTTGGGTAGTGCCGGAGGTTCAGGAAGAACAAGGTCTGTCTTTTTTCTTGCTATCCCGCCTTCGCCTCCCCCGACCCCACAAGTCCACGACCGAGGTCAAGAGAAAGATGGCAAATCCCCCCACCCCCCGCCAACGAGGCGGCCAGAGGCAGGAGGTCAGCGTGGAGCCTGTCCCTGACGCCCATGTGCACCTCGGCACAGACCTCCCCGAGCAGTGCTGCTCGTCTCTCCCAAGGAAGCCTGCAGATTTTGTAGTTAAACATGCCAGGCGCCCAGTTCAATGTGCATATACATGAAGATAATCTAGTAGCAAACAATGTCCTAAATAGTACGCAGGAGTCATGCAAAGAAAATTCTCTCTCTGAAATTTTCACTGAACAGGTGTAGCCTGATTGGATTAATGAGGCTTTTTGCTCCCCAACTCGGGGGCTGCCACCTGTGGCCTAGGTCGTGTTCATGCAGAAGGTGCTTGGGAGCGTGGGCGCGGGCACGGGTGTCTGATTGTGGGCACCTGGGGCACGGGTGCGCGCATGCCCAGGTGTGCACACCTGAGCCTCGAGGCAGAGCGACACGCAGCAGCAGCAGTGGCTGGGAGAGGACAGGCGGCATGACCCAGAGACGAGGCAGGAGCGGGAAGCCAGAGAGGCCAGAGGGAGAGCACACAGCTTGTGGGGGCTGCGGGCGTGGTGGCCTGCCTGCCTGCCGGCCCCCTGCCCGGCCCTGCCTGCCTCCCCGCATGCCAGCCCCCCGCCTGGTGCCAAAGTATCAAAGCCTGAGAAATCACCGAGGGCTCCGAAGTCTCTTTAGCCACCTGCCCGAGTCGGCAGGGAACTGCCCCGTGCCTGCTGGCACAACAGGGCATCGTGCTTGCTCTGGCAAACCTCTGTAGATAATCTTGAGAAAGAGAAATGAACGCCTTTTCTTCTCTCTGAGAGTCGGGGAAGTAGAGAAAAGGCCGTGAAGGTTGGAGAGAGAGAGGCCAATTGTAAGGGTTGGATGAGAATTCCATGGGGGGGGGGGGCGGGGGGGTTCCCAGCCTTTAACTTGTGCGGCTCACTCGGGCGCCTGACGAGGAGGCCTGCAGGTCTCCAGCTCGAATCCCACCCCAGGCGATGCTGTTGTGGCTGAGCAAAGCCCAGCTTCCAGAGCCAGACCAGGCGGGCTGCCGTGGGACCCGGGTGCCGGCAGGCGGACGACGGAGCATCCGTGTGGCCGCTGAGGAAGAGGGCTCTGGTGATGAACGGTGCTTTTCTAGCAGTTAACGTTAAATACAAAACCTGCTGGATCTTCTAACTCCCCCGTGTCAGATATAACCACTGTTGTTAAACAAAGGGTCTTAATTAAGCAAAAGGCAAAAAGAAGCATCAGGCCATTGAAGATGCACACACCGCTCACGCCGTGCCCGAGAAACGAGAGCACACCCCAGAATCTAGCACAACGCCTGTCGGCTGCGACAAGCCAGCACAGTCCTTGGGCTCTGGCATGGCCAGCGCCTGAAGGGGAGGCCCCGGGCGGGGTGCAGGGTGCCCAGGCCTCCCTTCACAGTCCCCGCTGCAAACGCCACCATCCGTTAGTCTGGCCTTGGCCTCCCGCAGGGCAGGCGGCCTGGCTCCCAGGCAGCGTCCTGTCCCCCAGCAACGAGCCCAGCCTGTGTCCACCTTCTGGACAGACTGGGCCTGCGTGAGCCCTCAGGAGGCTCCAGCTCCGTGACCCCGAGCTCCGGCCCCGACTCCACGCATACTTTCCCGTCTCCTCCTCGTGTATTACTCGGGAAAACACCCCCACCGTGCCCAGGCCTGTGGTGTCAGGTGCAAAGGAGAGCGCCTCTCCCTGACAGTGTGCATGGTGTTTAGTTTCCAGGGGGCCAGGGACGGAGGGGGCTGCTGCCGTTTCGGAGGCGGTGTGTGGGGAACACGGGGGTCAGGCGTGCGGGGTGGTTCGCACCCACACGTCACACTCATCACTTCCCAGAATTATTTGGAGAAAAGTTTTCTTCTAGGTCAGAGGCTTATGACGCAGCTGCGGGGGGTGGCCACCGAGGGCTCGGGGGCAGACATGTGCCAGCACCCCATCTCCCCATCTGAGGTTTCACTTTCCGAGGCGTCAGCTGCCCGAAGGCAGCGAGGTCAGAGACTATTGGTGCCTGCAGTCAGGTATTTTGAGAGGGGCCACACCGACACGACTCACTGTAAAGCTTGCTCGGACTGCTGACTTTGAGATTCGCTATTGTTGCTAATCTCCAACTTGCCTCATGTATGAATTCAACGTCATCATGGTGATATCGTGGCATGGAGAACAGAGCCGACAGGGTGTTCGATCCCAGCTGAGCTTCCAGGCATCCTGGGTCGGTCTCTGGACGCGCCCCCCGTGGAGAGGAGAACTGCCTGCCATGTCCACGGTGCCTTCGAATCAAAGCAGACGCAGCCACTGGGCACCTGGGGGCATCAGCTGCATTCTGGTCGCCCAAGGAAGGGCCTAGATGTCCCACCCAGTTAGCTACTTCATTCACTGATGATGGTCAACGAGATGGCCATTAGTCATTCCTTGGAGCTAGGTCACCTCTGGCTTTGACAATTGTTTTGGCTTTGACAACTGTTTCTTTTTTCTTTTTTTTTTTTTTTAAAGATTTATTTATTTATACATACAGAACTGGGGTACAGGCCAGAGGCTCAGGGGTGGCGAGAGGCTTCACCAAAGACAGAGTGGGGAGCAGGACAGGAAGACCAACGAAG
>NW_004567104.1:75201842-75228935 GCF_000260355.1 Condylura cristata
GAAGCGGTTTTAGCTTCTCAGTGCTGTGCTGTGACCCGCTGCACCACCAGGGAGGGCCGACAACTGTTTCTTAATTCGGGGCACACTCAAGTGTAAGGGGCAGGGAGCCAGCTGCAGGGCTAAGTCGTGGCCCCAACAGCCATCTTACCCACGCCCGCTTAGCCTCAGTGTCTGCATCTGTAGGTGGGGGTCAATGAAAGTGTATCTGCCCTTAGTTTGCTGTAAGGGGTAAACCGAAGAAAACGGATCAAGCATTTGGCATTTGGCATGGAATCTAGTAAGAGCTCAGTAATGCCCCCTGGGCACACACCGGCATTGTTGTTGCCGTTTTGATACTTTCCACGAATTGCTGTATGTTAGCCTGAAATCATGGACTTCCCGGTCCAGGGAGAGAGCCCGTCTCTAGTTCTATCCGGGGACACAGACCTTCCAATGCCAGTCCAGGTGCCCGAGGCAGGGTGCCAGTCCAGGTGCCCGAGGCAGGGTGCTAGGTGTAGATGATACGCTTTGGTAAGTGGAGCCACACAGACACGACTTCCCGCTGGTGCACACAGAGCCCGAGTGTAGTAAACCCCGAACACACGCAAGACATTTGCCTGCACGCCACGCTGCCTTCAACACGGAACCTTCCACCCGGGGGGAGGTCGGGCTCTTTCCCTTTCCGCGCACCTTTGCACATACACTCATTTCCCCACTTGTGTCTGCTCACAGGGCTGCTCACAGGGCTGCTCACAGGGCTGCTTTTCTAAAAGTTAAGTCTTTTCCCCAAATGACCGACATGGGCCTTCATTTTCTAGGCTGATAGATTTTCATCTGCTAAGAGCCATTACTTGTTTGGTGCCAGGGCTAGGATTGATTCTCCAACATCTGTTGACAATAGCTTGGGACTTAAAATACTGGGGTGTGTGGGGGGGGGTGTTTCCCAAGCACTCACCTCTGCTGTGGGGCTGGATATTTCTGTCCCCCAGCCCCTCACCCACCTCTTCTCCACCCATGGCACTGCCCCCAGCTCTCACATCGTGGGACTCCATGAAGAAAGGGGCCTGGAGTCTTGTTACCAGTGAGACGAACTTTACATTTGAGACATCCAAATGGTGCGGCTTGGGTAAGCTGCTTTCAGAAAGTCCTGCTCCATTATTGGGAAAGTTTATGCCTAAAGAGAAGATTCTGTGTTCTATTGTGTCAGAAGCTTTCCAAGTGCAATTGTTCAATTTGCGGACTGCAATCGGTTAACCAAGCTGAACTTAATTAGCACAGCGACGCCCGGGCCCACATCAAACCCCGCCGGGCAGTGCCCTCCGCGAGGCGTCCGAGGGGCCTGCAGCTGTCTGCATGTCACAAAGAAAAGGCAGCGAGGCTTAGGTCTGGGAACTGAAATGAGCTGTTCTAAGTGGGGCTTTTCTTCCATTTTCTGAGGCTGCACTGCTCTGACCTTCTCCAAATCAATCCTTTGCGGATTAACATGTAAAGCAGTGTCGAATTAATTTCAGAAAGGGAATATGAGATCAGCCTAGGATCATACAAAACATCTAACTCCTAAATACACTAATGCTTCCAGCCATTCAATGAGAAGCTGTCAATAAAGGGAAAAAAGTGGGGGGAGGGGGGCGCCAGAGGATTTGAAGGTTGGAGCAATCTATCAGACTAGTTAGCACATTGCCTACTTCGGTGGCGTGGCTAATGCATTCCTCTAGAAGTTAATCCTATTTCTAAAGACCCTCCCGCCAGGAGCACATGGGCCGTGATGAACGAGAACTAAAATGCATTAAAATTCTCAACAACTTCACCAAAAGGCACACCACTCGAGCCCGCGCGCCCACAATGGGCGGCTCGCTGAAAGCGCCGGCCGGCCGGGGCGAAGCGGCTTTTGTCCCACACGCCGGGGAGACGGTGCGGGCAGCCTCGTGGCACCTGCAGCCAAAATATTTTTTACGCGAAGCCGCCGGAGAAATCGCAGGAGGGACGCGAGGGAGAGGCAGGGCCCTCACGAGCGGCTGTCAATACGGGGCTCTCGCACCCCCAGCCAGTGTCATTAAACCCACTTTGAAAAATTGCGCCGTGAAGGAGCACTTTCCGCGCGAGGCCGTGCTGCCTGAACACCCCTCTTCTCTCCATTGCGCCCTGCTTGTACTCAATTAGGAGACGACTTGGCCATCGACCAAGGCGCTGAGCATTTGCGCGGCCGGGGGCCAGCTCTCCTCACAGGCGCAAACCTGTGGCTGCCAGAGAAGGCGGCTGGGGGGGCGGCCCGGCGGGCTGGACCTCAGGCCCTGGGCACAGGCTGGGGACAGTCAGGCTGACCTCAAGGGGGCTGTGACAAACTGTGGGGCCACTGCATTCTGGCCAGTCAGAGTGGCCTCTGGCAGACGCCACAGAACTGACAGGAGGCAGCAGGTGAGCGAAGCGTCAAGAATGGGGAGGAACCCTGCGGGGGGGGGGGGCCGCTGGGGGGGGGGGGGCGAGACTTGGCCACCTGGCTCACAACAGGCAACGACTCAATCAACCCCAAAGGGCTCAGCAGGGCCCCCTGCGGAGGGAGGGGGTCTGCTCCCATCACCTCACTGCATGGCACTGTCCTCTGTGAGGGAAGCACCAAGATGAGACGGTGACAGTGGTCCTGCCCTGGCCCCCCACTCCACCCCGCAGCCCACGCCGCAGCCCCCACTTCTCTGGGCGCCAATGGAGCCCCTCAGCGCGCTGCAGCGGACGTCACTGTTGCCATGGCAATGGCACTGCCCTCTTCCGGGGGGCGCGGAGTCGAGAACCTCGTTGCCCCCCTCTACCTCTAACCCTGCCACTCCTCCGGGTGGTGGCATCTCGTTTCACAGAGGAAACTCCTGTCGCTCAGGGAGGGCAGGTCAGTTGCTAAAGGTCACACAGCGGGCGGCACCACAGAGCGGACCTGGGGTCTGTGGGGCGCCAGCAGCCGAGGCCCCCGCGTCCCTATAAAGACCAGCAGCGCGTAGAGACCAGCCGGCGCACTGCAGAGTACGCGGGCACAAAGACAAACCACCAGTCGCCAAGGGCGCCGAGGCGAGTTCCAAGATGTCCGCCCTGCACCTGCCCCGAGCTTCCGCGGCCAGGGCGGAAGGCGTCTGCCCTGGAGAGGACTCGGGGAGGCACCGGAAATAGCCCCCTGGCTGGGGCCGCGGGGTGGGGCGAGGCGGACGGGAGGGGCGAGCCCCGAAGCCGGGCAGGTCCTCAGCCTGCCCGGCGCTGGCCGCTTGACTGCGTTTGGCTCACACGTTCCCCTGCGGGGTGTGGAGGGCGGAGGGGCTGGACGTGGCGTCCAGCAGGGTTTTCTCTCCACCAGATTAGTCTTCAATTCCACGCTCTTTCCATCTGTCCTTCGCGCGTAGCAAGAGCACCGAGTGTCGGGAAGGCCAGAGAGCCTGTGTTGCCCGGGCTTTGCTTGCCAAGGCCATGATGGGGTTGCTGGACGCTGTTAGCAGCCGCCCACCCCGCTTCGCAGTCCCCAGTGAACAGCGACGGGCAGATCTGGCTGTTCCCAGTCAAGGGGAGCCCTGCTCCCTAAATGTCATGTTTTGCATTGTGCTCTGGCAGCGATTTCAGTGTTTTAAAGGTCTCAGTACTTCCCTACCCAAAAGTTTACGGTGCCACCCCCTGGACACCTCAATTAATGTCTTGTGTGGCATTAAAGAAAAAAGGAAACCTTTACGTAAGTAATCTGAGTAATTCCTGCTGCGTTTTCAGGGCAAACCCAGCAGGAATTATCCTACAATTGACATGTTCTGAAGATACAAAGTCTACTCTAAGGAGCAGAAAAGAAGACTGAAAATGTACGCTTCAACCAAAACCAAGGAAGGGAAGAGAGGAGAGAGCCGGGAACAGAGAGATGGGGAACAGGGGGAGGAGAGGAGGAGGGGGGAAGAGGAGAGCAGAGGTGGTGGGCCAGCCCGAAAAGGCCGTGAGGTCTGGTGGGGGGCGGGACTGGACTTTGGGCGGGAACTCAGTGTAACACACAGACTTATCTAGTAATATGTGGACTAGTGATATGCCGACGGATGTGCATGGTTATAACCACTCAACTGAAACGTATACAATGTTAGGGCTTTTTGTTGTTTTTATACAACCAATACATACAGTGTTTGACCCCGATTATGGTCACCGAGTGGCGAGAGCGCACACCGGTGTCTCACCCGCCCTGCCACGGGCACAGACAGCTTTCTGACCTGCGCGCCTGGCTGTCTCCTTCGTCCCTGTCACTGCCTAAAGCACAGCCAAACCAGGTAACGACGGCCAGTGTTTTCAAATCAAATCAAAGATCCCCCGTCACAGTGCACCTCCAGATTTCAAAGTGTTACGTGCATGGAAGACTGAAGAGACAGTAATCAAATTAAGCCCAGGCCAATCAAAATGACATTTCCCCTTTATTTGGATAAGGATGCCCAAAGCCTGAGAGAGCCGGGCTGGGCAAATATTTGCCGAATCAATGGCTGATGCTCACGAGCACATGCAGAGAGCCACCTGCTCTCACCTCAGCACCTGCCCGGGTGCCCTCCCCACCTCCTCATTATAAAGAACAACACGGCCTGTCCTTCTGGGTGCTTCTGCACCGCAAGTGACGATTCCATGTCAACCGGAAACACTCATTTGTTAACTTTCTCTGAGGACTCAAGGACCCAAATCCACCCGCAGTCTGGACTCGCCCGTGTGAACTTGACCTGCGACGACACTGACGACTGTCTGTCCACCCGCTTCAGGTGCGGTCACCTGTGTCCTGCCACCTCTGCACTCCTGTTTCTGGGGGAGGGGGAGAGGAAATGGTGATGGTGAAGCCTCAGGCAAGGCGCTCATGGGGTGGGTGCTCTAGGTCCCCCCCACAGAGTCGGCGGCTGCCTAAGTCCAACCCAACGGGGTTCTGTGCTGCACTGACCGGATAAACATTTCTCTGCCCTTGCGCGGTGTCACCAGGCCTGTGTTGGTACTTCCCCACATTTGGTGTCTTTTTTTGTTCTCACCCTCTGTCTTCCACTTGACAGTGTGTGTCTGGGGGCTGTTCTCCCACGGACAGCGAGTGTGAGCCAGAGGGACGTGCTGGACACCACCTCCAACATTTTAAGCAATAAGCAAATCATCCCTGTGCAAGGGTAGTTGTAACTTGGCGCAGATATGTTCACTACAGTGTGACTGGAAACTGCCTACAGTGCAGTGTGCCCTGACTGGCGAGGAGAGGCGGCCCCCAGGCCAGGCTCCTCCGGGCTGCAGGGGATCCTGACTGATGGGGACGGGCGTCGGGCTTGTGACGGCACTGTCCCAAGGCGGGTACAAGGGGAACAGCAGCGGGCACATGAAAGGCTGGCACCGAGAAGAAAGGGAGAGCTGGGCAGACTGCAAGGGGAGAGGCACAGGGAGTTATGGCTTGCAGTGCTCGTGTGTCTGCTACGCAGTGGTGCACAGAAAAACAGGTGCACTGAGCCAACCGAGACTTCGCCGCATTCACCCAGGCTTGTCCCTACACAAGTTAAAGTCCTCTTCCTCCTCCAAGGCTTGGCAGACCTCCTGGCACACAGAAGGACCAGCACCCCCTGTCTTGGCAACTCCTGCTAGGTGCCTTCCTGGCTTACAAAGCCTGAAAGAAATTCAATGGCATTGAATTCATCAGGGTCCCCACAGATAAGGCTCTGCAGGAGACTGAAGATCTTTCCCTGTTAGGTGAGTTCACAGTAGATTGGGAAGGAGGAAGGGAGGGGCGATACCTCTTGCCACTCAGCAGTTTGTCTGCCCTGTCCCCAGCGGGCGGGAGCAGCAGAATCAAGTATCCCAATACCACAAGCCTCCTGGGAACTGCGAGCCTCTGAGGCGGCTGAGCGACCTGACCCCTGGTCTCAGCTCCTGAAATCTGCAGCCCCAGGGGCACGCCGATTCCTCCCCTTGCGCAGCTGCAGGCCACTGCAGGGGCTGCCTTCTAGGTTATTCTTGGAGCTAGCCTAGAGTCAGTGCCTGCGGCCGCCTCCCAAGTA
This sequence comes from Condylura cristata, assembly GCF_000260355.1. Lineage (NCBI taxonomy): Eukaryota > Metazoa > Chordata > Mammalia > Eulipotyphla > Talpidae > Condylura > Condylura cristata. The sequence goes on from NW_004567104.1 coordinate 75,207,827, forward strand.
CCAATCACCTGCATTCAATTCCTTTCTGTTCGAAAGACCTGGAATCCACCCAAACACTCTGCCCACATGTCCCCCTTCACCTTGTACCGGACACCAGTGACACGCTTTCAAAGTAAGGACACCTATGATCTGGTCACGTTTACAGACCAAACCAATTTTAACGAGCAGAAAAGAAAAGTGACCACAAGTTCTTCAAGAAGCGAACTCAACCGATTAGGGAAACAAACGTAGTGCTTTGCTGAAAGAGATGAGCAAATATTGCCCACAGCAAGAGATTCAGTGATGTGGCTAGCTCAGGTGTACCTGTCCGCCCTGGCGGATGCTGTGCAGGTGAACACCCCCCAGTGAGACCAACAAACCAGCCAGCAGAGCACAGTGCACTCTGTCCTGCAAACAGCTGCAGCCCCCTACCTTGTTTTTAGCAGAAACTGCAAGAAGCCCCAGGCCCGGTATAAACATGCACCCCACCCCTGTGTCGGGTACACGTCCTATTCTTCCCCGCACCTACAAGGCATATCAGACACTGTATAGACCCATGGGCGGTCCTAATAAACAGACTCCGGACTCCAGACTCCTGTTTCACCTTCTTGCGGCTCCGAGGCTCCTACGTTCGTTCAAACGTAGCAGTCAGCGTGACCCTCAGTGGGAGAGCGACAACACAGTGACAAGTATTTTTCTATGTTCTCAGAACTGAAGAAAGGACGTGGCATTTGGTTGTGCGTGCAGGCTGGGGTGTCACTTGGGTTCAGCCAGGACTGAATCTAACAGCAGCAGCAGACAGCACAGCAAGAGGGCCAGACTGTGAAAGAACATGAACACTGTGTCTGCAGAGACTTCAGGGCTCAGAGACAGTGCTCAGAGGCTGTGGAATGAATCGTGCTTCACCAGAGCTGCGGGATGAACTTGCTGGAAATGTGAAGAGATGTACTGAGCAAGAAACTACTCGAGGTTTCTCTTCCCCTTCTTCTTTTTTCAGTGAGGGGTAAAGGCCTACTCTGCAATTCTTTCCCTTCCTATCAGATAGCATACCACCCTATTTTTACTAACAGCAAATGCAATTCACATTAGGAGTTCTTCCACCCACCAGTTAATTTTTTAAGTGGATAAGCAATTAAAGGTGCCAAGTAGATTAAAATTGATCCTTAGCATGAAAGTTGTGATCAATAAAAAAAAAAAAAAATCACCCGTAAATCAGATTGCATAAATCCTTTTTAGCCTAATTTTCAGCATCGATCCTTTGCTCCCACTTACTGGAAAAGAAATTGCAATCAGAACATTGCTGCAGAAGCTCGTCTCCAGAAAACAATGCACCTACTTTAAACTTGGGGCCACTCGTGGAAGACAAATGTGTGATCAGCAGACCTTACTGTTAATCAAAAAAACGAGTGATTAAGAAGTTCCTTGGGATCTGGCCGAGCTCCTAACTATTAAAAGAAAGCCCCTGAAACTAGTGTGCTTTATTTCACTAGTTCCAGGAGTCCTGTATTGGTTCTCAGCATTTGGCAACTTTATATATTGTCTTCCTGCTTCCTACTACAAGGGTTCAACTCATCCATCACCCAGTAATTTCTTCGCTCTGATGCATCTGTTGCCATTTACGCTACTGAACTCCCCTGTGGACCAAAGAGCCTGCTTACTGCTAGACAGTGCTGGACAGTGGCCTGAGGCTCAGTCTGTGGGAGAAGCTTGTCGGCACTGAACGCTTCATTCCATTCCTCTTCTGCTTCTCCACCCACTGTCCACTTCATGAGCAAACCACATGGCATCAATTCTGGTTCAGTAGCACCTCTTGTATTTTTTGCTGTCTACAGGTTCATACTTCATGTTGACCTTTGTGTCACGACACATTATTTACATTAACTACATACATATGATTTATGATGGAGCCAAATAGTATGTGCACAAGACACCCCTTTTCTCAGGGGGTGCACCGAGCCAGTCAATGAGAATGTCTGATACCATTCTTCAGGGGGCTGAAGGGTGACCCCCTCCTCCCACGAAAAGTTACGTCCATGACTATATCCTTGGATCTGTTTCATCTGGAAAGAAGTTCTTAGCAGACAGAATGCAGTTAAGGATCTTGAGGTCTGCTCATTCTGGGTTCTCCAAGTGGGCCCTAAATGCAATGACAAGCGTTCTTCCAAGGAGCAAAAAAGACACAGATGCACGGAGGAAGACCAAGGTAGAGACTAAGGTGATGTGACACGTGTCATGGTGATGCCCAAGGTGGAAAGACAAAGATCAGGGTCTGCACCTGGAGCCCCCCAGAGGCAGCGGGCCCTAACCATACTGAGCTCAGACTTCTGGCCTCAAGAAATGGGAAAAAATAAACCCCTGGTGTTTCAGGCTTCCCAGTGTGTGATGGCTGGTTACGTAACCAATTGCGAGTGTGCATGCACCAGCATGTGAATGCAGATGCTGCGGCCTCTCGCGCAAGCCCCAGGGTGCACACCGCCAGTTTCTTTTTCCTCCGGAGGTTGTCCTCCTGGGTGTTCTGCCCCAGTCCCGCCCGGCCTCCCTGGTCATCGTCCTCCCAGGACTCCTTCCTTGAGCTGTTTCCGTGGGTTCTGCTTCCCAGAACCCGTGTGTTCACCTTTCTTGACTCCATTCTGGTCTTCCTCGAGCATGGCACAAGAAGGGAGTCACATGAGGCTAACTTTCTGAGTTTTTGAGTGCCCCAAAATCTCTTTATTCAAATTTTTTTTGGATGAAAACATAATTCTAGACTTAAAATCACTTTCTCCTCAGAACTTCAGCACAACTAATTCTCATCCTGTCTAGATATCTGTATGTACCCTTCCTTCCCCTTTGGAAATTTTAAAAAATATTCCCTTCATCCTCGGTTCCCTGAAATTTAATACTTCTGGTTTTTTTTTTTTTTAAATCTACTCTGCTGGCCCTCCCTGGTGCAGCGCTGCAAGCTGGATGCAGCCACTTCAATGTGAGTTCAATCCCCCGCCACAGAGCTGACCCACATGGCGCGGCAGACCCCTCCTGTCTCCCCGCTGCTCCCCTCAGCAGTGTACTTTGTTGATCTGCCTGCTCCCCACTCTGTCTCTGGAGAATCCTCTCACTGCTCACACCTCTGGCCTGTACCCCGGTTCTGTATAAATAAACAAATACATCTTTTAAAAAAATCTATTCTGCTGGACTACATGTGGGGCCTCTCAAGATGGTGTCTTATCTTCCCATATTATTGATCTGAAAGGCCCCCCTACCCCCGTTTTTCCAACCTCTAGGCTCTCCCTCTCCCTAATTGGTTGCCAGGCCTATTCCTAAGAATGTCGGCAGTGATGGGCCTCTCCACCAACCTGCCCTGCCCGACACTGTGGTCCTGGCCACGCCGTGCCACCAGCTGAAATGGCGCTCGTCCCTGAGGAACGCAACTTTGGATTTAGTTTTATTGAAGTTTGCGTCATCGCACACAGCAGGCTAGTGCAGTCAGCCAGGCCTCTGCAGCTTATCTCCTACCTCTTTGGTTTCTCCTCATTCCCCATAGTTTTATATTTTTAGTCCTTATCTGGAATATTTTCTTTATCTTTAGTCTCACCTTTTTATTGATTTTTTAGAATCTTGGCACTCACTATACTTCCAAGTTACTTTAATACCACCTTACTGGTTTTAGGATAAAATGTTCTTGACTGCAGATTCAAACCCCCATTAGAGGTCTATCAAGTCTACTCATCTGATCGAATGAGCTTCTTTTCCTCCGTAGTCAGTTTTCCTATCTTAACTTTTTCCATTCTGAGTGCCAAGAGTTGGCCAGTAATCCTATTTTTCACTCCTATTCACACTTGAATAAAGACTGACCCCGGAAAGCAGGTCTTGAGGAGTAGGCTCCTGTTTCCCTGTTCAGAGCAAAGAACACTGGCCAGCTTGATTAGAGGATAATTGAAAAACAACAACAGCATATGCCTTGGAAGCCAGAGATATTATATCGCTCCAGGGAGTCATTTGTTCACACTGCAGAGTAGTAAAAACCTCAGGTCTTCCACTCCTGTGCCAGTTCCCCACTCCTGTTCTCTCCGCTTCCTCCCCAACCCCAGAGGGGTTGGCGGGACAAGGGCAAGCCACACACCCTATAAGCACCAAATCTCACAATTCTGGCATTCCTTCCCTGTGGAATAGCCCGGCTACCCATGCAGGACGGTATGGGCTGAACTGTGTTCGCTGGACCAAAATCCTTACAGTGAAGCCCTAGCCACCCAATACCTCAGAAGATGACTTTATTCGGAAACACAGTCTTCGCAGGGGTAGTTAAGTAAAACAAGGTCATTTGGGTGCGCCTTCATCAAATATGATTGCTGTCCTTAACGTGGCCACGAACATCTCTAGAGGGAAGGGAGCACGAAATGACAGGGAGGATACAGGTGTTTACACGCCGAGGAAAGAGGCTCAGAAGGAAACAACCCCACAGCTCGTAGTCTGCAGAATTGCGAGATGTTAATTTCTGTTGTTTAGTCAGTGATTTTCATGACAGCAACCCCAGCAAACACAGAATACCAACAGTCTTTTACTGTGTTATCCAGGGTTAAAGCTCCAAGTCTGTTCTCTGATTTAGAAATCTTGTGTATTTGTCAGTACACACATGCACACATTAAGTGATACACGGGTGTCTCTAATGGACAGGACTTGTCGACACACTTCAGCAAAAGTGGACACAGAGGAGCTGTTAACTTCAAGGGTGAAGAGGGCTGCGCTCTGTTGTACCGAGACCACAATAATTACCCTAATTATCACCAGAAAGTCCTTCAATTTCTTTAACAGTAAGAATTGGATCCGTGTTTCAATTTGGGTAGAGCTTCCCACTCTGCAGGGGGAGGCAGGGAGTTTGGCAACTGGGCATACTCATGGGTCCTCATCACCAGCCTGCGCCGCAGCCACATCCCATGTCCAGGGCATGAGGGACCCGCTTCCACATCTGACCCCCGTGCGCACCGAGGCTTCGTCGGGCATGGCTCTTCCATCTGCTTTCCATTGTCTAGAAATTGGTTTGTCTTATCTGCTGATAGCTGCCTCTTTTTTCTTTGATGCTGTGGCTGTTTAACTTTTACTCTCATTCAGTGATCCTGCGAGGGCTCAGGAAGGAGAGAAGTGCGGAGCTTGCCATCTTGAACTAGCTAGATGTGCAGGACTTTTTCATGACTACCGCTTCCTGGCAGTAAATCTAGCAAGAGACCAGAGCCCTCATAACTACACTTAACATTCTGCAATAGCTCAACAAACATGAGTTATATAGAACAATTTTCTCCAGCTCTGTTATAAAACATTAAGGAAAACTGGAGAACTAGACATCTGTAAGGATAGCCGCAGAGAAGTGCAAAGTTTGAGAATGCAGAAGCTAATGCTTGTTTTGCCTGGGACTGGCGAGCACTGATACTTCGATACTAAGTTCTCAGAGAGTGTGTATTTGGTGTCCAGTACAGCTTCTTGTATTTTTTCAATTCCAGAGGCGGCTCCTGATCCGACACCCTGGAACATCACTACTGATGCTTCCCAGTGACGCTCCTCAGGTAGGGGCCTGAGATAGCTGATGAGACACAAGACAAGCAGCCTTTACTACAGAATACAACTGAGTTCCTACAGCTTAGAATTTCAGACTCCTCCACCACAGTGAAAGGGAAAGAATTCCTCTCAGTTCCCTCAAGGATGTGTTCTAGCACAGAAGTTGGCAGACAGCTCAATTAGCTACCGAGGAAACGGTCCTTTAAGCCAGGAAAACCCAACCAGGCTCCTACACCGTGGTCAGTACCTCTCGCTCTACTCCTGTCACTGCTCCGCGGTCATCAGGCTCTGGTGCACAGAGCTAGACCCTACGGAAGTACGAGGTGGTGAAGGGCCTGGCGAGGAGGCAGAGGACAGAAAGAAAAGAGCAGTGGGTTTGTGTCTAGCCCAGACAAGGATTCCTGGGGCCACTCAAAAGTCAGAGGCAGACAGGAGAAAACAAAAGGCCATGCCCCCCTCATGTAGCAGGTACCCTGAAAGGGCTTGTGAGGACCCCAGGTCACAACTGCCTCCTCCAGCACTCGGTTTTGGTTTCACCATTTGGGTGACCCAGGAGATGTGAACATGAATGCAGACGCGACACTGAACCCCAAGCCGAGTGCCTGGCGTCTCCCACAGGAAGTGGCCCCTGGTGCACCTGCCAGGGAAGGAGGCCCCACACCCAGCCCGCCATTGCGAGGCCGGGTCTCGCCCACCCCCTCCCGCTCCAAGCCAGCGTCCTTTACGATGGTCCTGCGCATGGTCGCAGAGAACGTTCTTCCTCCGTTCTGGGAAGTGGGCACAGCCTGCGCCATGGCCAGCCTTGTGTCCTGGTCTCCAGGCCGTCCGCCGATGAGGAAACCGGCTGCTTTGTGAGGTCAGCTGGGAGTGCTCCTTAGCGTCCATTCTCGGGAATGCCCCCCAAGAGCGAACTTCTCCCCTCTGACACCCAGGCAGAGGGGCGCCGGCACCCAAAACAGGAACTCAGACAACCCTGGGAAGTAAGGCCACACGAGAATCCCGGATTCGGACAGATGCTCGCAGAGCCTTTCACCCTTCAGCGGCGGCAGCACCCACAGGGGCGCCCGCTGCCGCTCAGCCCGCGCCGGAGGCAGCAGCCAGGCCGAACCGGGCGATGAGTAAAACCAAGGCAGCGCCCCGAGTGACAGCAAAGCCCGTGTGAGGGGAATGCCGCCGAAGTGGCCTTCCACACTCGGGATATTAGTTTTCCGAGCACTCATCTTCACATCCCCGGGGTCACCCACACCGTGAGACCAAAACTCGAGCGCTGGAGGGGGGGCAGCTATGGCCCGGGGTCTCCACAGCCCTTTCAGGGATCCAGCCACACGGGGCCGCCTCTCCGAGGGGCACGACGGTAGAATTCCATGAGCGACACTGCCCTAAACTATGGACTTCGGTGTTCAGATCTGCCCGTGCACATCTGTGCACCCCACAAGCTGCTGCTGTCCAGCATTTCTCCTCGGACACCGGAGTGGCGCTGCGTGCACGCTCGGCAGTTGCGGGCCACCGGTGTCTTGAGCCCGCGCGACTCCAAAGGGGAGACACGGCTGCTGTTTTGTTTTGTAAAGATTTATTTATTCATGCACACAGAACTGGGGTAAAGACCAAAGGTGCAGGGGGCGAGAGGACTCTCCCGAAACAGAGTGGGGTGCAGAACAGGTAGATGGCCTGAAACTGAGGGGAGCAGCGGGGAGACAGGTCTGCTGCGCCCTGTGGGTCACTCCCTGGCCGGGGATCGAACCCGTCTACAGAGGCTGCGGGCAGCCTCATAGTGCTGCGCCCTAAAGGGCTGCGCCACCAGGGCGGGCCCCACATTTGCTTTTTAATCACGACTGGGGGGGGGGTCACACCAGCAGGGGCAAGCGCGGGGATGACCACAAGCGTGGGCTCGGGAAGCTGCCCCGGGACAGCAGACGTCACACGGGGGACAGCAGACGTCACACGGGCGACAGCGCCCGAAAGCCAGCCGGGGCCAGACAGGCCTATCGCGAGATGGTCGTGTGCGTGAGTCGCGGCGAGAACTGTGGGTGAAACTATCGCGAGAACCGCTGCGGAGGCTTCACTCGCCATGACAGGCCTGAGGCCGCCGGAAGACGAGCCTCCAGGCTGCGCGTGCGTGACTCCCCGCGAGAAAAGCCGATGTAAAACTATCGCGAGAAATGCCGCGCGCGTGCGCGCCGTGACTGTCGCGAGAGCCCCTGGCGCGAGCCTGCGCCGGCATGGCCGACGGGCGCCCTGCGCGCTGCTCAACAGGTGTGGGAGAGCCCACACGCAGCGGACGACGCGTCTAAGGCGGCTCAGTCGGGGCCTGCGAGGTTGTTTTCGGGGTGACACGAGAGCACCGGTCCTCCAAGAAGAACTCGCGGGCGGCGGGGCCAGGTGCCCTTGGGACGCCGCCTGCGCAGGCCCGCGGGTTCCGGTTGGCCGTGCACGCCGGGCACCAGGCTGGGGCAGCCTGCACAGGGCCGACTGACCGCGGTTCCCCTCGGGCAGGCTGAGGGGTCCGGGGCAGGGGCGGCCGACTCACAGCCAGAGAAGCAGCTGGGGGTTGCCTTTCCCGAGTAGAAGAGTGGGAAGCGGCCTTGAATGCCCAGTGTGTCGGTTCTGCGGAGCGGGGAAGCGCTGCAGCAAGAATGTGAAGCCCGCAGAAACTGGGCGGCAGAAGCCGCCATCCTGTCACCTTTTGGATCAGCTTTCTGGTTAAAACCAACTGACTATGAAAACGTGGCTTGTTAGCAGCAAGATTAAGTCCAGAGCTTCGGTCAGCGGGACTCCGATGCCACCGTTTCCCCAGGCTGCAGCTGCAGGAAGTCATTTTGTAGACCTGACCCTCCCACCCGAAAATCCTCCCTCCCCGATCCTCCCTCCCCAGGGCCACCTAGAGCTCCCTGCGGCTGAATACCCTGGGCCTGTCCCGCTGCAGGGCCGGATCAGGTGTCAGGCATCAGGTGCTCCTGGGCAGGGTCAGCTGTGGGCGGGCAGACATGCATCCAAGTGGCTCATTAGCCAGCACAACCTGCCGTGTTTTGCCAGCAGTAGCAGCATGAGGACACTCTTGGACGCGAAACATCCCCCCGGTCTGTCAGAGGCAGCTCCAGACTCCCCAGGCTGACGCCCGGTCTAACTGACCTGCCCACCCTGCACTGCTCTTCTTACGCAATAATGTCATACAGATACACCCATGGCATCTTCCCCAATGCTACTTCCCTATTATGGTCGGGTTGGGTTAGTGAGTTGTCTCCCAGAAATCCCCAAGTTAATCCACCACTGCTTCTAGCCACTGTCACAAGATTGTTCTGGAACACGGCCCTGCTTATGTCGGGCCACAGTGGGAAGGGCCAACAGCCCTACAGGGTCAGCCCTTCTGTCCAGGCAAGTTAATCTGCTTCCTCCTTAGTAAAACGCGAACAAGAACTACACTCACCCTGAGGAATCAGCGGGATGGCGCTCTGGCCTGCAGGACAGTGAAGGCCTGAAGCAATTGTTTGTATTGATGGCAATAAGGACAGAGGCCCAGCCGAAGCTGCTTTCTCAGGTAGAAGGAAATGTTGGCCAAGTGAAGGGCTTCGTGAAGACTCAAAACATTATAAAACCCGTGTTCTGTGTTATATAGGACTGTGTCATCCAAGAGTCATCTTACATAGAAACCTCTCCAACAGGCAACTCACCCCCCCCCCCCCGCCACAATACCATAGCAAGTGGTTTAGAGACATTTAAAAATACTAAGGACAGCATCTTGGCCATGTCCCTGCCAAGGAAAAGTCCAAACAGCAGTGAGAGTGGCTAAGCCATAAATAGCAGTGACAAAGCTTATTAATCACGAGGGAACTAATTTTTAACTTACCTAGTGGGGGCCACTCTCACAGCTCATTATCGAGCTTACAAAATTATCAGCACAAATGGACCTTGCTTAAAAAATTTCCTTTCCCAGTAAGGTTCGTCCATGTCAGAACAAACATTGTTAAGCTCCACACTGGTCAAATGCAAGGCAACAGATGGCAATTTTTGCACACTGGGAGAGTTGGTTTTTCATAAAGGTATAATCAGCTGCAACTGAGTGCCTGGTTATCAAGCGCAGAGTGAAAGCCACTTTGTCTCTGTGGGCTGGTACAGCCCAGCCGCGTTTGAAGTCCTGATGTTTGCGGCTGACTAGTTCTCATTCTGGGGGTGAGCAAAAGCAGCAACACAGACGAGGCCAGATGAGTCTGTTTCCTGAAACAAAGTCCAAACCGGAATGATCCTTAAAAGTAATGACCATCTATGCAGTTAATAGTTTCCCACGTCTTGTTCCCCACTTCTAAGGTAACATGGGGATCTGGGCAGATTTTCAAGCTGCAGAATATGCAGGAACCATTTGTGGTTGATTAGTGTAACGCGGGCAGTAGTTTGATTGCACAGCAGCAGAGGAAAGGTGCCCGGGTCGCCCTGCACACAGCACCAGGCCGCAGGGTGCCACCCCTGCAGCAAACTGGCCAGTATATCCCATCCCTCCTGCCAGCAGCTGCTTAGGAATGTGGGTTTTCTTTCCTTCTGTAGAGGGTGGCCCGGGGGCTCCTCTTCTCCAAGTACATGTTTCCTATGTTCCCTTCTCTGGAAAAGGACCTTTGCTGACACATTTAAAAATCTTGAGATGAAGTCATCCTGAGTCCTATCAGGCTCTAAATCCATGACTTGCCTTCTAGGAGACAGAGAGACACCCAAAGCCGAGAGGCAGAGCCGGAGGTAGGTATCCAGGTGTGCCAACAGACACCTTTGGTACCAGAAGCTGGAAGATGCAAAGAACAGACCCACCCCTCCTGCCTCCCGTCAGAAGCACGGCCCAGCCCAAACCTGGATTCCCAGCTTCTGGCCCCCAGACGGGAGAAAATAATTTCCTGTTGTTTTAAGTCATCTAGTGTGTAGCCATATGCTTCTGCAGCCCCAAGGAACGAATCCATTCCGGATACACAGATACTGTTCTCAGCGCAGAGCAGCAAAGAAACATCACTGAAACTAAACGGAGGCCATCTTCGTTCTCCAGAGCAATCCCGGCATTTGACCTTTACAAGAATTGAGAGATTCAATGGGGTGGAATGCAGTGCTGCTTCGCCCATTCAACGGCTGTGCAAACACCTCTGGTTAAAAAGACCCAAGAGGCCGGTGGCCCCCTCGTTTCAGTCACACAATTTTCGGTGTCACTTTAGTGAATACTTGGCAATTTGAAATGGTGCAAAGGCAGAGGGCTTGTCCAGCCAAATGTGGCTCTTCCAGGATGAATGTGAGATCGTGGGCCATTTTCCTTAGATTGGTATGTTAGAGGGCAGGCTGGGAAGAGGCTCATGCGAAAATACCCCCATTTTTTAAAAAATCAAACGTCATTGATCACAAATCAACCCTTTGATCACAATCAAAGAGTTTACCACTCTTTTACGAAACAATGTCACTTCAGGAGTACAGCTTTACAGCTCAGGGTGCACATTTAAGCAACTCATTCTTTTCTGCCAATTTGCTTTTCTTCTGTATGCAAACAAAACCACACTTCAGCTCAATTATGGAGTACAATTCCCAAGGGGAGGTGGAAGGACTCCGTGGCAACCAGGGAAGAAAGCACGGAGGGAGAGGAGACAGAAGCCGGGATGGCTGGATGCCTGAGAGTCCAAGAGAACACAAGACACAAGAACTTCAAAGCCAGCACTCGAAATGCGCGCAAAGGAGATTAACAGGCACATGGAAGTGATCCGAGCAGAGGAAGAGCTCACAGGATGATGGTCCAGATCACTGCTACATCTTATCTGCATACTTTAAAAAAAATGTGCACTGCCTCAAGATGAAGGGGACCCCTCAAACCACACCCAGAGCTGCCCTGGCTTTCATCCATGCTTTCTAAGCTGGCTGTGCTACGCAGGCAAGCTCGGGGCGGAGCACAATGCTTTCAGTACCCTGAATGATAGATTCTAAAACGTGTTTATGTCACTGGATGCCAAGACTACTGAATAGCACACATATTAAGCTTATAAATGGTCCACTTGTAATCTGCTAGCACAACTTTAGATATGCGTTCCAGAGGGGGTTTGGATCCTCAAAATCTAAACAAACTAACTTTTAGTAAGACTCCATTAGTTATAATAAAGGTTAAGGATGGGTGTTGAGTAACTCACCAACAGGAAAAGCATGCATGGGTGGAATTAAGAAACAACCCATAACATCTTTGAAATTCACTTATCCTGGTCAGAAACTCACTGCTGAATTTCACATAATACAACTGAGTGAGCCATGCTGCTTGACATTTGTGTTGCTTTGGACAAAAAAATACTAATCCCAAATATAAAGATAACCTAGCTCTAACAAAAATGAATAGATTCGCAAAAAGAATCCCGCCTGTGCCTGCTGCTGGGGAGAAAGGCTTCCACGGCCTGTGACAGGAATGGAAAACACGCTCCGCGGACACTCCTCTAGCGTCACCCCTCGCGAAGGCCAGCCTCTCTGCTGCTGTCACACGTTGGCAGCGGGGCACGTCCCTGGCACACTTCTTCGCTCCTAGACCGTGGCTGTCATCTGCGTGCAAGGAATCTTCAGTGCAAAGACACTCTTAGGACACAGAGCTGAAACACACCTACCAACGCCAAACTCTTTCCATTAAGCAGTTCTTACCTAAACCAAGTCATGTAAAAAGAAGCTAATCTTTAAAAGAATAAATTATTTGTGAGCCACTGAACTTGCAGAATCTGCTAACGACTAAATGTGGGTGCTACCGTATCAACCCTAGTAAAATGTGCAGGGCACAGGCAATGCTATTTTAAAATAGAGCGGGTGAAACAAAAATCTGAAATTTTATATATTCAATTTTAAAACATCAAAATGACTATCTCTTTGAGCCTTCATGCAAGAGAAATTGTTTTTTTAAAAAGATTTATTTATTGATGCATATAGAACTGGGGTACAGGCCAGAGGTGCAGGAGCAGTTGGAAGATTCACCAGAGACAGTGGGGAGCAGAACAAGCAGATGCACTCGCTGAGGGGAGCAGCAGAGAGACAGGAGAGGTCTGCTGCACCCTGGGGGTCACTCCTGGCTGGGGATCGCTTCCTAGGGCTATACTTTAACCCATTGGGCCACCAGGGAGGGCCTGAGAAATTCTTTCTTTTGGAAGGAAATGCATGCTCTTTTAAGAATATTTTAGTCAATAATTCTACCCCCACAGGTGGAGTCCAGGGATTTTTAGGGTAATAATGACACTGCAGTGGCAGGCAACATCACTGTACGTCTGTCCAAACACCGAGAGTGGACAGCACTGAGCGAACCCTAATGAAAGTAATGGACTCAGAATAATGACATTTTAATGTAGGTTCACCCGCTATAGTAAATGCACGTGACTAAAGGAACATGCCAAAACTGCTCTCAGAAAAGCAACAGATGTACAAGAGCTAAAAAAATAATAATAATAAAATAAGGTGTGCACCTTTTACTTACTCGCCTTTGCAGGAAACACCTACTTGAGAACATAAACGCAGCAGGAAAGAACCCGTCACACTTTTTCAAAGGTTCACACAATGCACATGCAAACACTTTCACTCACAGTTAGTGACTGCATATACTGTCGTGATGTTAAACATTTGCTACGTGGAGTAACTATCTTGGGGTTTGGGTACAGGGCTGGCATACTGTTCTGTGTATGAGAGTCGAACGCAAAATGGACTCAAATAAAAGCAAGAATAAGGGTCGACTTTAATACCTCTGGGAGAAATCCGATCGATTGGGTCCAGAAGGCAGATGTATGCATTAGGCGCTCCCTAATTATGGCTGCTTTGGTGGGCAGCGGCGGTGGGGAAACAGATGTTGCAGGCCTATTAAAAAGGGGGTTTCAAACATCTGCTTACAATTTCAAGGCAATTGTAAATACAGCAGAGAAGGTCAACTGGGCCAATGAAGGCCGACGGAGGCCGACGCGCGAGCCCACTGCTGCAGGTTTCTTCCCAGGTTACGTGCACTTGAGTTTTTATGCTTCTATTTTCTTCAGCCATGGTTTTTGTGTAAAGACAGGAAATAGGCTTAATGACAACTTTTGTCCATTTTGATTGTGATTTCTTTTAAAATAGCAACAACTGTCTGTTCAAGGCGTTAAATGCACACACTTTCCTTCAGGGTGCCTCTCTCCTAACCCCACCGCCCTCGGGGCTGCCCCTTCACTGCTGTTAAAGGGGGTCCCTGTTCCAAGGTACTGGAGAGGTGAGGAATGACCTCCCTGCAAGGGCAGCACCACCTCCAGAAACCTGAGCGCCAGCATGCAGCTTAGCAGGGTTCTTGGGCTTCCAGAGCATTTGCTGCTTCTCTCTGGGCGGCATCATCCCCGGTCTTCAGGTCATGAAGTTTCATGACCGGGAAACTGGCAAATTCTACTATTCTTAATCCAAATGTGTGCAAAATCCCCAGCTGCCCCACAGTGTGTGAAGCTCACGGCTGCCACAAAAAAATAACGGGCTGCTGCCAGGGTCACCAGGTGGGTTCCACGGACTAGACTCCAGGGCGAATCAGCAGCTGCCCCCAGCAGTTCAGTGAGGTGGGGCGGGGGCACAGGGTGGGCAAAGGAGGGGGTCCCACCTCACACATTACCAGGTGAGTTTTGCTTAAGCCCAAAGTTTAATAGTTTGATTTTTAGGGTCACTAAGTAGATATAAATGTTCACGTGTCCCTGCTCTGATGAGAACAAGAAATAAGCATGACCTACCTTCATTCCCGGGGGCCCAGAGCCACGGTTACTGGGGTGTATGTGGCCCCCTTTGTTGGTGGTCCAGATTATTAAATCATTTCTTTGTAGAGAGGAAAGAAGACCTTTCCAAAAACAAATCCAATTCACGTGGCTGGCCCTTTCAAATACCCCTCTTTTGTAGTGATGGTCAGAACACTATGGTGGTTTATTTGTTCTCATTTTAACAAAGTGCCATTGTTTGATCATTGAGATGTCTCAATAGATGCCTCAGGGAGTGGCAAAACGAGCTGGGGTTCAGAAGACAGAAGGAGCAGCAGATGCTGGGACCCAGATTCAAATGCAGTGGGAACACTGTTAACTTCTAGAGCATTAAAAGGTGATATACAGTAGGCACTCAATAAATGCTGATTTCCCAAAATTGCAGTATACGATAGGCACTCAATAAATGCTTTGTTCCCAAAGTGGTACAGTAAGCACTGAGTAAATTCTTGGGGGTCTGTCTTCCTGCTGAGACCTCAGGACCTCCATCTGACACTTCTGGGAACCTTAACCTGTGTTCCCAGCCAGGAGGAGACAGTTTTGAGCATTTCTGTTAGTTGTTGTTGGGGTTTTTTTGTTGGGGGGGGGGGCTGTCTATTCAGTATTATGTTGTTGATATTGCTGTTATTACTCTTATTTGCTTTGTTTTTGGTGAAACAAAAAAAGAGTGGATGAGGGAAATACCAAGTAAGTTCTATAAAAAAGCCCTTGGGGCAGCAGGATGGGAAGAAAGCATTAAGAACAAAGAAGGTTCTGCAGGAAAGTCAATATAACACAGAAATTGAAGCAGAGAAAGAACTTCTTATACTCCCTTTTTACTTTTCAACCTTGAGGCTCGGTTCACTCAGGTCTGAGCAAGAATAAAGAGTCCTCTTGTCTAAACAAGCACTAAATCCAAAAGCAAACATCTCAGCACCAGGCGGTTCTTCAGCCACATTCCTGTCAATACACCCGGCTTTGCCCGATTGGCCCAACAATGCCAGATTTAGCGTCCGCTCATCCTCCGTCCAGCATCCAAGGGGATTTGCAAAAGGCCATTCCAAGAACAGCTCTCGCAATTTTTGTAGTCTTTTCAAAAACACAAAAATCTAATTCATTTGGCTGGCTGTTTCGGCTCTCCAGCTTAAACTCGTTTGAAAATCTCCCTTTTATAAACAGTGATGCGGGAACAGGACCATTGCACAATATAAAATGGTGGGTTTCTTTTTCTCATTTGTCACAAAGTAGCACAATTTTATCATCAGAAAGTTTCAGGCAGAAATCTCAGCTGAGTGGAGCAACTCACTGAGGTTCAGAAGACACAAAAGGTCCCAAATGCTGGGAATGTTTTCCAACATTGATATGAAAGCCCGAAGAATAAAATTTCTTTTTCTTTCTTTCTTCTTTTTTTTTTTAACGAATCCAGTTTTAGCAGAGGAGCTAATAGGCAAGGTGGTCAATAAATAGGAGCTGATGTTCGCGGCCCCACGCCAGAATCAGGACCAGGGAGTTCTAATGCAGACTCGCTTCTGTGAGTCACCTCAAAAGAATCTCATACCGTTAACAGCATGGGCAGAAAGGCCCAGGGCGTGAACAGCATGTAAAATCAGCATCTCTAAGGGGCTGCATTTGTTAAAACTGCATCTAAAATAAATAGTTGATAGCGAAAGCGTCACAATAGAGAATTCTGAAATGTTATTTTTACTTAAAACACTGCACATGACAATTTGCAAATCCGAAACAACATTTGCATTAAGCCTCAAAGAGTTGGATATAGCTGAGCTAGAAAGGAAAGACCAATGTCAGAAGGAGACTTTTCCCAGTGCTCTGCTCTGCTGTATTCCTTTTGCTATAATACTTGCTTTTCCGTCTTGTCCCACGGTAGCAGTCCACAGCACAAAAGAAATTGGAGAAAAGTCAGGAAAATCACAGAGGGGAAAGTCTTCTAGAAAGCCATCCTCCCCCAAATGAACCTTGATCACATTTAGGTGAACTCTTCTAACCGTCTTTCAACACACACGAACATCTTTTAATTTCTTAATTTTTTAAAAGCAAACGGGTTATATTATGGGATTTTTTTTAACAGTTATACAATAGTTGATCAAATGGATATAAAATTTAGCCTATCGTCTGTCACGGAGACTGTTTCTGCTTTTCTATATTATAAATAGTGGCGCAGCGAGCACAGAGACATGAACTTTTGTGCCTACTTCGTCCTTCGGCTAAATCCCTACGAACTGAAGTGTCAGGTCAAACTGTAGACACATTTTAAGACATGAAGTATTTGCACAAGACACACCAGCAGGCCAAAAGAATATCCTTTTCTCCACACTTTTGCCCAAATGATTTTTTAATCTTTACAATTTCATATGCAAAAAAGTTAGGCATTTCCCCATGTTTATTAACAGCATGTTTTTCCACATTTCTATTGGTCACCTGATAGCTCCCCTAGGGGCCTGGCTGCTAACTTCCTTTCCCCCACTGTTCAGTTGTGAAACTTTTTGCGTACTGCAAATGTTAACCCTGTGATGACCATTTATATTGCAAATGGTCGACTATTTCCATTGCTCAACTATTTTCTAGGGTTGCTTGAAAAACACAAATGTGTGACTATCAAGAAACCACAACCATTTTCTTTTCTCCTTTTTCCTTGGATTTTTAAACTTAGAAAGGCTGTTCCTATTTCAAGAGCAAATAAACAATCTGCTTTATATTGAACCAGTATCAGGAGGGTGCGGCTTTGATTGCAATGATGGAGAGGGTAAAACAGAGCTCCAGGAAGAAAGCAGAGATCCCTGAGGATGAAGAAAGAGGCAGGAAAGCTTCTAAAAATAACATTTGGCAGACATGGGTTAGAGGGAAGTCTAATTTGCTTCTTAGTTAATGAAGGAGAAAATGGAGATGGCGAAGGCCTGGAAGGCCCATTCTAGAAAGGCAATAATAAGACAATAACAACATTCTTGCTCTACACCGAAATCGAATCCTAAAATAATAAAGAATATATTGATATAGCAGCACTGTGAATAAATTCCATTTAAGCTGTGTTATTTCAACAATGACCCAGAAAACGCTGGGAACAGTAGTCTGTTCCGTGCCCAGAGAGGAAGGCCGAACCGCCCAAGAAGTGCAGGTTCTCCGTGGCCTGTGGGACAGGTCTGTGAACCAGGCGGCAGCTTGAACTGCTTCCAAGAGACGACACACAGACACAGGTGCACAGACATAATGTGTGCTTATTTCAAAGGTTAAAAAGATATATAAAAGTTGGTGGACAGTATCCAGTCCTTAGATGTATTTGTGATCTCATCAGGGTTCAAGAGACAGTGACTTTCGCAGCTTTTGGTCAAGCTCCTGTACCTCCTTCCTGCAGCTGGAGGAGACAAGGGGTGTGTGGGTAGGAGCCCAGGGAGCAGGGCCGTCCCAGGAAGCCCCCCCAGAGGCACCGAAACAGCACAGGGACCGAGCGAGGACTCAGGACAGTGCCCTCAGAGGACGGGCAGAGAGGATCCCGCCCGCCCCTCCTGCAGGCTGGACAGAGGCCGTGGGCAGGCGGGTTTGCTGGAGACCCTCAGACTGGGGGTGCCCCTCCCCACCCTCCCTCTCCCCCTCCGCCCGCAATGCCCAACCTGTATGAAGTCCTGCTCGGCTTCTTCCTCAGCTGTTCTACTTGAGTCCCTCCCCAGCTCCAGTGAGGAGCCCCCTTCTGGGGCAGTGGGGTCCCCCAGGCCACTAGGAGGCAAGGGGCGCCTGAGCCTCCCCAGGACTCCGCTCCCAGACCTGGGAGACGCAGGCCTGCAGCCCCAGTGTGCCCAGGCTCTCAGGGCCAAAGCTGTTTTGTGACATTGGCCCCCTCGTCCGGAAAGGCCACAGAGGAGAGTGAGATAGCTGAACAATTTGTTTCAAAGCCCTTTAGTTTCAGAAATACGAATGTGAGAATTAGCACGGAGAGCCAAACTGACCACACTTGTTGGACTGTCCTAAGTCAGTGTGAAGAGGTTTTTGAGCGAACAGATAGTGAAGCAGCATCACAGCTGACGCGGCCGGCCCCCGAGTCCCTGAGTCTCTCTCCTCTCGGCATCTACCTCTGATGAGATAGGTAGATTACCAGAAAATTACCCATGAGCTCCCTCTGGGTTACCAGGACAACAGGCTGAGGGGGGTTGGGGGGTTACCCCCTTGCTCAGCTCCCTACATGACCCCAGGCCTCCTCTCCTGGCAGAAGGTGCCCCCCAAGTTCCCGTGGGGCCACAAGCTCCCACACCGGTGGCTGGATGGCCCAGGCACCCGCTGTCACTGGGCGTGTACCTCAATGGCGAGGGGGCAACACTCATGCACCCAGAGCAAGAAGGGTCTCTGGATAAAGTATCCACAGATCTACTTCTAACAAATCGGGGAGTCATAGTTAAATCTCTTAGGTATCTTCAAATATTGGTAAGTTAAGGACTGCAGCGTGAGGTCAATCCCCAGCCAGAAAGCACCACAGACCCCTCCTGTCTCCCCGCTGCTCCCCTCAGCAGTGTACTTCAGTCCGTCTGCTTGCTATACTCCCCACTCTGTCTCTGGTGAGGCCTCTCACCGCCCCTGCACCTCTGGCCTGCACCCCAGTTCTTGTATGCATAAATAAATCAATCTTTAAAGAAAGGAAAAGAAGGTGGATTCTAACAACTGGTGCACCCAGGACCGTGGGCTCTGCCCACCCATTCAAGAGGCAGGTGCTTCCCAGTAATGGGGGAACTGAAATGAAAGAATATGTAAAACATGAGATAAAATCATCTTGTTTAAGGACTACTAATAAATCCTTTCATAAATCAGGTGGATTCTACTTCTTGCATTGGATAAAACTGGGGGTCTAATTGTTAGTTATTAACTGACAGATGAGTCAAAAAATATGATTGAGGAGAGCAAAATAATTTTTGGTATAAAAGTTAAAAACGACTTGGCCCTCCCTGGTGGCGCAGCGGGTTAAAGCACAGCACTGAGAATCTAGAGCTACTTCCGCATGAGTTCGATTCCCGCCTGCCCCGGAGGTGACCACATGGCGTGGCAGACCTCTCCTGACCCGCCCGCTGCTCCCCTCAGCAGTGTACTTTGTCGATCTGCCTGTTCTGCTCCCCACTCTGTCTCTGGTGAAGCCTCTCGCCGCCCCTGCACCTCTAGCCTGTACCCCAGTTCTGTATGCATAAATAAATAAATCTTGAAAAAAAAAAAAGTTAAAAACGACTTTAAGAAATCGACAATATTATATACATGTTTCTCAGTGGTAATATGTGCAGGTATAAAGGGGAGAATTATCTAAACTTCCATGTTCCATCAATGTCTTATTCATTCAGAGTAAGTGAACTAAAGCAAATGCTCCCATTCATTTCATTCAGAGGTAAATTTCCAAGAACGGTTTAGTTGTGGTTAATAAGTATTTGTAAAAATCACTACACATCTGCTTCGAAAAAATGTATAGCATTGACAACTATAAGAACTCAATCCAAAGGAATGTTTTTGTCTTTGGAGTCTCGTGTTCACTGAAAATGACAGTTTTATTGCAGAGAAAGTGCCTGAAAGAGATTTTCAGTATAAAAGTGTGGTCCAGCAGCACAAAATTCAGTGGGGGAATGAGAATGCAGTAAGAGTTCAAGAAGATCAAATACCAACAAAATGCTGACTCTTACAGAAGAGCGCGGTATATTTTTTTTTTATATTTTTTAAAGATGTATTTATTTATGCGTACAGAACTGGGGTACAGGCTTGAGGTGCAGGGGCAGTGAGAGGATCCACCAGAGACAGAGTGGGGAGCAGAACAGGCAGATGGACGAAGTCCACTGCTGAGGGAGCAGCGGGCAGGTCAGGAGAGGTCTGCCATGCCATGTGGTCACCTCCAGGGCAGGCAGGAATCGAACTCATGCGGAAGTGGCTTTAGATTCTCAGTGCTGTGCTTTAACCCGCTGCGCCACCAGGGAGGGCTTGGTGTAATTTTTTAATGGAGATGGTAGGCCTAAAGCAAAGTCAGCATTCGGCTCCACTGGATACATTAGAAAGCAATGCTACGTCAATATTGACGTAAGTTGAAAACAACATCCTTTGCAATTTTTAAACTTTTGATGAAAAATTTGAGCTGTCAACTTAAACATTGATAAGAAGATTTACAGGTTTTCAAGATTACTGTGCACAGGTGGTTAGGGGTACAGTGAGGACCACTGCTATAACAGTACCCCATCCCTCATCTGTGGGGACCGTGCGCAGTTCTGACACTCCATGTAAATCAAGATGTGTTGTTTCCCATGGTGTAAGATCACACCCGTGTCTGACTCTCCCACTGTGACAGAGGTCACAAGTGTGCCCCTGGCCCTCCACGGAGGGTGAGCACTGGAGAACCTGACTGTCTTCCTCGTAGCGAGCTATGAGCACGTGGTGAGAGGCACATTATTGTACTTGAACTACTTTTATTTCTGGTTTTATTATGTTTCCATTGTCACTTTAGTTTTGACTCCTTTGGTTGTGGTGCAGGGACACATAAAGCCAGTGACATTAAACTACAAGAGGGTAAAGGTCATGCAAAACGATGACTATAAAAGAGGTCCAGACACCAGTGAGCAGAGGCCTTTCACTTACATGTCCAGATTAGGCAACGCTACAGAGACATAAGTAGCAGAGGTTGTCCAAGGCTGGAATGGGGAGCGGGAATTAGCTAATGCTAACGGGTAGAGGGTTTCTGTTTGGGGGAGGAACATGCCTACGTTTGGCTGTGAAATGGGTGCACATACTGTAACCCACCAAATTAACACTTTAAACGCTGACTTGTATGGCAGGTTGGCTGGTTGGTTGGTTGGTTGGCTGGTTGGTTGGTTGGTTGGTTGGTTGGTTGGCTGGTTGGTTGGTTGGTTGGTTGGTTGGTTGGTTGGTTGGTTGGTTGG
>NW_004567104.1:75229071-75234358 GCF_000260355.1 Condylura cristata
TGACTGGTTGGTTGGTTGGTTGGATGACTGGTTGGTTGGTTGGTTGGTTGGTTGGTTGGTTGGTTGGTTGGTTGGTTAGCTGGCTGACTGGTTGGTTGGTTGGCTGGCTGACTGGTTGGTTGGTTGGTTGGTTGGTTGGTTGGTTGGTTAGCTGGCTGACTGGTTGGTTGGTTGGCTGGCTGACTGGTTGGTTGGTTGGCTGGCTGACTGGTTGGTTGGTTGGCTGGCTGACTGGTTGGTTGGTTGGTTGGTTGGTTGGTTGGTTGGTTGGTTGGTTGGCTGGATGGTGGGTTGGTTGTTTTTCAGAATTATGGGGACAAACTTGTTGGGAACCACTACTCTGTTCAGAGCGCCTCACATGGGAGAAGCTGGAACATCTGGTGGGAATCCCTGTTTTAAAACCACACTGTAAAGGGGACCGAGCACTTCTGGTATTCAGATTATGGATGGTTTTAGTTTTAAAGGACATACAAATGGCAATAAATGTAGGTGAGACTTTCTAAAATAGAACCTGTCTCAGATGACAAGTAAACACCATGGCTTCCAGGGGTCAGAAAGACATAAATAGCACATACCATGCCAAGAGCCGTCCTTTGAAGCCCCCCAGATCCAATTAACACACTGGAAAAGCATTAAAATGTAGCTCATTCTAGGAAGTATATCATCAAGCAATGGAACACGGTCCCCACAGCAACAAAAGGAAATATGGAAGGGAAAAAATGCATGAATGCCCAACTAGCATCCACCACCAATAATCACCTAGTTAAGAGAAAACCACATCTAGGGATCAAGTTCCCTCACCTCAAGTTACGAGGTGGGTATGAGCCAGAGCATGAAATGGCTAATGTATTTTGAAATCAGAAAACCAGCTCAAAGGAACTAAGATTTACTGGCACATGAAACCACACACACACACACACACACACACACACACACACACACCATGCACCTTCCCTGGCGGTAATGTACTTTGACTACCTTCCATTTATTAGTTTATTAGCACAGACTGACCTCCTTCCAACGGCACCATGTTAACTGATAGGTACACGTGTGGGCCTGTGTCCATGCAGACTATGGGTCCAGGACCCTGTGCGGACTCATGCAGGTCTAGGCTATCAAGAAGCCTGGGGAAGCGAGGCATAACCACATGGAACAGGTTTTTAGAAGCCTTCGCCGCTATAGGAACTTGCTTAAAGCTCACTCATCCCGGATGGCTCAGCTCTTGGTCAAAGCTGCCCTTTCACAGCTGGATGCACTGATATTCCTACTTCTGCAATGTTAATACCAAGATGCCTCTTTCTTGAGCTTTTTTCCTGTCCCATCTCCCCAGAGTAGAGAGGGGGCGGCAGTAAGCAGAAGAGACCAGAGAAACACACATCACTAGATGCCTTCTACGAGCTCTGTTGGGATGAAACCTAGGATAGGTTCTGCCACTGACCTTTAACCTGCTGATAGCTGACAGAAGAGGGAGGGTGCAACTTGCAAACCAGGTGAAGGGAGTTAAGAGGTTCAATCTTGGGGTAACGAGCTCGAGAATCAGAGGGGTGGGATGGGTAGCCCCCTAACAGTCCATAATACTGTAAGTGCTGACAGGAGTCAAGTCCACATGTCCCGTCTGTACGATCAAGGCTGGTGCTTATTTCACAACGGATACAAAACTGCTCGTCACTGCGATGAACCCCTGCAACCAACACAGTGTCATCTCTCGGGGATACTTTTCCAAAAAGCCCGGGTCAATTAGTTTGGATTCCTCATTGTTTTTCTCTTTTTTATTGCTAGATGCTAAAAATTCTCATTCAATATTTAAAATCATTAAAAGTTCTATAAAAGTGGACCCATTATCTTTAAACTTAATAAATCTTACCTTGTCAAAAGCCTGGCAAAATATCCACTTTACTGTTGTCTCCTTCCTCAGAGTTTATATTTAACTCACTAATCCCTCTGGAATCTATGTTGATAGATCTCCAAAACATAGAAAGTTCCAGAAGTAACTGTTGGCTAAGCATCACTTGAAATATAAAGTTGCTGTGTCCCGAACCACCAAACCTCATCTAGAAGAGAAACCACGATTGGCGAAATTGAGGTCAGGAAGATCAATTTCTTATAAGAAACTGAGGATTCAGGAGAAACAGTCACAACAGCTTTGAATGTGTTTGCTGAATGCATCCACCCACTCAACAAACATCTACTGAGCCTCTGCCTGGCCCAAGCTCTAGGGACGCAGCAGTAAACATGTTCTTGACCTTGTGAGACTAAGTTTTGGAGAGAGCAAGAGAGGCAGACGAGCAGGGGTTCGGGCAGAAGCCTGGACACGGGGTTCTGGGGTGAGATGGGGGCTGTGGTCAGGGGCAGGGGCTATGTCCCCCCAGGGGACATCGGAGCAGAGCCCATGAAATGGGAGGGCTCTGGGGCAGAATCAGCATAACTAGAGCACAGGGCCGGACCATGCGCGCATTCAGGGGTCCTGTGTGTGGTGTTGGTGGGGCTGATTTTCACTGAACCCCTTCTGTGTCCCTGCTGTATCAAATTCAGTGTTTGGTTTTGTCTTACTCGCTCCGAGTGGTTTTGTTTTGTTTTGTTTTGTTTTGTTCAGCAGAAATAATAGTAAGTCACAGGGATGGGATGGAGAGCTGAGAGCCCGGTGATAATAGCTCGTAATATTGGGGAAACTGTAAACATCATATAACCTCTGCAAAGTCACCAAGGCAGTTAGCGATGCAGGACTCACGCAGTTTCGTCAGATCTGAACACCCCACTTCTGGGAAGCCACGCCCTCCAGAAAGACGTTTCCCTGGAAACCACGCTCTCCCCCAAACCCCGCCCCCGGGAAGCCACGCCCACCAGGGGGCTGGGGAATCCATGCTTTTCCCCCCACATCAAACTTTGAGTTAACAAAGTGAGGAGGAGGAGACCAGTATGCAGGGAAAATTGCGGCTGTTTCATTGACCAAATCCGAGTGCCATTCTAAGATGTTCAAATTTTAATTTCAAGCTAGTTCTAATGGAGAAAAAGACATCATACTACTTTTTGGTGTACGTTAACTAAAATAAGCCACATTACAAATTTAGTTTTATTTGGGAAGGAAGAGCAGCTGAAGAAACAGGCAATAAATAAAAACAAAAAATATATTTCGGAACTTCACCTGATAAGGGGATCACTGCATTTTCTAAATCACATCGAGTTTAGACACGGCACATCTGGCGTGAGAGATGCTGTGATGAATGGAAACGAGTTTGGAGCAATAAATGCTTCCCAGTGTTAAAATAAACACCTCAGCGGCTCAGATTCTGGCCAGGCAATTTCTCCACAGTAGGAGGCACTTATCTACTTTAACACTTTGCTACTTAGAAATTATCACTCAATCAATTACCGTCCACATGGGTTTATTTTTACAGAGCGCTTCAATAAAATGAGTGTGAAAATAAGTTAAACACATTCTATTCATTTTCTCAATTTTTCACCTCTCCCAATGGTGGATATGTTGACAGAAAAATTACTTCGTTTCATTTCAACAGACGTCTATGGAATGTTGACCGTGTTCAGGGCTGGGAGACAGGATATGGCAAAAAGGAATGAAATGTGGTCCCCTCATAAGTAAGCACGTGTGACCCACCTTACAAGACAGGCCGTGTCTCCCCTGCCCACATGGAGAAATCCCGGCCCCAGCAGTCTCAGCAGCCTTCTCCTTCCTCTGCCACGACCTCCCGCCCTCCACTCCCTCACACTGGGCCGGGATGATTTACCTGGGGGCTGTGTGAATTGTCAAGCTAGAAGATGTGGAACTCTTGTTCCATCAAGAGGTGCTCATTATATTTTATTCTTAAAGTGAATTCCTCTGTTGCATCCCTTCTAATAAAGGCGTCTCAAAAATGTCTACACCACCTACCTTTTAAGTAAGAGCACACTGCTGAGCTATATATAACTCAACTAGCAGAAGGTCACCTCTGCAAACGCAAGCTTTAGTGGTCTTAATACTTTCACTGAGTTGTAAAACATCACCACTCTCCAAGTCCAAAACATGTTCATCACCCCCAAAAGGAAACCCTTCACTCATTAGCAACCACTTCTGTGGAATGCCCCACTCCCTGGCAATTAATGAACTCGCTCTGCTAAGAAATGGCCTGCTCTGTGTATTTCATATATATGAAACTGAACAACATAGTTTTCTGTGCCTGGCCTTTGTCCACTTAGCATGTTTTCAAGGTCCATGCAAGCCATAGCATGTCTCAGTACATCATTCTTTTTATGGCAAATACTATTCCGTTGTATGGAGAGACCACGTTTTAGTTATCCAGTCATCTACTTATGTAGATTTGCGTTGCCTGTTTTTTGTGAAGAATGGTGCTACACATATCCATGCACAAGCTTCATGTGCACAAACTTCATTTCTCTTGGGTAGAAGGAGGAGTGGAACCCCTGGCCATATGGTAACTCCATGTAACTCCACCTTCTGAGGAACTGCCAGATGGTTTTCCCAAGTGGCGGTGCTTGAGGATTCCTATTCCCACACCTTCTCCAACCCTTCTCGTCACCTGTTGTCTGCCTGTATGAAGGGACAAAGGTGTACAATGCACAGCTGAGTATGTAGAGTGATCATACACATTGCCTGTGATTATCCATGAGGCAAAGACTAATTTCGCTCACACCACCTGAGTGTGGTTGGGGCAACAGGTGTTATTCTGGAAACTTAATGCTGCTCACTTAGCCCGTGGCCACTGTTAACTAAGCATTCTTTATCTTCAAGAAAATGAAGCAGAGTAGTAAGATCCCTACCTCCACCAGAGGAAGCAAAGGCAGGTCTCAAGATCCTCCCTCAACATATTTAATAACTACAAAGCAGAAAAAACGCTGGGTTTGCAGTGGACACTCCCGGGGACACCCCCAGCCTGGCGGTCAAGGTCAGCACGGTGTGACGGAGACAGCCTGTTGCCCCAACGGGACACCCTAAGGGTGCCCCTCACCCCAGGCTTCATCCCCAAAGGCACAAGCCCCACCCACTCGGGAGGAAACATCAGACAGACCCCTATGACTGCAAATACCTGCCCACGACGCCTCACAGGTCAAGGGTGTGAAACAAGGTAAGAAGCAGGAACAGCCGCCGGTGCGGAGAGACCCCGGGGACGTGTGACAAACCCTGCAAGGTGACACCCAGACTGTCTCAAACGGGCAAGAGTGGGAAAGCTGGCAGAGCTGAATAAAGTCTAGGGTGGTTTCCACCCCCGGACTACTGGAGCTGAACTTCTGGTGTGGGCTGCAGCAGCGCACGCGTCTCCAGCGCCTGGTGAAA
>NW_004567104.1:75236348-75239720 GCF_000260355.1 Condylura cristata
AAAAATGGGGGTCTGCGATTAATGATGGAAAACAGAAATGCCAAGCGGCAGAATATGTGAAGAAGCTGTAATAGAATGCAGTAGGGAGCAGAATGAAACAAGACCGCATATTTTGTACATGAGTTTGTACATTTTCCTTCCGTTCAAGGCCCTCACGAAAATCTGAGGGCGCTTCACGTCCACGGAGGCCGACATGACTCCAGCGCTTCACGAGGAACCCCGGGGTGACCAGTATAACTGCGGCTCCCTGGCAGCGCTCCGTGGAATCTTGAGGGAGCCGCTCCCTTCCCCCGGGGAGCAGGAGGGCTCCCCGCCACGTGGCTCCGTTTCCCGTCTCCTCCCAGCCTCCCTGAGCGTGTGAGCGCGTGACCGGGCATCGCGCTGTGAGTCTGACTGGCCTTCCCTGGTGTCTGGTGATGCTGGCACCTTTTCGTGGGCTCAGGGACAGGTCTGCTCCTCCTCGCGAGGGAACAGAAGACTGCCGGCCGCCAGAGGCAACTTTCTTATCGGTACGGGGTGCATTAATTATATCTGCAGCTGAGGAGCTGAGGTCACAGGAGCTGAGAGCCCCTTCTGGTCCCACACGGCTTTTCCTATGTCTGCTCTCTACGGTCTCTACTGCGAAACCGCCCACACTACCTCTCCGCGGCCTTCTGGGAAAGAGGTGGGTGGGCACTGACGACTTGCTTTCTGTGGTCTTTCAAATTCCACACACTGTCGGACGGGCAGAAGCCCTGGGCCTCTGCTCTGCTGCCCCCGCCAGCGAGAGCCTCCGGCGGCCCCAGCCGCGGTCCCTCTCACAGCGACTGGGCCCGACTCGCCGCACTGGCACAGAGGGGCTGATGGGCCCCTCGTCAGGCAATGGCCAACAGGCTGGACGAGGAGGTGAGGAAGGGCCAGCTGGCCAGCGGGGCAGCGATTTACGGATGGCCGGAGGGGCGCCCGGGCCCCTGGCTGTTCTGCCCACCTTGGCTTGACTCATCTGAATGCAACACTCGCCTTTCTGTTTGCTCTTCGGATTTTCATCTGTTGAAGAGTCTACCCTTTTGCCACTGAATAGCCTTTACGCCGTTGTTAAACATCAACTGGCCGATCATGCTTTGAGCCTATTTCTGGGCTTGACCGGGCTCCGTTGACTGTGCGTCCACTGTCTGGACTGTGCAGCCCAGCCTGCTCACACTTCGTGGCTAGTCCCCAGCCTCCTGTACCCCTTTCGCCCTTCCCCACCCCCTGCTCTCATCTCAGAAACGTCCCTTTGTTTACAGGTGTCAGCCAGGTTTTATGAGTCTTTCACTTCGTGGAATCGTCCACTAAGCAACATCCACTATTTGCGTTCGTCCTCCTGACTGCTCGATTGACATCCATTCCCTCCAAGTCCTCCATGTTGCTATAAGCCAGCGCCTTCCCCCCTCCCAGTGGCTGAAAGGTGTCCTGCAGTAAGCACGTGCCACTTCTTCACGGCCACAAATGCCCCAAATCCCGCAAGCCAAAGTGTACACGTCATCATAAATGTGGGTGTGCCGTGGTTCCCTAAGCTTCCCCGGGGTGGGGAGCCACTGGTCCGCCTGTGGGTGCACCCTGCGGGGGGGCAAGCACAAGTCCCTGGACAAGTGCCGGAAATGTGAATGGGGCCCCAGAGCCCCAGAGAAGGATGGAGAGTCTCCAGTCGGGACAATTCCCGTTGCCGGAAAACGGTGAGGAGGATATTCGGGCGGGAGGAGCAGCACAGGCAAACACCCCCTTGCAGGAAATAGTTGATGTTTAATGAAACTGAACTAGTACAACCACTATGGAAAACTGTTTGGAGGTTCCTCAAACTGCTAAACATGGAGCTTCCCTACCACCCAGCAATCCCACTCCTAGGTATCTATCCAAAAGACACAAAAACACTGATTGAAAAAGATACTTGTACCCCCATGTTTATTGCTGCTTTATTTACAATTGGAAAAACATGGAAGCAGCCCAAATGCCCAAAAGTAGATGACTGGATTAGAAAGATGTGGTACATATATACAATGGAAATTTTTCAAAGCACATTTACGAAAACTGAAAGTTACCGTACAACACACACGCTTGCTCCCATTTCTCTTAGTATCGTTTCTTTTCGGAAAAGCTTTCCTGCTCAAGACCCCACTGTCCATCTCAACCTCCCAACACTGGGCCAAGAGATACTGCAATCCCCAGGACGTGCTCAGGGCCCCAAAGCATCAAAAGCAGAGGTCTTCACACCCCTGGCTATAGATCCCCTAAAGGAATCACACAGACTATGAAAGTCTTGCACATTTTTAAGTTGCAACATCAAGTTTTTCTGTATTAGGAGGGAAGTTAGGGCAGACACTGATATGTTAAGGAAAACTATTTAGCAGCTCTTTCAATGTATTCAAAGGAATCAAAGAGCCACTCCAGTAGGAAGCCCACAGCATCCTGGACAAAGCGCTCAGAGGGGCCCAAGCTGCTTGGGGCCCAGGAGGGGGCAGGGGAGGAACTCCTAGGAGTCTCAACTTCAGAAACGTGCCCTGTGCCGGGAGTGACATCAGGACCTACGGTGGCCACCTCGGCTGCATTTTGTTGATGAGACTGGAAGCTCATGTGATATGGGAGCGGGGATTTTTCTTGGTGACGTTAGGATGCTGGTTCCATTGCAGATATAATTACGCAAAGCAAAGAATCCAAGAAAGAATCGCCAGAGAAGGAATTAAATATAACATTTTATGTGCAAGCACCCACCTGAATCTTGCAAGAAAACAAACCAGCAGCCACCTCAGCGGCTGAGAAACCCAAACACATCTGAGGTCAGTGAGAGCAAAGCCGAGGGCCATTAATGCAGAAGTAGGTGATGTATGGATCGTACTCTTTTACTAAAATAAAGTTCCTGCAAATTTACTCTGGCCCTGTGTATCTGCTGCCAACACACAGTGGGCCTGTCATACTGAAAAAAACCCAGCACCGCAGAAAAGTGCTTCCTTGTGCTAATTGTGAGCTGACGTGACAGCATGGCGAGAAAAACTCTCCCAATTAGATTTCTGGAATGAGTGAAAACTTCCTGGTCTCTAATGCCAATGTTACTACAAGACTTACACGCAATGGATTAGCTCTCTGCAAAAAGAGTCATTTTAAAAATTACTTGGTATGCACAGAAATATTTTCAGAATTGTCTTTTGCAAAAAACACTGTAAGATTAATTTATTACACTAATGTTAAAAAGCCATCGATGAACGGCTCTCACAGAGACACACAATAAAACACACAATAAAACACGCAATGCCCAGTGGTGCTGGGAAAACTGGGAAGCTAACATGCAAAAAAATGAAACTAGATCACTGCCTCACTCCAGTCACAAAAATCAACTCGAAGTGGATTAAAGACCTAGAC
>NW_004567104.1:75241665-75243609 GCF_000260355.1 Condylura cristata
TTTTAACGAGATGAATGGGCCTTTCAAAGTGTCCACAGAGAAGCACTAGTTACTCTCAAGGGAGACAGAGGCCACATCAGTCTCCTGCTCTCCATGTTCATACACAAAAGGCACCTGGCTCACACCTATCAGTCAGGGAAACAGAAGTTCTACTGCATCAGTGTCACTCGGCTCCCAGGTGCCTGAATTGCACCTTCATCTGCACCAAAAAAGTCTTTGGTGCAGGTTGGCCTTCCTTCAAGTTCATCTAAACCTGCAAGATGGCTGCCCGGGGTCCCGGGCTCCCCACACCCATGTTTCACAGGGTCCTTTTCTCTGCTGCGTCCCGACAAGGCTCCACCCGCGGCAACACTGTGGACGCTCGGGGGCGACTACGAAGGGGCGGGCGGGCTGCCCACCACAGGCTCTGGCTGGGCCGCTCAGTCCCAGGACAGAGCCCACGGGCGGCTGAAACTCTCCCCACACCTCCCGCAGACGGGGCCTCCAGTGGAAGGCCAGCGCAGACGGCGGGGGCCACCCCTCTGGTTAAACCCTGAACCGCGGGCGGCGTTCCTAGCCAGCCAAGCAAGGATGCGCCGGCGGGAACTGCGTAGATACGGACAGGGATGAACAAGAGTAAAAACAGGTGCAAAGGAACAGGAAACTTTAAGAGAGAGACAGAAGCTGTGGGGTGGCAACAGCCGCTTGCCACCTGCGAAGTCCCCGCCGCGGCTGCCACCCTCCCGCCCCCGCGCCTCCCTGGCGCCCAGCTCTGTCCAGTCTCTGCCTCGGCCTTTGCTGGGCTTTGACGGCCGTGGGCCATTGTCTGAGCCCCGGCTTTTTCAAGTGCGTGGGCAGAGGTGCTAGAAAATGCCGAACATTCCACCTCCAGGGAGCCTCACTGTGCCGACCACTCGGGATCCGGCCGCGCGTACCTTTGGCGCGCGAGCCGCCCGCGAGCATCTAATGGGCACGAGCAGGTGGCCGAGCTCGGCCTCGGATGCATCTGGTATTGTGCTCCATCTAAGGTGCTGAGTCCGATTTTTAATAAAAACATGGCCTGGGCTTGTAAAAGTTCAAGTAAAACATGCCTCTCTAAAACTGCTGTATTTAATTTCCAGCCATGAAAGTCCAAAATTATTGTAAAATAATACTCAACCTTTTTCATAGATCCGTTCCACGACGCTTAAAACGACTTTCCTTTCAGAGAGGAAAAGAGCTTCATAACGAACAGCTTCTTGAATTCACATGTGCTGTCTTACTTTCGGGAGCCCCGAATTGTATACATTTCATAACCTTTCAATCTGGACAAAATTAGTTTGCTTGGTGGAGCAAAGTAATAATACATTTCGGTTTCTGGGTAGTGGGGGGGGAGGGTGGAAAGGCTGACAAATGAAATCCATGGCCTAAGGCCTGGAGACATTCATTTTACTTTTAAAAAATGAAATTTAAGATTTAAACGGAAGATACACTAGAAAATAAAGACATCAGCAAGTGCCCATGTGATTATAAATGTCTTATAAGCAGAGAAATCAATACTTCAACTATGAGAGCACTTTACCCAACGTTGCCGTGAAGTGTGTCTACAGAAATGGTCCCGGCTTCTGCAAGCTCAAACGTAAGACCGCGCATCTAAGTGGCTGCATCCCCCATTGGTCCCCCCTCTCAGGAAGGCGGAGTCACCCTAACTTCCATGACTCTTTTCTAGATAGGAACCAACCCACTGTGGAAACACAGGAATCACATTCTTTTGATCATAAATTCCTTAAAAGCAATCTTGCTCCAGACAGCAGGTTCTAAATCAAATGGTAACTTTCATTTCCTTTACATAATTCGGTTTCATCTTGAACTATCATCTTAAGCCACAGGTCTTAAATTGTTACTAAATGGGGTAACTAAATAGAAATAAATTAGTATTAGATGCTGGCTATAAAACAAAGCTGGGAACTTGAGTGGTGTGGTAAA
>NW_004567104.1:75244810-75246562 GCF_000260355.1 Condylura cristata
AAAGATACATAGATCAATGGGTCAAAGTGCAGCATTAAGTCCATGTATTTATAGTCAATTAATTTACCATGAATGAGCCAGGAATTTGCAATAGGGAGAGGACAATCTCTTCAATAGGTGGTGCTGGGAAAACTAGAGCTGCATATAAAGAGTAAAATCAGACCACATGATGCATAAAAATTAACTCAAAATGGATTAAAGATTGAATATTCAACCAGAAACCAAAAAACTCCTAGAAGAAAACACAGTGATATGCCCCCCGCCTCTGCCCCTTCTTCCCGGATGGCAGTTCACCCTCCCTTGTGGCTGACCCAGGCTCTGACCCAAGCAGTGACTTGGCATCACACCAGCCTGTCTTGTCTGAAAGAAAACCCCTGACTCTCCATTTCTCCCCTTCCTGCTGGTGGGACAGCAACGGCCAGGCTGACCCAGGAAGCACGTGCTGAAGCTACAGGGCTGGGTGACTGGCCCACTGCTGACACCCTCATCACTGACCCTGCACCCCAGGAAACACGGCCACGTGCCTTGCCTTGCCTTTTTCCCTAAGCAACTGGGTACTTTTATGTACTCTGCACCACTTCAGAAGTAACTCATATTTCCGTATCTTTCTGTGACTTTCAAAACCTTTATTCTAAAACATGACAAGTATTACTTATGAAAATAAGGTCCACACAATTTCTCTCAAAAATTAACAACTATTGATTGGAAAACCAAACCCCGTCATGTAGCAGGATAAGCCACAAGGAAGCGGGTTTGACCCTAATCCTGAAAATCAGGTGACATCAGGTATCAGCGATTCTCTGACAGAAACACCACAGTATTGTTGCAGCTTGGTGCCCAGCAGGTAGTTTTCTACCCCAACACAGAAACATACAGTAAGAAGCTCTCTAGGAAAGTTCTTAAAGACACAAGCAAATTGGTCAAGCGTGGGACAGAGGACCCTGAGGGCAGGGCAGGGACTGGAGACCAGAATGCAGCGAACGCAGGCCTTAGTCGGCAATTTTAACTTTACTAAAATGTCACTTCTTCTATTCCCTACGTCAGTGAAAGTCGGCAGTAACCTAGAAGATTCTGGGACTTTTGAAAAGTAATTCTATTCTTCTTCTAAGTGTTGCACTGAGCTTGTATTTTGATACTAAGGTGATGTCAACAAATACATCTTTCCAGAAAATGCCAATAAAAATGCCAAGCAAAAAAAATATTGTAATGGAAGAAAAGAGCTCAGAGAACTCTGCCTGCACACCCACCTCAGGCCAACAGGGAGCACAGGGCTCACCAGGCACCTGCCCCGGGTGCCTGTACCACTGTCTGAGGGTTGTGGGTGTGGGGCCGCCCTCCTGGGCTGAAGCTTCTTCCCAGGAAATGGAGGGCCTGGCCCTCCCTGAGGGTGCCGGGGGTTCAGTCTCAGCACGGTGAGGCTGCCCGCAGCCACTGCAGCCCAAGTTCAACCCCCCAACAGGGAGTGACCCCCAGGGCGCAACAGACACCCCCACTCTTGTCTCCCTGTGGCTCCCCTCAGCAGTGCATTTCAGTGGGTCCACCTGTTCGGCTCCCCACTCTGTCTGTAGTGAATCCTCCCACTGCCCCTGCACCTCTGAACTATACCCCAGGTCTTGTTTGAGTAAATAAGTAAAATAAATCTTTAAAATAAAATAAAATGGAGGAGCTGAGTAGATAATCTAGACACTAATTCCCTGACTTCAAGTCTGACTGCAATATTCTAAGGGACAAAATAATGCCTTTTTTTTTTTT
>NW_004567104.1:75247956-75249190 GCF_000260355.1 Condylura cristata
CTGGTGAATCCTCTCGCCGCCCCTGCCCCTCTGGCCTGTACCCCAGTTCTGTATGCACAAATAAATCAATCTTTTTTTTAAAAAAATGAAATCTTGTCATTTGTGATCACATGGATGGTACTGGAGCTTAGTTCACTAAGTAAATAAATGAGAAGGAGAAACACAAATACTGGGTGATTTCACTCGTATAAAGACACAAAACAAATGAACAGACAAAACCAAACAAAAACAGCCGAAAAATCTGAGAACTGAAGTTCCCAGAGGGAAAAGAGGAGGGCGGGGAGCGAGAGAGCTGGGCAGCCCCTGGTGGGGGCTCAAGGACGCTCTGGTGGTGTGTGGTGTCGAAACATACGCTGCACCCCTAAACATGTCCACACGGTAAAACTGCGAACCCTAGTTATCACACCCTCAAATTGTTAAAATTAATTCCACACGAAAACACGTGTGTTTTTCATTTACAAGACTTCGGAAACTGAAACTGAAGGTCGGACAGTGGCAAGGCCAGGCTGCCTGCATTTCTCCGGGGCACTGTCTGGGCGGCGGGGCATCTGGCCACCCCTCCCTGGCCCCCAGTGTCCCCCCCAAGGAGGTCGGTGCCGGCCACTGACCCCCCTGAGGCTCCGTGGTCTGAGGGCTGTGGGCGGCACGGAACGGCGGCCTGACAGACCCACGCTCCCGCCTGTCACCGAGCAGCTCATTCTCTGATTGTTGCTAACAAAAATTTTCACCGAGAGGAGCACATGTCTCCTGCCACTCTCTAAAATGCTTTCCCATCCAACAGCTTGTTTTCAATTTAAAAAGTCGGTAACAACTGAGATGGAAAAAGGTACACAATGATGTAAAGATAAACTATTATATGATTTAAAAATATCAAAAATAAATAAAAATTCGATAATCAAAAACCAGAAAGAACTGCCTGGCGGCTATGCCCTCCGCGTCGTAAATTCGCTAAGTGTGGCCATTTGAGGGCTCTGATCTCAAAAAGTGGCTCAGGAATCATCGTTGGAAATGTCTCCTACGAGTAACCTGGAGTCTTGAAGTGAGGTTCCAGACAAAATGGCACATCAAGAAAGTACTCTCAGGATTAGTTAACGAGAGTTTTCAAGAAAATGATGAGTTCCAGGGGCCTCCCTGGTGGCGCAGGGGTGAGTCTCGGGGCTATGAAGCTGTCGGCAGCCGCTGCAGCACGCGTCCGATCCCCGGCAGGGAGGGACCCAGGCCCAGCAGACGCCTC
>NW_004567104.1:75250290-75250859 GCF_000260355.1 Condylura cristata
ATGCACAAATAAATCTTTAAAAAAAAAAGTCCTCAGGGTGGGGCCCTCCCTGGTGGTTTAATGGGTTAAAGCGCAGCACTGCAAGCTGGCCGCAGCCACTTCAGCGGAAACTCAATCCCCGGCCAGGGAGGGACCCACACGGTACAGCAGACCTCTCCTGTCTTCTTGCTGCTCCCGCAGCAGTGGATTTCAGTAGATCTGCCTGTTCTGCTCCCTGCTCTGCTCTCTGGTGGGTTCTCTCACCTCCCTCCCACCCTTCTGGCCTGCACCCCAGTTCTTGTATGCATAAATAAATCTTTTAAAAAATAAAGATAAAAAAATCCCCAGGGTGGTCTATTTATTATCAAAATATGGATGCAATACACGGAGATTCTAGTGCACACCTACACCCCCCACTTGGGCTCGCCCATAAAAATGCCCTCCCCCTCAGTGGGACCCACCTACCAACCCGTCCGGCCACCCACT
Source organism: Condylura cristata (assembly GCF_000260355.1). Lineage (NCBI taxonomy): Eukaryota > Metazoa > Chordata > Mammalia > Eulipotyphla > Talpidae > Condylura > Condylura cristata. Next base: position 75,250,756 of record NW_004567104.1, read on the forward strand.
CACCGCCTGTGCGTCTCAGCATGACCTGCAGAACTGATGCCTGCATACCACTGCACTAGAGCACGCTGATTTCTCCGTAAACCTGAGCTGCAGCAATATTGTAC
>NW_004567104.1:75251479-75257494 GCF_000260355.1 Condylura cristata
GCATTTTCGAGGCATCTGGGCCACCGTATATCCCCACCAACATCTGGGAGCTGGGGTACCCCATCCTGACCAATATTTGGTGTGGTCAGTCTTTTTTATTATGAACTAAGCTAGTGGGTGTGTAGCAGCATTTAATTCGCATTTTCCTGATAGTTATTACTGTCCTATATTCAAATTCACAGAACTTGAGAACTTGCGAAAATAAGATTCAGTTCACTATGGCTGAGCTTTGCTGGGTTGTTCTTAACTAGACAAAAGCCAGAGACATGCTGTTCTAATTTTCAAGGGAAGGTGTGCTAACTGGAGATGTTCTGTCTCCGTGGAAATTCAAGGAGATGAGAAAATTACTACCACTGAACACCTATTACTACTACTACTGAAAACAGTTAAGCACATCCATTTTAAGCACGCACCATCCCACTGAATGCAGCTGACAACCCGCCCACAGAGGTAGCACTGTCCTTACAGACAATGGCACAGAGAAACACACCAGGTCACTTGTCCCACTAGTCTGCTCAAGAACTGGGGCTGTAACTCAGGACTGCTTCACCCCTTTCCACATCTCATTAAAAAATTAATAAAATCACCAAGAATTAGACATGTCAGCGAACCTGATTTCCTTTAGTAACAACACTAGGATGTAAGCAGATGTCGGAAGTTTGGGGGATATAGCATATTAGGACTTCAGCATCTGTTGGGTAAGTCAGGATTAGGGGTGAAAAGTCAAGGCACTCCAGGACAAAAAAATCTTTTGCATGCTGTTTTCACCATTTAACTCTTCCCATGGCTCTGGTGAAGCCATCTCAACTCTCTAGTAGCAACATGAGCTCATCAACCAGAACTACAGTGGCCCCTTATCTCAGAGTTGTGGTAAAACTGCCAGATTTTGATGGGCAGATACACAGTACCCGCCACACAACAAGTGTGTTAGCTACGGAGGCATGACACCGCCGTGAACACGAGATGAAATAATAGCGACTGTGATGAAGCAATGTGAAATATTGTAAGTAACAACAGACACTAATGTGAAAGTCATCCTAACAATGTCAGCTTTTGGTCTGTAATTTTTCCGTTACCTTCTAGAAAAGAAATATTGTAATGAGGTCACAGCAGAATTATAGAGACCCCCTTGGTTGAAAAAGAAATGCTGTGAGTTGTCTAGGACACCACTGCAAAAGAGGAAGGCGAGACCGTGTGAAAGCCAAGTGCGCTCAGCCGAAGCCGCTTTGTGGACTGTTCGGTTGCATGGGAACTGCTAACGTCATAAACCTAATCACAATCCCACCTATATCATGCAGAAGGGAAAGAGGCGAGAAGAAAACATAGCGAAAGGTGAATATGGTCTTCTGTAGGTGGTGGGTGACAGAGGGCTTTCATTTCCTTATCATTTATTACTATTTTTATGTTTTCTATAATAAACGTTAAGTATTTTTAAAATGGGAAAAATAGTTTGAGAAAAATAAGTTGGTTTAGTTTTACTGACCGAGTAGATTTTTGGCCCTTTAGACCTGAAGTTCAATCCCCACCAAGGAGATGTAAAGAGAAGTTAAGACACTCTCCAGTGCTTACAGGAAAGATGACACAGAAGTGGGGTGAGCCCAGGACAGCTATCTTCAAATACCTGCTATGGTCTTAACTAGTTAACAGACTATTTCACTACCATTCAGAGTTTCCTGCGCTTAATCCATGGCCAGTTTCCTTTTTGGGGAGAGGGGGATTTAAAGGGCCCCTCCTGGAGGCGAGCGCTCTCCAAGAAGACAGAGAACAGCAGGTGCAAGCAGAGCTTGGGGACTTGTCCACTGACCACCTGGCAGGAGGCCCCTCACGACGGGGGTTCAGACAGCCCACCCCACCGCCCCGAGGAGAAGGCTCTCAGCGGCAGGGAATACAGCCGTGTCGCCCAACGACGGGGTGTGCTCTGAGAAACGCATCGTCCGGAGAGCCCGCCACCACGCTGCACTCGGGGGGCAGGGCTGCCAAGCGGCCAGGCTGGACAGCACAATCGCAGGGCCCAGCACTGTCTGCGCGGCCCTCACGGGCCACGGCGCCAGTGCGTCGGGCACTGTCTGGGTCCAGGCCTGGCAGTGTCAAGTCCCTGCTCTACCCCATTCTGACAAGGCTGCGCTGAGGGACCCGGGCGTTTCCTGACAGTTTTCCGACAAGACAGTGACCCAGCCCGTGGGCTCGTCGGGGCGTTTTATCCCGGGGTCAGCCACCGCCAACAGCCGGCCGCCCGGAAGGCTTCCCGCCGAGAAGGGAAGACTAGGGGCTGGAAAGAACAGAACCTAGTGCAGAGGCGACAGGAGGCACTTCGTAAAGTCTCAGAAGGCAAGTTCTACAGCGGGGTCCCACGCCCGGCCAGCAACTGGAGGTCCCGTGACCTCCGGGGAGGCACCTTCGTTTTGTTTAGGAAACACGGGGCCACAGGACAGTTGCACAAGTCGGAAGGAGGCTGAAAGATTGCAAACTGCAAGTTGGGGGAGCAGGGAGGAAGCCACACAGCGCTGAACCGGGACCTCGAACCCGCGGTCCTCGGCGCTCACGTGACCTACATCCCCCCCCCCCCGGCCGCTTGGACCCTCGCTGCGAGCCAAGCGGGCACCCATGGGCTGCGAACCCTGAAATGTCAGCCAAGTCCTCCCACAGGCCAGCTAGACGCCGAGCTCTCCCCGCCCGCCCTGCGCCCCAGCGTCCCCGCAGGGCTGAGTGAATGTGGGGCTGTGTGGACGGGCCGTTTCCCGCCACCGCCAGCCCCTCACTCCATGGCGTCACCCTCCCTCGGATTCTGGGTGTTTTCTCTGGAAGCGTTCCAGGGGCGAGCGGCCCCCAGACAGCACTCCTACCCGATGCAGACATCTGACCAACCAACGGGGTGACCACCCCCGGGCCCGCTGAGACCACAACTCCTCAGCCTCCCAGGAGCGGGGCCCACGCAGGCGTCCCCGGCTCCAGGACTTGCAGGTCCTCAGGCCACGGCCGCCGTGCACCTGGGGACATGGGCACACTCGGCGTGGCGAGAGTGACGTGGCTCACAGACAGGGCTCGCCCCGCTGGGGTCACGGAGCCAGCCCACAGAGGGGGGAGAAGGGTGGTGCCCCGGGAAGTGTGCACCCACAGGTCTGGCGTGCTCCCCGGAAAGGCAGCCGGTCGGCCGGCCACCATTAAACATGAGCGCTGTCCCCGTGCTTGGGGCCGCGTGTCCCAACTGGTGGCCCTGGGGGCCTTGAGGGCGGCTGGCCAGTGGTTCTGACACCCAGGCCTGCGGCAGCTGGGTTCCAACAAGGCTCCCCAGGGCCCTCCGCACAGTGGGCTCGACGGGGGACTTCATTGCGCCCTTAAAAAGCAATCACAGAAGGGGGCCCTCCCTGGTGGCACAGCGGGTTAAAGCGCAGCACTGAGAGCTAAAGCCACTTCAGCATGAGTTTGATTCCCGCCTGCCCCGGAGGGGACCACATGGCGCGGCAGACCTCTCCTGGCCCGCCCGCTGCTCCCCTCAGCAGGGTACTTCGTTGATCTGCCTGTTCTGCCCCCCACTCTGTCTCTGGTGAAGCCTCTCACCGCCCCTGAACCTCTGGCCTGTACCCCAGTTCTGTATGCACAAATAAATAAATCTTAACAAAAAAAAAAAAAAAAAGCCATCATGGACAACCCTCATTTTGCAGATGAGGAAACAGACACAGAGAAGCAGAGTGATTCGCCCAACATCACACAGCTGGGGCGTCAAAATAAACAGCAGATCAAGTTGCAGACCAAGTTCCCAGAGTCACTGACAGCAACCCCCCAGCGTGGAGTTTCATTTCAGGCAGATTCTGGGCACACAACTGGGAAACGACATGAGCGTCCAGGTGAGCCCGGGAGCCACAGGGCAGAGGACGAGGTGGCCCAGACCTCCCAGGTCTCCTCCCTCCTCCGCCGGCCTCCTCCACCCTCCCGCGTCCGGGGAGACCGAGCTGTGCCAGGCAATGACCTCACCATTTTCCTCCTGGCTAATTTGAATACTCCTGTGGGAGCTTGAAACAAAAAATGAAAATGATGAATGACCGCTTGTGCAATGCAGGAAAAATGTGGCGCGGGCCCTGCAGGTGGCGGAGGGGGCACCCTCGCGTGGAGACAGCCGCCCCGGCACTCCAGAGCCCAGCAGGGTGGCGCGGGGCCAGCCCCGGAGGGTGTGTGGCCTGGCCCGTCGGCAGGTGTGTAAAGATGTTACAGAGGCGGATGAAAGCAGATCACCTTCGCCTCCCAAGCAGGTAGGGTTTTGTTTGAAAGAAACACAGAAGTCTTTCGAGGGAAAACACAAAGCAAAGTCAGGGCAAGGCCATCAGGGAAAGGGAAGGCGCTTCGCCTGCTGCTCCCCCACGTTCACAGAAATTTACCCAGACGCACCTTGCTGGGCACGCTCAGCCCCACCCCCTCCCCACACACAGGTGAGCGGCCATACTCGAAGGATGACGAGCATGACATCCTAAGAATGTTTTCCTTTTGGCACTTAGAAACTAGCGTTAATTCAAACATCAAGTTGGGGCAATGCTGTTTTCTTAGCAGACATTTCTTACAGAACACAGCTCAATCTTGTTTTTGCAGCCTCCGCGTGGGCGAAGCACCCACCTTAGCTGGTGGGCAAAGCGGAGGTGCAGGGCCTCCCCTCAGCACTCCCCACGGGGTGGCCGGCCCCACGAGGGGCCCTGTCCTGCCTGGGGTACGCTGGGGACTGCAAGGCCGTGCAAAGGTCCTGTGGCTGAGCAACAGCAAATCTGGGCTCTTTAGTAAGAGCAAAAGTGTCCCCAGCGGTCAGAGGTCTCCGCTCACTCCTACATCTCGTGGCACTCGGCTCCCTGTAAGATAATGTGGACCGGCGGGGGCAAGCTCAGCACTCCCTGCAGCCAGCCTTTCCAGGACCAATTTACACTGTTTGATGGTCTTTTATTACTTGTTTAAATATAACCGACACTTGTGCCAAAATGAGTATTGACTAGCGTATAGTCTAGCAATTCCTCAGAGTGAGAAATGCCTGACATGTTTACAGGAATTCATGAGGATGAAGCCATAGCAACCCCAAGCACTTCTGCTGGCACAGAAGGTTTAGGTCTGAAGATGGGGGCAGGCAGACCGGGGACCCCATGGGAGGTCTCCAGTGGGGGGGGCTTCCATTGAAGGAGGGGCTCCCCTGTAGGGAACTGACTAATCTGGCAGAATATTTCTTAACATGTAAAGAGTTAAGCAGAGGATGTTCAATGGGAACCAGCTTCCCGCGTTTGAAGGGAAACAGACACAAGCACAACTGACCAGTGTTTTCTCGTTTTTCTAGGAAAATGCCTGAAACACGTCTTATCAGCAGATTATCCGGCAGTGAGCCACCGAGCTTCTAGTGCAACTGGAGAAAATAGGCAAAACGCTCAACAAAACAGCTCTGCCCCAAGAAAACCCTATCTCGGTTTTGGGGGAGAACAGGCGGATTTGTTTCAAAGACTGGAAGGAAGCTTCTGAAAGGTCGTGGCCCCACCCAAGGTCCCCATAATGGTGAGAGCCCCATAACCTGAGCTCTGTCCCAGGGCCCCTGCAGACCCATTCCAGGGCACCCCCAGCCTGCAGCGAGCTGGGGGAGAAAATCGGCTCCTGCAGGGAGCGCCCCCAACTACCTGTCCTCAGGGTCCGAGTCTGGGCAGAGCCCTGAGCACCACAGAACCGGAAAGAAACCAGCTGAGCAGGTAAGGGCGCGCGCCCATGCACCTGTGCACACCCACGTGCGCGCGCACCCACGTACACCCACGTGTGCGCGCGCCAGCCGGCTGCATACAGACAGGCAAGAGGCTGGACGTCAGAGGCCACCGGCCTGCCCACTGCTGCTCAAGGAGTGAGAGGGCGACCCGGGCCCAGGATCTCAGCCCCCAGTCAAGCCCAGGCTGCCCTCGGTAAAGGGAAACGAGGGAACCTTGGGAACCAGACTGTTCCTGCAAAATGCCCGAGTGGACGCCCCACCCGGAGCCAGGCTTCTGCCCACACGTCTGGGCCAGCCGC
>NW_004567104.1:75257829-75270213 GCF_000260355.1 Condylura cristata
GGCCAAGCAGCTCAGCACCGAACGGTAAAAACAGGCGTGCTGGAAAATTACTGTGGCCGCATCTCCGGAAAATGACGGCCGCTTCGTTCCATTCCAGCAGCCTGGCACGGGAAAGGTTAACTGATCAGGTGTTGAACGGGGGTTTAAGAAAAAGCATCTGATGGCGAACTTGTTAGAATAACCCTTCAGTCATGACCAGAGTCAGAGGCCCGAGTTATATTCTAAACCCTAATTTAGAGGTAAACATGAAAATGAAGGCTTCTTAAAAGTTCTCCAATCATTTGCACTGTAAAAGTACCCAACTGGCCATAAGAAAGCTCAGGCTAATTACTCCAGAGCAATCAACTTCTTAAAAACCCTTTATTTCACAATTACGTTAACATCCCATTAATTTGGGACACTTACCGGTGTATTTATTCTCTGCTCATTACCTATGTGAACATTAAGAGAACACCAACAACACAATACGGGCATTAATATGTAAAACATCAACAAAAGCCATCTGGAAAGCTAATGAATAATCAAGGGATTTCAAATTAAACTACAGAATTTTCCCTTAGAATCTTTAGGACAACACTGTCAAGTTCAATCTATTCACCTCGCCTCCAGAATCAATTTTTCAAACTTTATGACAGGTCTAATCGCTTCCACCTGTGTCTCGAGCTTGACTCTTGACTGGCATGCTACCAGCCGGAGTGGAAATGTAGACAAAGACCCCTAGCAGGATCCGGCTGTTTCTCTACTGTGAGGTCACTCAGCCATTAAATTAGTTCCAGCCCAGTTTTGGTCCTCTCGGGCCGGCTCCAGGGAGGAGGGTGGCGAGTAGGGTGGGTTAGGGAGTAGAACCAGAAGGGGCCAAAAAAAAAAAAAAGAGGAGAGAGGATTTGACGCGGCATGGACACCAGGACAAGGTGAAAGTGTGGGACTCAACACTGTCTCTCTCGAGTGATGCGGCTGTTCCCTCCCACGCAGCTTCACCCAGAATCTTTTTGCAAAGTGACTTTGTGGGGTGGTGTGCGCCTGCTGCTCTTTGCGGAAGGCACTGATCGCACGGAAGTTCCCGCAAGGTCAGTCAGGAGGCCCCAGAGGTGCCTGAGAAACAGGGAGGCTGGCAGGATGGAGTCCTGACTCATCCCGTCAAGGCCAGCTGAAGGGCCCTGGGGAGCGTCCATGGCCCAGACCTCATGGCTAAGGAACGCAAGGCCCAGGTCACAGGGTTAGCTGGTGACAAAGTCTTCAGTTCCAGCATTTTCCCTGCTCGGCTGAGTTTTACAGCGTCAGTAACTACTCAAAAAGAAAATTCACTGGCATACCACTCGCTCCTGTCAAATCACCTGCTGAGCCCACTTCTCCTTTCTGCCCAGCGCCTGGGCTCAGGCCAAGAGCAGGCACAGGGCTGGAACAGGCCTGGGAAGGCCAGGGCAGTGCCTTCTCCGTCAGCCTCTCTCTAGCACAGAGCCTGGCATACGCTGGCACTGGGCAAAGGCTAAGTCCAGGGTTGACAAAGGCAAACCGGTGCCTGAAACAACTCGCAGCACTCAAAGGAAATCAGTGTATTCAACAAGGACATCTGGACTGTGCTTTCCAGTAAAACGCAGCCGTGTATGGCAGGTTTCAGGATGCAGACGGATGCCGCGGGCCTCAGTCTAAACAGGTGGCTTCACACTTGAGCTGTTTCACTATCTGACAGAGGCTTAGTGACAAATCACCCACAAAGATGTACAGTAAGTCACACAGAAGATTCCACATTATCACGTGACTCAGTTTCCCCAAGCTCCTGGGCTCCATGCAGTGGCCTCCCTGCCTCGCACAGCAGCGGCCCAAGCCCCAGCCTCGGAGCAGGGTGAGCCCTTGGCCGCGCAGCTCCAGCCGTGACGTCTGCACCTCCTTGGCCAGAGCCCAGCAGGCCCAGCGCTCACTCCTGCAAGTGGCTTCCTGGGTAAACGATAGGCCCTGACCTCGGGACATGGCGCAGTCAGAGCCACAGGCAGCGGGTCCTTGGGCCTCTGTCCAGCATCTGAGCCAGCGTGTCACAGGGAAAGCGACCAGCAAACGGTGCAGAGGGAAAAGATGTCTGAGGTCCCCAAGCCAGCGCTGCCTCCGAAAGGTGCTGTCGGGGTCGCAGTAGGAGAGCAGTTCTAGGCCAGACGCAGAGACCAGGGGCCAGTCATGTCCTCTGCGGAGCCCCAGGCCTGGCCTTAGACTGACAGGTGGAAGGAGCAGTACTGATAAAGACCGCTGACCCCCGGCGTCTGCCCCTCGCCTCGCAGAGAACCCGGTGTGCAGGAGGGTCCCGGTGGAAAGGCCACGTGTATGTCCTAGAGGCCTCTGTAGGTGGCCACAGGCATGGGGCTCCCGACTCTGGGCTAGAGACAAGCCCAGAGAGACCCTGCAGACTCCCCCAAACGTGGGGTGGGGCCTTCCGTCCCCTCCTGCTTGCTGGCCAGTGGCTACTCACTAGCACGGTGGCCTCTGGGCTACTTGCTGAGGTGACAGAGCAGCTCCTCTGGGTGCCTGACGCGTGGGCAACGCCCAGCCCTGAGCCAACTCAGGCTGTCTCCCTCGTAGGAGAGAGAAGGAAACTCCAACTCCGGGTGAGTCCCTTTAATTGTGTCAGCCTTATCGCACAGCTGAACCAAATCTAAGTGTCGTAGAAACCTGGGCTGCGCCCACACCTGCAGACCCGAATGCGGCCTGCTGGGGGTCCAGGAGCCCAGAACGCTGGCTTCACGTTCCCTCTGCTAGCCCCAACGGCGCGGAGACCAAGCACCCGCCAGAGGCAGGGCCCTTGTCTGAGCAAAGCATCATCACAGGAAATCCACAACGCCAGCGTCCATCGGTCCTCCAGACAAGCTTTGCAAAGCCCAGCAAAAGAGAAATGGCCGCCACCAGAGCTGACCGGGTGGATGAAGGGCTTTCTGCATGCAGCCCGCCATCCAAGCCGTCCCTGCAGCCCCAAGAAGTTTCCCCACGTAGAGTCCTGGGCCTTGAGCCAAAGACAGAGCAGGGCCCGGCCCGGCCCTGGACAGGGAATAGTCAGTGTCCAGTGCGCAGAGCAGGGAGGTGAGTCCTTGCTGTATTCACTGCATGCGTCCACGAGGACAGGTCAATACCGTGTCAGCTCTAGAAAGTTCTGGTCCACAGAATAGGTCCTGCTCCCCCCCCAAACCCACCCCTCCTGCTCACCCCCCCAGTCCCCCTCAGGCTCCCCCAACCCCCCAACTCCGCATCCTTCACACTCACAACAGCTGCTTCCAGGAGCAAAAGTTTCACACCAACATATTACCAAATTACAGACATGATTACTAAGGAGAAAGGCCAAGGACGGATCCCCGTGTCGAGTGACACACGCATATGGTTTCCCCCTCGGGCCAAGCTGCCTGGGCACTGAAACCAGGTTTTCTCCAGGTTCACATTCTTGAAGTTTCAGGCCCAGGCTAAGCGAAGATGCTTTTCTTCCTTCCACTCTAACCCTACTTTGTAAACTACACAATTATTCATTAATACTGACTCATTTGGGAGTTAAAAAAAAAAGTCATCTGTTTTCCATTTTTTTAACCTTTAATCAAACTCCATGAAACAGAAGAAAACTGCAACGAATTTCCAAATGGGATGACAGAGTGCTTAAAAAATGCATTGGATGCGGCTCTCCCTGGTGGCGCAGCGGGTTAGAGCACAGCACTGAGAATCTAAAGCCGCTTCCGCACGAGTTCGATCCCCGCCTGCCTCTGAGGAGACCACATGGCGCAGCAGACCTCTCCTGACCCGCCCGCTGCTCCCCTCAGCAGTGTACTTTGATCATCTGCCTGTTCTGCTCCCCACTCTGTCTCTGGTGAATCCTCTCACCGCTCCTGCACCTCTGGCCTGTGCCCCAGTTCTGTATGCGCAAATAAATATTTTTTTTAAAAAAATGCATTTGATGGGCAGCTCCGGGACAGGCTTTCTGAGTGTAAAGCTCCCGTCTACTGCAACTGAGCTGGCTTCCAGGCAGCCGGGGGTCTGGGTCTGCTCCACAGCACAGAAGGAAACCACGGCTCACGCGAGTTGCCCCTGCTTGACTACTTCCCCACGACAGCCTTTTCTCCCTGGACAGCCAGGAGGGCCCAGGGAACCCCACTCCCCCACACGCCAGTCGCTGGCCACAGAGCGCTACTTAACTCTTCCTGCATTTTAACTCTTTCGGGACAGGGTATTTCCCCCGGGCCGGTGAGTCCACAACTCAGTCTAAGACTGAGCCCTTCTCCCCGCCTCGTGCTGGGGAGAGAGAATAGCCAGTGTGACCGTCCCCCGGGCACAGAACTCACCCATCCAGAAGATTCATCGTGCTGGTCGTCACTTCAGCAAAAAGAATCACTTTCCCAAGCTGCCTCGTCTGCAGATGTTGCCGGTAGAGCTCCAAGTTGAAGTTTTCCGATGAGAAGGCTTTGGGGTCTGTGACCACAGGGATGGTGGACGGGGTGACCTCTACTTCAGATGGACAGGAGGAAACGAACTTAAGGGCGAGCTTGCTGGACTGTATGACGCCTTCAGGATCCACCTGCAGCCTGAGCCACTGCATAAGAGGATCCTGGATCTCCTGTGTCATGGAGAAAGAGAGGAAAAGGTCATGACTGGACGCGATGGAGGATGATGCCGGCCTTTCCTTACAGGCCACTTCGGTGAGACAAGTAGTCCCTAAGCTCACAGTCCACTACACCATATGACGGTAAATGTATAAACATGCCTATGCTCGAAATGGTTGCCACAGGAGCCAAGATCAAGGACACAGGGCAGCTGCTTTTACGCTGGTGCCCACGTTCTCTGCCGGCCTCAGAGTCCCCTCCAGCACCAGGGCCCCTGAGTCATTCTCTAACCTCTGCCCACGTTACGCAAGGAAAGTCGACTGTCACCTAAGACGCCGCAGGGAGATGCCTGGCTCGGGCCTCGGAGGACTGCACCCGCTCTGGCAGGGCGAGTGCAAGGCCCGGTCACCGACGTGGGAGGAAGGGATTTTCACACCGGAAAAATACTGGGGTGCACAAAAGCTTCTTCCTCCACCCTTAAATGCAGGTCCAGAGAAGGCAGAATGACGTGCCTACCCCAGAGCAGAGATCTCTCTACTCCCTCCTGAAGCTACAAGGAGTCTTGTACCCCCATGAAATTCCAACTTCCTCTTGCACCCCAGGGGGATCAGAGGGGGGCAGAGTGGGGCAGGGAGTCTCAAAGTCACAGAAGCTACAGGATCTTGGCCATCTTGGCCCACAGGCCAGGGCTTTAAAAAAGCCGGGGGGGGGGGCACCAGTTAACAGGCGGCAGTCACAAAGATGCCATTTCATCCAAACCAAGTGAATTCATGAACCTCTGAAACTCACTTCCGGTTTGCCGAAAAACAAAACCCAGATGTTCACTAGCAGGAGGATGAATAAATCAGTTCGATGCAACATAAAATGAATGAACTACTCCAACCCGCAGCAACACAGCTCGAAAACACCGCGCTGACTTGAAAGAAAAGACGCAGAAGAGGGTGACACTGAGGACTCAGCTGAGAGAAAAGGCCAACCTGACCGCTGTCGGCAGAAAGCCCACGGCTGATGCCCAGCCTGGGGGTGCGGGCGGGGAGTGGACGACTGAGAACAGGGGTGCTCAAAGCGGAAGCCCCCAGTTAGCATCGGCGCCTGGAGCTTCCTGAAAGACAGTGGCAGCACAGGAGTTTTTGAAAAGTGGGGGCACCTGTATCTGTGGAAGTCAAACCCTCCACCTTAGCCACCTCGGCCACACCTGTGTCCACTAATGTGTCGGGTCAGCCCCGAGGAACGGGCTCTGAGTGCTCGCTCCTGCTCGGGACCCGCGGCCATCACATCTGAGGTTCACAGCCGGCAGTCCCGGGGGAGCCACCTGCTCCTGGGAGTGAGTCAGGAAGCCCGGCCCGCCCAGAGCTGAGGATGGAGCAGCAGCCCAGGGTCACAGGCACGGTCAGCCAGCACACTGCCGGCTGTGTGCCCTGAGTCTTACTCCCAGGCTCCTGAGGGTCCAGAAGACACCACCTCCCCCAATGCAGTTTGCAGTGGAGTCCCACAGGGGGTGACCCCTGACCTCTGACCCCCACGGGGACCTGGCTACCGTCATCCACTCACTGCACTGAGTCCATTCTGACCTCGACTACCCCGGCGCTGGCTTTCTGCTTTTGTGGACATTACCTCAAGCAGAGACTTCTTAGAAAACCAAGCCCGCTTCAGTCTGCTCTTCTGCGCAGAGTTCAAAACATACAGAATCCTTTCCTGCTATCTCTTCCACGCCGTCATATAGCAAACACTAGCCATTGAGTCAAGGCCGAAGAGCTGTGGGGTGGCGGGGTGCCTTGTGGGTGTGCAGAGAAGAAGGGGCACAGCAGCGGCAGGTCTAGAAGTCAAGCCTGAAAGTGAGTTGTTCACAAGGAGACTAGCTGTGCATTTATCTGCTCTTACTTCTTGTTTTCACACCACGATGACGAGAGCAGACTGAGGGCAGCTCGGGGAGGCGGAGAAGTCCCCAGAGGACTCTGCCCGTCCTGCTGCCCTCAGGCTGACTCAAACCAGAACCCGCAACCTGTCCTTTTGGAAGTGGGGCAAGATCGCCCGTTGCAATTAATTTATGGACAGTTTATTTTATTTATTATGATACAAGAACTGGGGTGTAGATGAGTAGTGCAGGGCGGGAGGACTCCCCAGAGACAGAGCGGGGAGCAGAACAGGCAGATGGACAGAAATCCACTGTAGAGGGGGCAGCGGGGAGACAGGAGAGGTCTGCTGCGCCCTGTGGGTCCCTCCCTGGCCGGGGATCCAACTCAGGTTGCAGAGGCTGCGACAGGTTGACAGTGCTGAGACTGAACCTCTGTGCCACCAGGAAGCAGAGCATTTAGAGCACCTGTTGTGTTGAGATTTACTATCCCATGAGAGGTCGGAGGGCATGCCCTTCTTTCCCCGAATTTACGTTAGATTATTTTCAGACGTTATTATGAGCGTAACATTATTTTCAATGAATTATGCCAACAGTACATATTGCAGACTTTTGGCCTGAATGTAAAAGCTTAAGAAAAACTATTGTTTCCAAAGTCTTACTTCCTCTTGGCTCAATTTCTCCCTAGGATTTTATTTGCTCAGATATTGTTCATAAAAACATACAACAAGCTAAGCAATCTAGCAACCCAGATGTGAAATCTGCACATTAGTTAAGTGAGTGGGTGGCCCTCCCTCGTGACACAACAGGTTAGGATGCAGCACGGCTGGGCAGCTGGTCACAGCCCTTCAGTGCGAGTTCGATCCCCACCCCGGAGGTGACCCACAGAGCGCGGCAGACCTCTCCTGACCCGCCCGCTGCTCCCCTCAGCAGTGTACTTCGTCCATCTGCCTGTTCTGCTCCCCACTGTCTCTGATGAAGCCTCTCACTACTCCTGCACCTCTGGCCTGAACCCCAGTTGTATGCACAAATAAATCTTTTAAAAAAAAAAAAAAAGAAATTTATAAAAGAAAAAGAATGTGAATTGGACTTTTCCTTAAGTTTGTTTCAACTACTAGTGAGAGGAGAGAAGGACACTTTTTTAAACTAAATTTTTGAAAGAAAACAACTTGCTTGCCCAACGTAGAGAATTTAAAGTATGAAATATTTACTCAATAAATACTGGGTCGCCATTAAAATGACAATAATGAAAACCACCATGTGGCAACATAGAAAGTCCTTAACACGTAATACCAGATACAAAACAGGACACAGAGTTGTCTAAACAGTAAAGTTCTAAAATATGCTGTACATATACTAAAGCACTGAAGGAAATTTTTTATGCATATATGGGTATTTTAAAGTGTAATCCATTTGAAGGAAATTTTTTAAAGGAGAAAAACAGGAATCTTGTGAGGGACTGCAGTGTTCTGGGTCAAAGTCCCCACCCAAAGGGATGGGTTGCTTGACTAAAGACCAGGTATTTATACGCAAATAACGGCAAGTTCCTGCAGCACTAAACAGTAAGGTCCAAGAGCCTACAGTCACTCATCAGTGAGATTCTAAATCCGTCTATGTCCACTACTCAGTGAGCTTCTCTGCCCCTGCGTCAACACTCCTCCATTCACACGGCCGCCCGCCGCCGGGCCCGGCCTGCTGGGCTAACACGCTGGGCTTCTGCCCGGAGCGTGCCGACCATTCCAGAGACTTCCAGCGTGCTCTGCCCGCCACGCGGCACCGCTGGCTTTGCCGCTAATTTCACCTACTGACAAGACTCATTCCCTGCGTGAAAACACCTCTCATACAGCACATGCTTCACCCACTCCTAGTCTGTGTCTTAGCGTTCCTTTTCCCTATAAACCCTGAATAGCCCAAAGCTACTAAACCCCGAATAGCCCAAAGCTACTAAACCCCGAATAGCCCAAAGCTACTAAACCCCGAATAGCCCAAAGCTACTAAACCCCGAATAGCCCAAAGCTACTACCAGAGCGTTCCGAGACTCACTTGCCTCGTTGTACATAATCAAACTGGCTGTGTTTCGGTCATAACACTCATGGCTCGGCAACCAGAAGAGGGTGAATCGAGTCATGAGCCACAGAGACGTGGGACCGTGGGCTCTTTTCATGGGGCCCTATTCTGAGTTAGTCTCAAGAAAACAGGCGCTGGTTTTCTTCTGCTCGAGGAATTTAGGTGACACAACCAGCGTCTCACTGCTGGTATTTTACGAAGCGCTCCTCGGCCCACTTCACACCAGGATCTTGACACGCAGCATGAAGGCACACAGGTCAGCAGGCTCCCTGAGCCGGCCGGCGCTCCTGGGGCAGCAGGAGGGCTTGTCCTGACGTCACGGCAGGGGGCGCTGCGCACGGGGTCACCCCGGTGGGCCAGGCAGAGCCAAGTGCCGGGTCGGGCCTGAATGCGTGTGTGTGACAGGGTATGGGGGTGTGCACACGTGGTGGGCACTCCTCCTCATCAATGCCCCCCATGAGATGCTTCCGCCCCGCCCTCCAGGGGGCACCAAAGTCTGAGCTGCCCTTACCTCACCGCATCCCAGCCTGGCTCCCTAAGGTCTTACTGCTGCCCTGATACACTCAGTGTCTGACCTCAAGCACTGTCACCCCAGGACAGATGGACCCAGAGGTGCTTCAAGCTCTAGCGACACCCTGCTGACAACAACCCGCCCCACAAACATTCCCGTCACCACCAGCCCACAGGAACCAGGGACGTCTTACTTGACTTGTCCATTCTGAATCAGACAAAAATTAGGGTCTTTCACATTAAATTTCTTGCTTCTTTTGAAGAAACAGAACTCTTCCCCACCCAGCAATACATGCGGTGGCCAAGCAGTGCTGATCTGGGGACATGGGCACACTCCCCAGAGGGCCCGTGTGACACCTCTTGCCCTGCAGCGTCCAGGTTACAGGCCACCTGTGGGGCCCGGCACACCAAGTCTGGCACCCACCCAGCAAGTTCCCCCAGGTGGGCCTTGAACATGTTCTTCCCTGTTAGCGCCATCTTCACTCATCCGGGCATCCGGGGACACTGGCTCTCAAAACAGAGGAGATCCAACTCAGCAGCTCCGCAAACGTTGAAGACTGAGGTCACACTGACCTGTTCTATTCCTATGTGCACACCCCAAAGAACTGAAAGTGGACACATGAACACCAGCATTCACGGTAACAGAGTTCCCAGAGTCAGCAGGTGGAGGTAACCCAGGAATTGACAGAGGAGTCGACGGGTGCATGGATAAGCAAATGGGCACAGGCACCCGAGGGACTATTACTCAGTCGTGAAAAGGAAGAAGTTCTGAGATTTCTTGATAACTTTATGACAAGTGAGATCAGCCAGGACACAAAAGGACACACACTGTACCATGTCACTTACGGGGAAGATCTGTAACAGGCAGATTCCCAGGGAGGTGACCGGGAGCTGAGGGATGGGGGGCTTTGGCAAACGGCGAGGACTTCTGCCTGGGGTGATGAAAGCTCTTGGAAAGGGGTAACAGGTGTAGCCACAGACAGGGCATAAAATGTGCTTTTTACCATTTTAAGCCTTGGATTCCGTGGACGATATTTTGCTACAATCAAAGGAGGGAGGGAAGAGGGTCAAGGTCACAACCCTATTAACCCTCTGGAGGCCCCCATCCTCTGAGATCAGTGCGTTGCTCCCCACCAATGGGGGACACACATCAAGGCTCCTGGGCAGCACCCAAGAGACCTTGCTTTTCCTCAGAGAGGAGTCCCGAGGGACATCTCAGAGTGAGTGTTTTCCCACGTGTCTTTCCGCCTAGACAGGAGGGAACTTCTACTGTTCAGGTTTCGGTTCAGTTTCATCAGGCCCTTGACGACATCACTGTGAAGTCTGCTGCCCGCCTGTCCATGCAGAGCCGTGGGCTGGGCGCTTTGGATGCAGGATCCCAGGTCTCCCAGGTCCCCCAAGGTGCCCTCGTGCCCCCAGCCTCAGCCAGGCACAGTCAGCACCACCCACAGAACAGCCACCAGGCCTGGCAGCATCCAGAGGCCCCGCCCACACAGACAATGGTCACAGGTGGAATTTGAATGTAGGGAACCAAATCTCCAGCTCCCAATTCCCGGCTCGAACTCCTCCCAACAGCCCTCAGCCAGCAGCAGACAAGCCTCAAGCGACGCTACACTGGAAATGCCTATTTAGGGTCATTCAAAAGGCCGAAGGCACCCCGAAGAGACGAGCACAGAACATGCACCTCTGAAACGCCCCAGAGCAGGAGACAGGACCGGGAGGGTGAAGGAGGGGAGCAGCGAGCTGGGGAGAACGGGGCATCAGGCGGTTTAAAGCTGGAGCTCAGGCCTCCCGTTAACGGTGTCTACCGCGCTCAGCCCAGGCGAGGACGTCTTCACGGAGCAACAAAGCACTGGTCATTTCAGCGAGACCCAGCTCACCACACCAGTTTGAGATCTGGCACTTTCAAAAGGGCTGTCCAGAACTGCGGTGGCGGACAGCTGGGGGCCTGAGGGGCCCAGGGGACAGAGCCGCCCCGGGGGCTGTGAGCGGACAGGGCAGAGAACAAGTCCATGGACCCCTTAGCTCCTGCCAGCACAGCCTTGTGGCCGAGAGCAACACAGCCAGGGGACAGGGCAGGCTGGACAGCGGCCAGCACACCTGCCGAGGACAAGCCCGAAGCTGCCCGGAGCTGCACTGCACAGCTGCCCCCCACAGCCGAGGCGGGGCACGGGCTTCGCTCACACGCAGGCCCTTCCGCGCCACCCCGCCAGGTCCCCGGCCCCCCGAGCCCCGGACTCTCCGCCGCGCCTGGGCCCCGGGCCGGGCGCAGAGGGCGCTCAGTAAAGGTCTGTTAAGCTCCGAGACTTTTATTACCTAAAGGCATCGCCCCGGCCAGGCTCCGAAGGCCACAGCTTTACTGCGCTTTTTGTTACCTGCCAACTAGCGAAGACCACAAAGGCGCGGGTGGAACAGTAAAAGCGAGGTAATGAATAAGTCATTTCTAGCAAGGCCGGTTTTATAGGCATCACACCTCCGCTGCGCCAGAGGGGCTCATTTCAGGGCTGAAATCTATTCTGCAAGTGCGGGGACCCGAGAAAGCCAGGGAGGCTCCGGAGCAGAGGGAGGCCCGGCGGCGGGAGCGAGCGGAGCGGGGCGGCTGTGGCCAGAGCCGGCCTCCACCGACAGGGCCCGGGCTGGGCTCCACCCCGGCGGGCGTCCCCGGGGCCCTCATTAGGCGGCCGGGAGTCCAGCACAGACAGGCTTCCGACAGAGCAGGGACGGGGCTGCAAAGGCAGGCAGGCCCCGCCTGTGAGCCCGGGGTGCTGGGGGGAACGCCCGAGGGGCAGGTCTGCCTGGCACCCCGCCACCCCATGTGTGTGCACGTGTGAACACACGTGTAAACCCAGCACATGTGGGCACGTGTGCAAACACATCCCGAGGCACACGTGCCCGTGTGCACGCAAGTCCCATGCATGTGTGTCAGCAACTTAAAGCTGTGTGTGTGCGCATGTGTGCATGCTAAGTGTGTGTCCCGTCACACGCACGTGCACACGCGTGTGGGGTGAATGCCCACACCCGGCTGCTGGGTGAGTGGCAGGGGCTGGGCATTGGCACCGGGCTGGCAGTGACGGGTGCCAGGCCCCATCCTCCAGCGGCTATCTCTGTCCTCTGCAGGCCTGGCCTCGATGCCCTGTCCTACTGTGTGGAGGCAGGAGGCCACTGCACCTGCTGCTGACTGGCGGGGAGGCCCTGCCTGGCCTGGCCTTTGTCAGCGTCTTCAGTTCTAAAATGAGTGATCTAGACCATCCTGTCAACGTTAACATTCACAGACTCAGGGTCCAGGGGTTAAAGCGCAGCACTGTGAAGCTGTCCCCAGCCAGGGAGCTGATCCACATGGCGCAGCAGACCTCTCCTGTCTCCAGATTTCAGTAAACCCGCCTGTTCTGCTCC